>NC_084859.1:947531-1259209 GCF_951802175.1 Populus nigra
CTGTAGAGTTTCCAACAACACTCTCCTCCTTCCTAGCTTCTCTACCCTTTTTCCCAAGCCCACTTTCAACCTTAGTCTCCAATTTTTCAAACCTATTGTTGCGATGTCGCGGTCGCACAAATTAATTACCCTAGCTTCAAACACAACACACACGATAGTATAGAGCAAGTAAGGGGTCGATCCCACGAGGAAGATTCAAGTCAGATTTTTTATGCTAGATGATATGCAATTTGGGGGGGTTTGGACGTTATCTAGGCTAAAGCAAAAGAAAACAGAAAACTATCAAATGAAATTTATAAAATCAGAAAATTATCAAGAGAACAAACCTTGGTCACAAGCACACATCCACCTACAGAAATCAGAACTGATCATGGAAATGAAACATCAATTTATATTTTAAATATTTATCTCTTCTTAACATTGGTTAGTTAACGGATCCGCCGTATAACTAACCCTAACCATCAAACAACCACAGTGTCCACACTAGTAATTTAATTCAATGGCAGCCTTAAGAACTAGATAAGTTGATTAATCAAGAAAACATAACTGTCCGCAGTCTACGTTTGATTTGATTGAATGTTCTCCCTAAAATTAATAACGTAGATCGGCCACAATTATTAAACTCAGTTGCTTCACAAGTTCATATACCACAACTCCGGTTTTGATATCAAACTTAGCAATAGATTGTCTACAATAATAACTTAGAGTCCGCTCTAGCAATTAAAATAAACAATCATAGGAAAAATAAGCATAGGAGAAAAAACATATTCATCATATAAACTGAAAAGAAAAGGTAAAATAAATCTCACAGTTCTTGAAATCCGAAGGTTTCCATGTCCTTGCAACCAAGAAAAAGTATTTAGCCTTGCATGTTTGTTGAACAACTAATTAAAAAGAAGGAAGAATGCATAATTTAGGGTTTCTTAGAGGAAGGGGGCATTTTTCTCTTCTTGGCTGGCTGCCTCCCTTCTCTTCTCTCATTCTTTTTATATCTTAGGAAACCCTAGTTCTCTATTTTACAAAATAGTCCTCCCTTAAGTAGACTGTTTACATTTAAGTACTTCAATAACTATTTTTCAAAAAAAGGAGAAATAGCCTTGCATGAAATCTTCAAGCTTTGACTTAGTGGAGCTAAATTGCTGAAATAAAAACTTAGATATCGGTTTAGATGCTTCGGAACATAATTTGGACTCGTTTCTTCACGAAACCTGTTTGCTGGCAGAATTCAGATGTCATCTTTGAAAAATCATATCTCCCTCATTTTACATTTTTTTGGCTGAAATTTGGAGCGTTTATAGAACATTGATTCGTGAATCCAAAAAAATTGAGGTTGCATCAATTGGACTTCTGTAGCTCCAGATATTCAAGTTGGAATGACCGAAGGTCAACACTGGCAGATTGCGAGATTTGACTTTGAAGGCTGCGATTTCTATGCTCTTCCTTATTTTATTTTCTTGCCTTAGATGTCCAGAAAGGTATGGATGTTAGCTTTTTAATGCCATTAGAATCACTTCATTTCAACCTCTAGAGCTCACGCTCTACACAAAACATCGACTAAAGGTCAAATCTGTCAATTATCTCCAATTTACTTCTTTTTGCATCTTTCATCCTAAAGTGCCTTCAAAACATAAAATAAAGAATATCAAGGCATTTTATATATAAAACACAGGAAAAACACTAGTTAAATGTGGGTGAAACTATTGAATAATATGGTTGCATCACCTATCTTCAAACTTAATCATCATCTCTCCAAACATAAATTCCATCTATTTTTGCATTTTAGATAGCCCATCCTTTAGAACTCCTCTCTTCTTCGGTGACACACACTACTAGAAGACATTATCTCTTTTTTTATATATATACCTACACAAAATTGTTAGAAATAATAATAATAATAATACCTCGCACACTCGTGTTTCACACAAAAATATAGGCTTTTCACTCTAATATGCTCACCACACCATTTTGTTTTCACCCAAAATTGCCTTTCTTTAGTTCTTAAGATCACTTAGCAACAATTTCAGAAAAACAACCAGCTACGTCGTGCATTTATAAATGCAATATAGACTTAAGAAGCAAGAAATTACAAAACTAACAAAACAAAACTCGATGACAAATTCACGAATACAATGTAAATTTGTACAAATAATATGACGATTTGAAGACACGAAATTAAAAAAAATAAAAAAGAGCTAAATAATTACGAATTATATAGAACTAAGGATTTAATTCAAGAAAATTCCAAAAACTCAAGAAATCAACTAAACTACCCAAATTTTCAAGAAACACAATCAAGACTACTAAAAGATTTACAAATTAAGACTAACTAATTACCCAATGATCAAGGTTTCTTTAAGCATGTATTCGACCAAAACTCAAAAAAAGTTACTTTTCTTTCTTTCTTTTTTTCTCTGTATGACATCAATCAAGATTTCAAGATCAAGCCTCCTTATATATATATATATATATATATATATATATATATATATATATAAACAAATCAAGAACTTAGGTGTGTATGCCGATTTTGATCAAGAAAGCATCACAAGAACACTAACTTATGATTAAGTGTTCAACAAAGCAATAAGAAGTAAGATCCCTAATATATATAAATAAGTGGCCGAATCTATTAAGAATCAAACAAGAAACAATAAAGACTCAAATTAAAGGATATAACTTATGATTAGATCAGCTCTGATACCAACTAATGCAAACCCTAGCGAAATTTAATAGAATTCGCGACCCCAAGATCAATCTAATCCAAGTTTGTTGAGATTTCAATGAGCTTATTACAATGTAAGACTTACTCCAAGGGAACAAGACTATAAACCAACTCAATCACAACGCCTACACTTGGAGACCAGCAAAGGAAGTATAAATTCACAACAAAAAATGGTCACTTCTTTGAAGAGTTGAAAGTTCAATCAGGAACCAAGATTGAACAACCAAAAAGTCAACTATAATGTTGAAATTATCATCAAAAGTCTGATTTCAAATTATTTCTAAAGAGTATTTAAACTCCAAGCTAAAACCCTAGTTTCCCTAATGGGTCTCACATAAGCCCAATTTAAATAATAATCAACCCAAGTTAAAACTAGCCCAAACTAATTAAAATAAACAAAATAAACAAGTCTAAAACCTAAACAAAATGTCTCCTCTCAAAATAAATAAAGTTTGATAGCCCAACTAATTAAATAAGACAAGTTCATTGTTTCCGCATTCTGTCTAGCAGCAGCAAAGCCCAACTTAAAATGGATGATTCTCTCTCGTCTTACTGAATTAGAAGGCATGTCATATACAATTGGAAAGGTATGGAAGTCTAGTTTCCAACCCAACTAGAATCACATCAAAATTTGATCTGTAGCTCCGATTATGACCAAAAGAGTAACAAATGGTCAAATTGTCCGAATCTAGTCTTCTTCTCCCAATCCTTGTGTAATGGTTTTGGTTTCACCAACAAGCCCCTCTTGAACATGAATAAGATTAATCATGGCTTGTTCTTTATTATTACAAATCCTATTAAAGTCCACCTTAACCCATGTATCTTGAAGAAGTCCATTGAAAGCTTCTTTGAACTTCTTAGCCCTAAACCTAGTAACTGGACCAACTGGAACCTCCAATGGATCCTTTGATGGTTGGATCACATCAATTTTGTTCATGAATCCTCTACTATCATCTAACGTATTATCAAATAATGGTTCCACATTTATTATTTGTTACTAATCCCATAATCACGAGGTAATAGCTCATTCTCTTAGTTACCAACTTTTAGACAACCTAGTATCACTATCCTTAATTACCACACTCGCAGGAACCAAGAATGTATATATTCCATGTCTAGTTCATTCTATCATAAGATACACAATTCATCATACTTTCTATGTTTATAAAGTCTACAAAATCACAATCACACTTTGATACCAACCATAACAACCTTGATTTTCTATATCTTTTTTTGCGATACAATGGAAATTTTCAGTAATTTTTCTTAATACAGGTTCCACCACAATTTCTACCAAAATTTCAGCGGAGACTCCCCTATACTGGGAGATCCCAAGTTATCTACAAAATCATATTACACTTTCAATTTCATTTCACAACTCAATCCAATCATCCTGGATCTCAATTCAACTCATCATCATCAACACAACACATCTTATTCAATAACATCATACAATTCAAGTTCATAAAATAACAATGCATAATTCAATTGTTACATAATATCATCATATAAACTATATCTTACATAATAACATCATATAATGTAATTTAAGTGAATGATTCGATTTCAACTATAAACATGCATGATTAATAGGTACTTAGAATTACAAACATTAGATTAAAGTCATACATCTAAATTTATAGGTTTATTACATTTCAAGCTTTATGAGATATGTCTCTTAATTTACAAATAATTACATGACAAAAAGCAAAAGGTAACTAAACTAAGATCACTCCTAAAGCGACCCTAATGGACCTGAAAATAGAAATTAACATGTACATATAAATATAAAAAGGTAGTAACAAACAATAACAATGACAGGTAATAATTTCCATGAAATTTCTTTTGATACATAAAATTAGGCATGGACCTCTTTTACAACATGCGTTTTTCATCTATTACCAATATCCATCTAATATCCTATCTTATTTTCTGAGAATAATTTCATCTTGGAAATCTCAACATAACACAATGGTTTCGAACACCATCTCCTTATGAATCAATTCTCACTTGATACCAAGATATTCATCTCTTGGTATTATTAGTTTATCCCATTCTTTCGGAATAACTAGTCAATACTTTCTCTTCCATTTTGTAGAAGGTAATTGTCGATACTAATGAATCTCATTAGAATCATTAGTCTCTCAATATTGGGTTAGACTAATCAATTTCATTCAAGTGTTGATATCAATACAACCAATTGATATCATTAAGTATTCCTGCCCAGAATAGTTAATTAATTATTATCCATATCTAGTTTGCCATCAAAGTGTGTAATGTTAAGAACTCTTGACATCATTAGGCCCCTTACCCGGAGTAGCTAACCACATCAGAAATGGTTGTCGATACCAATATGACCAATTGATATCATTAACTATTCCTGACCTGGAATAGTTAATCAACTTATCTTTTTCCCTTAACTAGGAGTAACTATACCAATGTTAGTAATCTTTACTAACATCGTTAGTTACTTAATTACTCGAGATCGACTAATCAATTTAAGAAATTTCAGCACCAATGGAACCCCATCAATACCATTAGCTATCCAAACCCGGATAGCTAATCAATGTCATCTAAAATGCAGGTACCAATGGAACCTCATTGATACCATTAGCTATCCAAACCCAAATAGCTAATCAATGTCTTCTCAACCTCCCATTTGTACTGATCCCCTTTCATTTTTCTTATTAACACAACCTTAATTACCGACACTAAGGTCACTAAGCATCATTCACATAACCTTGGTCACCCTCATCATAGTGTTAAGTATCATCGTAATATATCCTTACCCACTGACACTACGGTGATCAATTATCTATCATTTCTCCTTTAATATCCAAGTCATTGTGTATACCCAATCCATACCAAGGTATGTAAAATCCCGAGATAAAAAAAAAGGATGATGAAATGAAATGAAATAAAGAAATCAAATAAGAAGAATATAAAAGACATAAGAAGTGTGACTTTAATTGTAAAGAAAAGAAAAGGGGCTAATACATAATTAGGAAGAATGGGGCTATAAATACCCCATTTCTTCCTCTTGCATGGCCGACTGCACCTAGTGGAAAAGAGGGGAGAGATTGCAGAATTTTCTTCATCAAATGAGAGGGAGAAACACCAAATCTTCTAGGACAATGCAAACCTAAGACCCTTAAATAAAGAAGACGCACATTAACAAGGATTTTAACAAGAAAACAAGTGAAGAAATAGGAGAAAAGGGGGGAAGAGGGTTGGTTGTATGCAAGAGAGAAGAGACAAAAAATATTCAACTAAATTGAGCTGAAATTCTAAAATTTCTCAAGGTATGGACACTAGACCTAATTGTGAAAAACAATTTGAAAATTGATTAGGAATTATGCACCGATTTCAAATTTCATAAATTACGGTTTTTTAGTGAAAATTAGGGGAAGTGCAGAAATTATTAGAATGAAGTAAGTTGAGCTACCATAAGTTGTTTTGAACATGAAAAACATGCAAAATTGTTAAGGAAAAAACAATAACTTAAGGGCTTGAATGGTCGGCCATGTGAGGGTTAAATGGGGGGAAAATTGAATTCTAAAATTATATTGATAAACTCTTATAGTATGTGTATGATGTAAATAATAGGTAAATGCGGCAAGAAAAATTTACTATAAAGAAAAAGGGAACCCTTAGTTCCCTTAAGCCAAGTTCGGTCAAAAGCCAATTGAGGGGAGGGAAGAGGAATTCTGGTATATTATGTGCTCTTGATGCATGAATTAATTGCAGAGGAAATCTCACTAATAGGAAAAAAGCATGAAAACTTAATAATATGGGACTTCACAAGTTTAATGCGTGTTAAGTAAAGTGGAAACAAAATTATTTAACTATAGGTATAGCTCATGATTTTGGCATAGAAGGAATCATAAAACAGAGGGAAAACATAGAATATAATTGTTGTAGAAGAAAAAGGGAAGTAAGGATAGCAGAAAACTTATATAGAAATTGTCGATGAAATTTAGGCAGATTCATTGTCCCTCTTCTAGAGAAGATTCAGGCATCAGAACGATAAAATTTGGGGAAACTATTCATATAAATTGTAGCCAGGGATGTTAGCTTTCCAACAAATCCAACCTCACTTGATTTGGAGATCTAGAACACTAGATATAGGTAAATGTATAACGAGAATTGATCATAAACTAATTTTCAATAACATCTACTTCGTGGAAATCATTATCATCTCCAGGTTGCTTGTAAATGTTGAAAATATTCATTTCCAGTGTCATGTTTCCAAATGATAACTTCATCAATCCATTCCTATAATTGATCAATGCATTAGAAGTTGCAAGAAATGGACGCCCTAAAATAATTGGAATTGAATTACATGCTTTAACAAGTTGTGTATCCAAGATAATAAAATTCACAGGATAAATGAATTTATCAACTTGTACTAACACATCTTCAACTATTCCTCTGGGCACTTTTATAGATCTATCGGTAAGTAAAAGAGTTACAGAAGTTGGTTTTAACTCACCTAGATTGAGACTTTGAAAAACCGAATATGGAAGTAGATTCACACTAGCTCTAAGATCAAGTAAGGCTTTTTCAATTTTATGTTCTCCAATAAAGCATGAAATTGTAGGACAACCATGATCTTCATATTTCAAAGCATTATTGTTTTAAAAAATGACACTTGTTCGGCTAAAAAGGCTTTCTTTTTCACGTTCAGTTTTCTCTTCACGATGCACAAGTCTTTCAAAAATTTAGCATAAGAAGGTACCTATTTAATAGCATCCAACAAAGGTATATTGATCCTCACCTACTTGAAAGTTTCAAAGATTTCAGAATTGTGATTGACTTTTCTTTATTTGGTTATGGATGAGAAAATAGAAGTACTGGTGGGGAATCAGTCTTTTCTTTGTAATATTCAGGTTCAACCCTTTCCTTACCCTTAGAGATTAACTCATCATCTTTCTCACAAGGTTCAAGAATAGGTTTTTCAATAACCTTACCACTGTGGAGAGTAGTGACTAATTTGACTTGACCCATGTGTTGGCTTCCAAAGCTACTTGCACTTGAATTGTATTGTCCTTTGGGATTTTGCTGATGTTGAAATAGAAACTTACCTCTCTCCTGAAAACTGAGAGCAGATGTGAACTTTGCAAGAGTATCTTTCAAATCTGCCATAGTTTGAACATTTTGAGTGTTGATTGTCTTTTGCTTTTCAGTGAATGCATGTAGTGTTTCCTCAAGATTTGTTCTAGAAAGGAGAGCATAAGGAGGTATAAATCCATGAGAAATTTGAAAATTATGGTGTGCTTGAAATGATGGCTGTGAAGTTTGTACATTATTGTTACCACTCTTCCAACTGAAATTTAGGTGATTTCTCCAACCAGGGTTATACGTTTGTGAGTATGGATTTTGATTTGACATTTGGAAACTGTTTAAAGCATTGGCTTGTTCATAGAGACATTCCTTGAAAGAAGGCAAAGTTGGACAATTATTGGTTGAGTGTTCATTAGTTTCACATATTTGACATACAATTTCTTGAATAGATTTCAATTGACCACTCCTTTTCAATTCTAGTGCCTCAACTTTTCTAGTTAAATATGCAAATTTGGTATGGAGGTCATGATCTTCCTTAAGGTTGTATATACCTCTACTAGATGTATGAGGTTGAGTTTTACTTGGTGCCTCACAAGTACCTCTAGTGTCCCAATTTTGAGCATTTTCAGCTAACAAGTCTAAGTGCTCCATTCCTTCATTAGGTTCTTTATCTTCAAAAGTTTCATTGCACATCAATTCCACCATTTACCTATCTTTAGATGTTAACCCTTTATAAAAGTGTGAAACCAATCTCCATGTTTCAAAACCATGACGAGGACATGTATTCAACAAGTCTTTATACCTATCCCAACACTGGTAAAATGTTTCTCCTGGCTTTTGAGTGAATGTGGTGATTTATCTTTTGAAAGAATTTGTTTTGTGAGAAGAGAAAAAGTTCTTCAAATATTGTTGTTGCATTTCATCCCAAGCACAAATGGATCCTGATCTAAGATTTTGTAGTCATGTTTTAGCTTTATCTTTTAAAGACAAAGGAAAAAGCTTTAATTTGATGGTGTTTATGCTACAATTCAAGTCATTATAAGTGTTACAAACTTCTTCAAATTCTCTCAAATGCAAGTATAATTTTTTAGATCTAAGCCATGAAAAGAAGGTAAAAATTGAATAATGTCTGGCTTAAAATTGAAGTGAGATGCATCAGGAGGGAAAACTATACGTGATGGTTCACTTGTTCTTGTTGGATTATACCATACAGTAGGCTATGAAAGTGCCAAGTATTTGTTATACCAAGGATTGTACAACACAAATCTAGATTAATCATTTAACAAGCAAGGTATTAAGAATTAGTAAGATAAAAAGATAAGACATGTTAATAACAAACTTTCTTGGATATAAACATTGAAGTCCATGTTGAGTTTATATTATACCTATTCTAACACCATTAGTAAAATCTTTTCACCTTGACAAAATAAACTTAGCTAAACATTGTGAATAAGAGAAAAATAAATAAATTAGATAGGAACATAGTTATGATGAAAGTTAACTAAGTATAGTAAAGGAAATGAAAAGCATAAACAAGAGATTAATATAATATAAAATAAAACTTGAACAAAATACAAAGAAAGAGAGTAATCTTGATCTGAACACCAAGATGTCTAAATGTATGGCAAATGCCTCCTTTTATAGGCTAAAATTTGGAACTATTGATATGATGACTAATTATTGAGTGGGTGACCACCTCTTGACTTGGTGACAACCATTATCTTCTTGTCTGAACAAAATGTCATTGCTAACATCAGAATTTGAATAGATAGTCTTCATGAAAGTTATGGGAATTTGTCTCAGCTTTCCAACAAAAAAAGAATGAGCTCATTTGGCTTCTAGAACTCAAGATATGGGCTGAACACTAAAGAGTGTCTGGGCTGCAGAATAGATTCCGACTTCTTTTTTGTTGCTACAATTTGAACTTGAAAATGATTGTTTTGAATCTTGAACTCTCATGAAAGTTTTAGGCCTATGTCTTAGCTTTCCATCCATATAAACCAGACCTAAATCCATGTTCTACAGCTCCAGTTATGATCCAATAATCGAATGATGTTCCAGTTTGAATTGAACCAACATCTTTTCTTTAAGCTTAGCCCTCTCTTTGTCTTTTCACTTTCAATAGTTAAACACATCAATCAATCCTTTAAATTGTGAGATATGCTTGCATTCAAAATGAGCATTTACCATAAATTAAAGATATCTTATATTATCAAACTTGTTATTATAAAACATGCTTAAGTTAGAGAATTTAATGATACTTTAAGTGCAATATGATGATATAAAACCTTGATAAAAATGCACTTTTAAGTATTGATCACCTATTTATCCTCCTTGCAAACACTTAAATTACAAACTGCCCGCACATCATAATAACAACAGTGAACAATTATAAAAATAAATATTTCATGGTATAAAATTTCATTCATAATATTACATTATATAAAAACTTCTTTTACACTTTCATGTTCTGATATTTAGTCAGAATTTTCTTCTTCTTCTTCTTCATCAATTGAATCGTCATTAGCTCCATTACAATCTTTAATGTGGATATTATCATCATCATCTTCATCGACATGTGCTTATCGGTTGGATCTCAAAACAACATTTAACTCCTCTATGTCAACATCAAAAATACTATCATAAAAAATGTGAAAATTTAAATTTTTTTCTAAGTCAATTGAAGGAGCAATTCGATATAGTTTAACTAATTCACTAACTTGAAAGACTTCATCTCACACACTTGTATCTTCATTCTCATCCTTAACAACCTCGACACGACCCCTGAGTTTTGTTTTTAAAATGGATAACCAATCAACTCTTGATCGGTCCTTTTTAAAGGAAGGGGTGTATGTGTAATAAATTTATTAGCATTGCTTTACAAAAACAAAGATATCGTTTGCGTTCTGTAGTCTAGATTTTGAGTTGATTTCCACCAGACCATAGTGAAGATCTATTTTGATTTCTCTGTTAGTGGTGTCATACCAATAGCATTAGAATAAAAACGTTATATTTTGCTCGCTATGATTCGACGACCTCTTCTAATTTATCGTAGTAGTTAACTTCAAACTCATTACAAGTCAATCCTTTAACAGAAACACCGTTGTTATATGTCTTTCTTCCATGCCTGTATTCTTTAGTGTGAAACACGTATCCAATGAAAAAAATACTTGTTGTAGCACTTAACTTTTCTTTCAGGACCCAGGCTTAATGAAGGCAATGAAATAACAACACTCCTTCTCATTTGATAAACCTTGTATATCAAGTACAACAATGAACAATAACCACGTGGTAAATTGTTCATCTTATAATTGAAAGATTTGGGATTCGGTCAATTGTGAGTTATTGGACAGTAAATATTATCGATTTGCCTACAAGGTTTTCAAAATTATATGAGTTTATAATATTACAATATATAAATAGTATACTTTTAACAAAATTTAAGTTGTGCATATACGTACTAAATAAAAGGTCTCAGCTCATCATAGTTAAATAGAACATAATTGTGTGCTTGTCTGAATTCTGTCTCAGATAAATATCTTTCTCTTACAACATTTTTTGGGCGTGAATCATCTAGGATTGGAGAATATTGACAAGTTCCCACTAGAAGGCACTTTACCACCATTATTATGCAGTGGAACACGATTAATTCTCGTTCTCAAATGAGGTTCGAAAAAGTATGAGATAAATATTGAGATATCCTCAACAATATAGGCCTCACATATCAAAGCCTCAACATGCGCCTTGTTCTTAACCTTTTTCTTAAGATTGAACAAGTACCTGCATGGAATTAAACAAATATTTTCAATTAAGAAAAACAATGCAAATACTCTACGAATTACATTACATCTGTAATATCTATTCTCTCAAAGAGATACATACATCTATACTAGACTGGTCCTCCAACTTTTTCCTCATATGGTAAATGTATGGGTAGTGATTAGTATTTAAAAGTGCATTTTTATCAAGGTTTTATATCATCATTTTGCACTTGAAGTATCAATAACTCCTTAACTAAAGCATGTTTTATAATAAGTATGATACTATAAGATACCTTTAATTTATGGTAAATGTACATCTTAAATGCAGGCCTATCACATAAATGAAAGGATTGATTGATGACTTTAAGTACTGAAATTGAAAGGACAAAGAGAGGGTCAAACTTAGAAAAGAGATGCTGGTTTAGTCTAAACTGGAACATTATTCGGTCATTGGGTCATATATGGAGCTGTATATCTTGGATTTAGGTATACTCTATATGGATGGAAAGATAAGACATAAGCCTAAAACTTTCATGAGGAGTCCAAATTGTAGCAACAACAAAGAAGTTCGAATCTGTCCTGCAGCCTAGATATTATTCAGTGTTCAGCCTATATCTCGAATTTTAGAAGTCCAAATGACCTCAATTTTTTTTTTGTTGGAAAGCTGGGACAAATTCTGAGAACTTTTATGAGTTATGTCTGTTCAAAGTCTAATGTTATCAATGACGTTTTGTTCAAACAAGAAGATAAGGATTGTCACTAAGTCAAGATGTGGCCACCCACTCAACAATTAGTCATCAAATCAATAGTTCCAAATTTTGGCCTATAAAAGGAGGTAATTGCCATGCATTTAGGGCATCTTGGTTTTCAGATCAAGATCATGTTCTTGCTCTCTTTCTTTATGTTTTTGTAATGCTTAAGTTTTGCTTTCATTAATCTCTTGTTTATGCCTTTCATTTCCTTTCCTTCACTTAGTTAACTTATATCTTATTTATATTCTTATCTTGTTTATTTATGCTTCTTTCTTTCATTATGTTTAGCTAAGTTTATTATGTCAAGGTGAAAAGGTTACACTAATGGTGGAAGAATAAGTATAGTATAAACTCAACATGGACCTTAATGTTTGATACTAACATATTCTATATTTGTTATCTTGTTCACTTTTAATACTTTGCTTGTTAAATGGTTAATCTATAATTATATTGTATAACTCTTAGTACAACAAATACTTGGCACTTACATAGCCCAAACCGTATGGTATAACCAACATCTGTGCTATGAAAGAAACTTGATTTGTTGTTAACATAAGTTATAATCATGAATGCCCGACAACATTTACAAGTATTAGCATTATTCGAATAAGATAACTAATGTAATTATGTTAACAATTTATAATCCAATTGGAATCTTCTTTGTGTGTGGTTTCCAGTTAAATAATAAGAGTTTATACTATACTTGTTTGAAATACTATTAATGAATCCTCTAACCTTTACAATTATTTTTATCATTATTTAATCCTCACATTAATCTTACATCTCAAAGTCCTTTTTACTACTACTACTACTACTACTACTACTACTGTTGTTGTTGTTGTTGTGGTATTATTGTTATTTATAATTTATATAGTTAACCTCCCTGTGGTTCGACCTCGGTCTCACCGGATTATTTATTACTTCGACACTCCTACACTTGGAAGAAGACATCAATCTTTTGGTCGTGTCAAGTTTTTAGCGCAATTGCCGGGGAGGTAAATTCTTGTACAAATTATAGTATTTATTTTATTTTCTCTTCTCACTTTTCTTATATCTAACTTTGTTTCTTTTATTTTGTTTCTTTTTCTTTTGTTTTCTTCTTCCTTTTATTCGATTCCTACACGTGCATAAGAGTTTGGTCACGTACATTATGTGGTAGACTTTATAGGGTATCCTCATTATTTTCAGAAAATATGGCCGAAGAAGATAACTAGTCGCTTCATAATGAGAATAATGAGAATAATCGTGTTAGAATACTAAGAGACCACTTGAATCCCACAAGAATAAGTGCACCCTCATGCATAGTTTTCCCTCCTGATGCATCTCATTTTAATTTTAAGCCAGACATTATTCTACTTTTACCTTCTTTCCATGGCTTAGATTTAGAAAATTCATACTTGCATTTAAGGGAATTTAAGGAGGTCTGCAACACTTATAATGACTCAAATTGTACCATGAACACCATCAGATTAAAACTTTTTTCTTTTTCATTAAAAGATAAAGCTAAAACATGGCTATAAAAATTGAGACTGCTTGGGATGAAATGCAACAACAATTTTTTAAAAAGTTTTTTCCGTCTCACATAACAAACTCTTTCAAAAGACAAATCATCACTTTCACTCAAAAACCAGGAGAAGTATTTTACCAATGTTGGGATAAGTATCGAGACTTGCTTAATACTTGCCCTCATCATGGTTTTGAAACATGGAGATTGGTCTTACATTTTTATGAAAGGTTAACACCTAAAGATAGGCAAATGGTTGAATTGATGTGCAATGGAACTTTTGAAGATAAAGACCCTAATAAAGCAATGAAGTACCTATACTTGCTAGCTGAAAATGCACAAAATTAGGACACTACAGGCACTTATGAGGCACCAAGTAAAACTCAACCTCATACATCTAGTGGAGGAATGTTTAACCTTAGGGAAGATCATGACCTCCAAGCCAAGTTTGCATCTTTAGCTAGAAAAATCAAGGCACTAGAATTGAAAAAAAGTGGTCAATTAAAATCTGTTCAAGACATTGTGTGTCAAATCTATGAAACCAATGAACATTCAACCAATGACTGTCCAACTTTGCCTTCTTTTAAGGAATGCCTCCATGAACAAGCCCATGCTTTAAACAGTTTCCAAAGGCGCAATCATAACCTATACTCCTAAACATACAACCCTGGTTGGAGAAATCACCCAAATTTTAGTTGGAAGAGTGATAACAATAATGCACAAACTTCACAGCCATTGTTTCAAGCACACCATAATTTCTAAAATTCCTAGATGATGAGTCAATCTCTAAGGGTAAGGAAGGGGTTGAATATGAACATTGCAAAGAAAAGAGTGATTCCCCGCAAGGACTTCCATTTCCTCATGCCATGACCAAACAAAAGAAAGTCAATCACAACACTAAAATCTTTGAAATTTTCAAACAGGTAAGGATCAATATACCTTTATTGGATGCTATTAAACAAGTACCTTTCTATGCTAAATTTTTGAAAGATCTGTGCACTATGAAGAGAAAACTAAATGTGAAAAAGAAAGCCTTTTTAGCCAAATAAGTGAGTGTCATTCTTCATAACAATAATGCTTTGAAATATAAAGACCCTGGTTGTCCTACAATTTCTTGATTTATTGGAGAACATAAAATTAAAAGAGCTTTACTTGATCTTGGAGCTAGTGTGAATTTACTTCCATATTCAGTCTTTCAAAGTCTCAATCTAGGTGAGTTAAAACCAACTTCTGTAACTCTCTAACTTGTCGATAGATCTATAAAAGTTCCTAGAGGAATAATTGATGATGTGTTAGTACAAGTCGATAAATTCATTTATCCTGTGGATTTTATTGTCTTGGACACACAACCTGTTGAAGCATGTAATTCATTTCCTGTTATTTTAGGATGTCTGTTTCTTGTAACTTCTAATGCATTGATTAATTGTAGGAATGGACTGATGAAGCTATCATTTGGAAACATGACATTGGAGATGAATATTTTCAACATTTGCAAGCAACCTGGAGATGATAATGATTTACAAGAAGTAGATTTTATTGAAGAATTAGTTTATGATCAATTTGAATCTACCTTGAGTAAAACTGAGTTTGATGAATATGAAGAATTGCAAATGATTTATTCTCATAAAGAAATCGATGACGAGAAAGGCACTGAAAATGTTGATATGGATCATTTATCTAGATTGACAATAGATTCAACATCTGACATCACACCAATTGATGATTACTTTCCTGATGAATCCTTACTTTCTCTTAGTTCAATGCCTTGGTTTGCTAAAAATATCAATTTTCTTGCTTCATGAGATTTGCCAACTCATTGGAGTGCCCAAGATAAAAGAAAGTTTTTTAACGAAGTGAAAAACTTTTATTGGGATGACCCCTACTTATTCAAATATTGTCCTGATCAAATATTTCAAAGATGTATTGCGGATAATGAGGTAAGTAGTGTCATTAAACTTTATTATTCTAAGGCATGTGGAAGTCATTTCTCATCAAAAAAGACGACTGCAAAAATCTTACAAAATGGATTTTATTGGCCCACCATGTTCAAGGACACACATGCATTCTGCAAAACTTGTGAAAATTGTCAAAAAGTTGATACCGGTAAAAAAGTTAAATAGAGCGGTCCATTTATTGTGAAACATGTGTATTCTTATGGGCCTTTGATATTGAGAATCCAAATAATGACAATGTTTTTAAGGTAAATGGACATCGTTTGAAAGCTTACTTTGATAATTTTCCTAGTGAAAATGAATCCATTGGTTTGAATAATCTTGTAGATAAAGGTTGATTATTTTGTTTTTCTCACATTGTTTTTGTGATTCTTTTTGGTGCGACTCTTATTTTGCTAGTCTCATTCACCCCAGTCAAATGGTGGATAACGATACTCCGTGACTCTTAAGTCGGTTCTTTTAGTTTCCCATGATAACTGATATCTGTGTATATATTTGTTCAATTTCTTGTTCCTTCTCTTTGCATCTCTTTTCCACTTCTCATCTAAAAAATAAACACCACTCTTGAAAAATTGAAAAGTATGTTCTCTCTTTGCCTCAAAATGCGATTATAAAAATTTACTGAGCTAGGTGTGCAGGATTGAGGTTGTTAATGAATCATGGAATTCCTGAAGATATTCTTTGGATGATTGAAGCAAAGGTCCAATTATCAGGTGAGTCTTCTAATTCTTTTATTCCATACATGCCTGGGACAGGTAAGAGCACTTTTGCAAAGAAACGTCATGCAAAACGACTGAAAATCTGTCATCGATGTGCCATATGGACTTGTAATGCATAATATCATTCTTTAAAAATGGTATCTATAAACCGTGAAGATAAAATACAATTCATTAAGGATGGCTTGAGTAAGAAGTCTTTAGATAATCTTTTATTAACTCTTAAAACACATCCTAGTGGAGATGTGCATTGTGCAATTCATGATGTATGACCCCATTTTCATAAAGAACATAATCGACTTAGTCTTGGGAATCTGACTGTAAAAGATCCTGTTTGCCAGTTTTTAAGAAAAGTCTTGGGAATCTGACTATAAAAGATCCTGTTTGCCAGTTTTTAAGAAAACTGGATGGGAAGCCTATCCTCAACCCATAGAGGGCATTTAAACCGTTCTTGGTCGTAGAACCAAGGGAAGATGTGAGCCATAATCACAACTACGATTTGAGTTTTAGTTTGTAAAAATTTGTGTCTTTTGGTTTTATTAATAGCATAATATTTTTTTTATTTTGTTATCTCTTATATTTGTTTAAGTGTGTTTCAGGCTTGTCAGTAGTCGTTGCTTCAGGTGATGTCTTCGATACTCTATTTTTTTGCGTTAGGACATTGAGGACAATGTTTCATTTTGGTTGGGTGGAGAGGGTAGTAGTTGACATAAAAAAAAACTAACTAACTACTTTTGTTTTTAATAAAACCATTTGACAAAACTGTTATTACTAGGATGACAAAGTAAGGAGGAATTTTATTGACTCTTGAGACATATCTTAGTAAACATTTTCTAATGGTTATTTGCCATATTCTTAACAAGGTCTATTAGAATACTTCTTGAAATATTCAGATTTACAAACTCTCACATTGTCATCACTTAATTCTACTCATATACTCATTTAACAAGTATTCTTAAACCTTTATTTTCACACACACACACACACTTTAACATATGATTATGGGTTGCACATTTGATTATTATGTTATTTATGTTCTTTTGTTAAAGGTAACAACTAAGAGAAAGGGATAGTATATAATTTGCAAAAAAAAAAAACAAAAAAATGATGATAATAAAAATATAGATAAGTTTGGTTTCGTAGCCTCCCTAACCTAAGCAATTAAGCACGAAGGGGTGTTTTAACACCTAATACCCTAAAGTCAACTGACTTGGGAGCTATTGGCCCAACGCTTGTTATATGGGTTAAGGAGAAAAGCTTAAGGGAATCAAACATTGCATTATCTACGTATCAGTATCTGCAACCCGAGTTACTAAGCTCATAGGGGTGTCTAAACACCTAATCCCCTAAGACCAATTAGTCTGGGAGTCATTAGCTGAAAGCTCGTTACATGGGTTAAAGATGCATTGTATTTTAAGTTATATGTATATGTATTAAAAAAAAAAAAAGATAATAATCCTAACCCAAGGAAGTTAACTTTAAACATTAGAAGAAAATTTTGTTTTCATCCAAGTAAAGCCCTATAACTATGTATTGATATATTGAGCATAAAAGAAAGGTTTATTAATATCTTGGTAAAGAGGTATTAAGCAGATATATAAATTTAATAAGAGTTTGTTTATCTGGATAAATTAATGGAAGTTGAATGATGACTATCTTGCTCTATAGAACTTGCAAATTGTTTTTCTATTTTAACGTTTTGATTACTAGGGACTAGTAATAAGCTGGTTGGTGGGTGTGATTAGTACTTAAAAGTGCATTTTTATCAAGGTTTTATATCATCATTTTGCACTTGAAGTATCAATAACTCCTTAACTAAAGCATGTTTTATAATAACAAGTTTGATACTATAAGATACCTTTAATTTATGGTAAATGTTCATCTTAAATGCATGCCTATCACATAAATGAAAGGATTGATTGATGAGTTTAAGTACTGAAATTGAAAGGACAAAGAGAGGGCCAAACTTAGAAAAGAGATGCTGGTTCAGTCCAAACTGGAACACTGTTTGGTCATTAGGTCATATCTGGAGTTGTAGATCTTTGATTTAGGTCTGCTCTATATGGATGAAAAGTTAAGATATAGGCTTAAAACTTTCATGGGAGTCCAAGATTTATGATGGCCATTTTCAAGTCCAAATTATAGCAACAACAGAGAAGTCTGAATCTGTCCTGCAGCCTAGACCCTGTTCAGTGTTCAGCCCATATCTCGAGTTCTAGAAGTCCAAATGACCTCAATTTTTTTAGTTGGAAACTGATACAATTTCCTAGAACTTTTATGAAAAAGTCTGTTCAAATTATAATATTAGCAATGATGTTTTGTCCAGACAAGAAGATAAAGATTGTCACCAAGTCAAGATATGGCCACCCACTCAACAATTAGTCATCAAATCAATAGTTCTAAATTTTGGCCTATAAAAGGAGGCATTTGCCATGAATTTAGGCATCTTGGCTTTTAGATCAAGATCATGTTCTTGCTCTCTTTCTTTATATTTTTGTAATGCTTAAGTTTTGCTTTCATTAATATCTTATTTATGCTTTTCATTTCCTTTCCTTTACTTTGTTGACTTATATCTTATTTACGTTTTTATCTTGTTTATTTATGTTTCTCTCTCTTTTATAATGTTTAGTTAAGTTTACTATGTCAAGGTGAAAAGGTTACACTAATGGTGTAAGAATAAGTATAGTGTAAACTCAACATGGACTTTAATGTTTGATACTAACATGTTTTGTATTTATTATCTTGTTCACTTTTAATACTTTGTTTGTTAAATGGTTAATCTAGATTTATGTTGTATAATCCTTGATACAACAAATGCTTGACACTTTCATAGCCCAAACCATATGGTATAACCGACACCTGTGCTATGAAAGGAACTTGATTTGTTGTTAACATAAGTTATAATCATGAATACCTGACAACATTTACAAGTATTAGCATTATTTGAATAAGATAACTAATGTAATTATGTTAACAATTTAAAATTTTTTGGAATAAATGTTGCAAAATTAATAAAACCCTGAACTCCATTACAATAATCAATCCTCCACAATCCTTGGGGTGAATCTCGATACTTCCATGAACGATCATCCATGACTTCAATCGAATCTCTATAAAATAATGATGACAACATGTATTAATTAACTATGTTAAGTAAATAAATTTGCAAAAATATTGGTTTAACTCGAGATTATCCAACAAAGTAATTAAAACTTCTCTTAAATATTCATTATCAATTATCAACGTCCATACAAATTTATACATATAAATTTATGAAAATTACAACTCTGCAATAACATTGAAAAAAAAAAAGGGACCTGTTAAACAAACTATTATTTATTTCATAACAACACATCTAATTTGATAATTCAATATAAGTTTCAACAATTTACAAATAAATACAATTTTACAAAATCTAAAACAAACCATAACAAGTACAAAATTATACATTCATACTACAAGTTTGTTTGAGAAATAACATTAAAACATTTACATGCACTAAAAAAATACGTATACTAAAAAAACATTAAATAATAATAAAATTGAAATTTTAATGTTAAAATTAAAAAGGATAGATTTACTTACAAAAATTGACAAAATCCACAATAAATCAAAACACGGATGTTGTGAATACAAAAGTTAAAGAAGGATGACTTGTGTTGAAAAGAGGAAGATATTTTAGGGGGGGAGGGGTGGTTGTTTGCAGTTGGGGGATGGGGGAAGAAATAGGAGAGATAGGGGAGGGGAGGGTCACAACGTGGTGATATATTAACTTTTACCGATGGAATCACCGACGAAAATATTTCATCGGTGATTCCATCGGCGATTTTGACAGTGAAGGGATCACGTCACTGTATGGAGATCCCGGTTTGAATCCCTCAGTAAAATCACCAGCAAAATCTTCCACGTCATCGACCTATTTTTTTCAAAATTGTATAAATTTCGTCTGTAATTCTGCTGGTATATACCGACAAACGTATTCAGTTCGTATATACCGATGATTTTACCAACTTATTTACATTAGTCGGTAATTATCACCGCAAATTACCGAAACAAAAATTCTTTCGGTAATTCCATTGGTTTTAGTCGAATTTGTGGTAGTGAATTGAAATGCAAGCCCTGAAGTTGGTCGCCTTTTCCATTTTGGTCATTGATTTTGAATTTGTGCATTTTGACCCTCAATTGATCAACAAACTTTCAATTTCTTCTACTTGGCTCTTGATTCGGCCAATTTCAGGCCCTATATTTACGCGCCTTTTATAGTTTGATCTTTAGTTTTAGATTTTTTCGATCAAGTCCCTAATTGCCCATCAAACTTTAATATTTATGCAATTAAACCCGTTGTTTAACCACATTAACTCTTAAAAATTGTAATTGGACCTTTAAACTTTAATTTCCTCCAATTAAAGCTTTAATTGACTTAAAAATCAATTTTTCTTGCAATCAAACCCTTCATAAACTCAATTAATTTTCCAACAAAATCTAATTGAGTCCTTAAACATTTGATTTTAGAATTTTCTTTCTCAAATTAAATTTTATTTGTCAATAAAGATTTCATCAGTTAAAAAGATACCGTCATGTTTTAATCTTTGTATTTTTTGAACTTCCTCAACCAATCCTTAGGCATTTTCTAGATGCCCATGTGTCCTCTTCTCATTGCTATATATTTTTTTGATTTTCTTCCAACAATCTTTTTCTTTCCTTTTTATGCAGGTATCCAAAAGTAAATAACAACATAAATAATCATCAATTAGATTGAAACAAGAAAAAAAAAGATATTTGATCAAATTTCTCTATTTGTTGTGCGCGATGGATTAGGAAAAAGAAAAGGATGGCATCTTTATATAACCCGGCCCATTAATGAGTTAATAGATTATTATCATATAAATCAAATTTAAAACTTAATCTTTTAATAATTATTTAATATGATATTAGAATATTTTTAACTAGTATACACCATTAAATAAATTCATACCCGTGTAAACAACGTGAAAAGATTTTGAGCGGTAGCGCCTTACCTAGCATCGCTCTTTTGGTTTAGCATTCTATGCCTAGATGACGTCATGGCATGCAGAAATTAAAGAGCTGGCATAAATAAAAATAGTTTAATTGAAAATTCATATAATTTTTATCAGAAAAAGTTGAATTGCTGACTGAAAGTTGACCATTTCACAATTTATGTCTAAATGGTCGGTGGATATATAGCTGGAAGCAAATGACTGATTCAAAACACTTACCATCTACCTTTGGTGCATAAATCGTTCTAACCTCATTCTATCTTAATTCTATGTCTTTTATCGATCTATTAATCGTCAACACAAACGATGAACGTCCGATAATATTTATTTATTATATATAAAAAAGAATGTTAGAATGTGATTGATTGAAGATATATGTCGAGGGAGAAAATAGGGCGTATCCATGCATGCACTTAAATTGCCAAGTTTCCGTAAGAACATAACCTTTCGTAGGGCACGAAATTGGAGTAGTAATTAATGAATGCTCCATCACTCACTGAAAAGGGCCAAATCTTGGAGATGGTCACTACCATATCTATCAGAAAAACGTGAGATAATTGCTGATAAGAATTTGCTTTCGAAAGTCATTAGTAGCTGATAAGATCTTGCTTGTTCAAACTATAGAGATTTTTCTTACTGAAAGCATTGACCAACAAAACATTGGAATTCAGAGAATTAAATTGTTTCTAGAACAATTATGTGTCGAATAATTAAGTTCATACGTCAATTAATAATAAAAAGAGAGTGAAACGAGACATTTCGCAACAAGCTAGCTTGCTTATCATAACATCACTGATTTCTCTATAAATACCTTCGAGGTCTTTCACTACAAACACACAAAACCTTCTTTAACCTAATTATTTCATAGCAATAATTCTCATTATATTGCCATGGAAATGTTCACAAAGAAACTCACCTCTATTGATCTTCAGAGAGAATTGGTGCTACCATATCTATCAGAAAAACGTGAGATAATTGCTGATAAGAATTTGCTTTCGAAAGTCATTAGTAGCTGATAAGATCTTGCTTGTTCAAACTATAGAGATTTTTCTTACTGAAAGCATTGACCAACAAAACATTGGAATTCAGAGAATTAAATTGTTTCTAGAACAATTATGTGTCGAATAATTAAGTTCATACGTCAATTAATAATAAAAAGAGAGTGAAACGAGACATTTCGCAACAAGCTAGCTTGCTTATCATAACATCACTGATTTCTCTATAAATACCTTCGAGGTCTTTCACTACAAACACACAAAACCTTCTTTAACCTAATTATTTCATAGCAATAATTCTCATTATATTGCCATGGAAATGTTCACAAAGAAACTCACCTCTATTGATCTTCAGAGAGAATTGGTGCTACCACGCGATTCTAACCTAGAACGCCTTCAACCTTTCCATGGAACCATAGAACTGTCCACCATAGTTGAGTCATCTGCCGGCAACTGTTTGTAAAGCCATTTTACATTAGTTGGCATAATTGATGGGATTTGAGTGGGAGATGAGTTGTAATTGGTGGAGTGTGAGTGGAGGATGAGTTGGTATAATTGGTGGAGTATGAGTGGAGGATGAGTTGTTAGGCATATATTCCTCCTAAATTTATGACCATTATACCCTCACTCTTGCCTATAAATAGGCAATGCATTCAAGCCTAAATGCACACCAAGATAGAGAAGAGAAGAGTAGAGTGAAGAGAGAGTAATCCCACAAAATTGTGAGGTATTTGTAAGAGAGTAAGTGAGGTGTTTTCTCCTAATAATAGAGAGATTCTTAGTTGTTCTCCTATTATTTGAGAGAGGTTGTAATTCCCACATTACTTAGTAAAATCCTTCTATACTTGTCTGTGGACGTAGCCCAATTGGGTGAACCACGTAAATTCTTGTGTGTCTCATTTCTCATTTTATCTTATTCCTTGCCTTTTGTCTTGTCGGGTTTGCATGCCAGTATCCTAACAGTGGTATCAGAGCCTTCTTGGTTGGTGTTGTTAATACACAAAAGTTATTCGTGTATACAGTTACTATTCACGTCTACGGCACTATTCACCTATACGACACTATTCACCCATACGGTACTGTTCACATAAGTTACTGTTGGCGTATATAGAAAGTCAGTGCGGTGATTAAATACAGTCTAGGAAGTTCTGTCTAAGGAGATTGGGTTTTAAGCGGGACCGTTTGTGACCCCTCCAATCTTTCCTGGGAACTTACTTAGTGAAGTATTATTCACACGATACTATTTCTGTATACGTTACAGTTCTGTGAAACGGTGATAGCTGAATAGATCACGGTGAATAAAATGGCAGCAAAGTACGAGATTGAAAGGTTTAATGGGAGCAATTTCTCACTCTGGAAAATGAGAATCAAGGCAATCTTAAGGAAAGACAATTGCTTGGCAGCAATTGGGGATCGACCCGCGGAGATCACTGATAATGCAAAATGGAATGAGATGGATGGCAATGCTATTGCTAACATACATTTAGCATTAGCCGATGAAGTATTATCAAGTGTGGCGGAGAAGAAAACAGCTAAGGAGATATGGGAGACTCTAACAAAGCTATATGAGTCCAAGTCTTTGCACAATAAGATTTTCTTAAAGCGGAGACTTTATACCCTTCGAATGGCAGAAACCACGACGGTGACTGACCACATCAACACAATAAGGACTCTATTTTCACAACTCACTACGTTGGGTCAACAAATAGAGGAAAGTGAACGTGCAGAGCTTCTACTTCAAAGTCTTCCAGATTCGTATGATCAGCTCATTATCAACTTGACCAATAATATCCTCACAGACTATTTAGTCTTTGATGATGTTGCAGCCGCCATCTTGGAAGAAGAAAATAGGCGCAAAAATAAAGGAGACAGAAATAGTTCAAACCAAGCAGAGGCATTGTTGGTGTCAAGAGGGAGATCAACGGAGCGTGGCTCTAGTGGGAGTCAAAGGCAAGGGAGGTCCAAATCAAGAAGTAAGAAGACTGTGAAATGCTACAACTGTGGCAGAAAAGGGCACTTCAAAAAGGATTGTTGGTTTAAAAGGGGTATAGAGAATACTGCAGAGTCATCAAAACCTCAAGGATGTGTCGCAAGCACCTCAGAAGATGGAGAGGTTTTATATAGTGAAGCAGCGACAGTCTCTACAGATAGAGAAGAGCTCACTGAGGTCTGGCTAATGGATTCAGGAGCAACATGGCATATGACTCCTAATCGAGATTGGTTCCATACATATGAACCCATCTCTGGAGGCAAAGTGTTCATGGGTGATAATCATGCTTTGGAGATTGCTGGCATTGGCACCATCAAATTGAAGATGTATGATGGCTTAATTCGTACTATTTCAGGAGTGCGGCATGTGAAAGATTTGAAGAAGAATCTTTTGTCTGTAGGACAATTTGATAGTCTTGGCTGTAAGATCCGAACAGACAATGGAATAATGAAAATTGTCAAAGGAGCGCTGGTGGTTTTAAAGGCGAGAAAGACAGTTGCAAACATGTTTGTATTAATGGCAGAAACACATCATGGGGCAGAAGTGTCAATCGCATCAGCCAGTCCTGCAGAAGAGAAGACGATGATGTGGCATCAAAAACTAGGCCACATGTTAGAGAAAGGTTTAAAGGTTCTCTCTGATCAGAAGTTACTCCCTGGGCTTACAAAGGTTACTTTACCTTTTTGTGAGCACTGTGTTACAAGTAAACAGCACAGGTTGAAGTTTGGCACATCAACAACTAAGAGCAAATGCATCTTAGACCTGATTCACTCTGATGTTTGGCAAGCACCGGTTGTATCCTTGGGAGGAGCAAGATACTTTGTATCATTCATAGATGACTTCTCCAGGAGATGTTGGGTGTATCCAATTAGAAGGAAGGCAGATGTGTTCGCAGTCTTTAAAACTTTCAAAGCGCGGGTGGAACTTGAATCTGAAAAGAAGATCAAGTGTTTGAGGACTGACAATGGAGGAGAATATACCAGTGATGAATTTGATAACTTCTGTCAACATGAAGGTATCAAAAGGCAGTTCACAACGGCATACACTCCACAACAAAATGGAGTGGCAGAGCGGATGAACAGAACTCTATTAGAAAGAACAAGAGCAATGTTGAAGGCTGCAGGTCTAGAAAAGTCATTTTGGGCAGAAGCAGTCAATACCGCCTGTTATGTGATAAATCGATCTCCATCAACTGCAATTGAGCTGAAGACACCGATGGAGATGTGGACTGGGAAGCCAGCTGATTATTCTCGATTGCATATATTTGGAAGTCCTGTGTACGTGATGTACAATACACAAGAAGTTAGCAAACTGGATTCAAAATCCAGAAAATGTGTATTCTTGGGATATGCTGATGGAGTGAAGGGGTATCACTTGTGGGATCCCACTGCCCACAAGGTAGTCATCAGCAGAGATGTCATATTTGCAGAAGGTAAAATGCAAATGGAAGAACATAATAGCATTCTAAAGGAGACTACAGCAGTCCATGTGGAAAATACTCAGAATCATGCTTCTTCTGAAGTTGTACCAGAGCATGAAGAGCAAGAACAAATAGAGACTGAAACTCCTGAAGTTCGGCGGTCGACTCGTGAAAGAAGGCCACCGACTTGGCACTCAGAATATGTTACTGAGAGTAACATTGCATACTGTCTTCTAACAGAGGATGGAGAGCCTTCAACTTTCCACGAGGCTATCAAAAGTACAGATGTATCTATGTGGATGACAGCAATGCAAGAGGAGATTGAAGCTCTACACAAGAATAACACTTGGGATCTTGTTCCGCTACCACAAGGAAGAAAGGCCATTGGCAACAAATGGGTTTACAAGATAAAGCGTGATGGCAATGATCAAGTGGAACGGTATCGTGCAAGATTGGTAGTGAAAGGATATGCTCAGAAAGAAGGAATAGACTTCAATGAGATATTTTCTCCGGTGGTACGACTTACTACAATCAGAGTAGTCTTGGCAATGTGTGCTATATTTGATCTTCACTTAGAGCAGTTAGATGTGAAAACTGCATTTCTTCATGGAGAACTTGAAGAAGAAATTTATATGCTCCAACCAGAGGGTTTTGCTGAAACAGGCAAGGAGAACTTGGTTTGCAGGTTGAACAAATCTCTATACGGTCTCAAACAGGCGCCGAGGTGTTGGTACAAGAGATTTGATTCCTTCATAATTAGCCTTGGGTACAACAGACTCAGTTCAGACCATTGTACGTATTACAAGAGGTTTGAAGAAGATTTCATCATTTTGTTGTTGTACGTGGATGACATGTTGGTGATAGGCCCCAACAAAGATCGAGTCCAAGAATTGAAGGCACAGTTGGCTAGGGAGTTTGATATGAAGGACTTGGGACCAGCAAACAAGATTCTAGGGATGCAAATTCACCGAGACAGAAGTAAGAGGAAGATTTGGCTTTCTCAGAAGAATTATTTGAAGAAGATCTTGCGACGCTTCAACATGCAAGATTGTAAGCCAATTTCCACCCCACTTCCTGTTAACTTCAAATTATCCTCAAGTATGTCTCCTAGCAATGAAGCAGAGAGGATGGAGATGTCTCGAGTACCGTATGCATCAGCAGTGGGAAGTTTAATGTTTGCCATGATATGTACAAGACCAGACATTGCACAAGCAGTGGGAGCAGCTAGTCGATACATGGCAAATCCTGGTAGAGAGCATTGGAATACTATTAAGAGGATCTTGAGATACATCAAAGGTACCTCAAATGCTGCATTATGTTATGGAGGATCAGAATTTACTGTCAGAGGTTATGTTGACTCAGATTTTGCTGGTGACCTTGAGAAAAGAAAATCCACTACAGGCTATGTGTTCATAATTGCAGGAGGAGCTGTGAGCTGGGTCTCTAAACTTCAGACTGTTGTAGCATTGTCCACAACAGAAGCTGAGTACATGGCAGCTACACAAGCTTGTAAAGAAGCAATATGGATGAAGAAACTTATGGAGGAGCTCGGGCACAAACAAGAGAAGATTCTTTTGTATTGTGATAGTCAAAGTGCCTTGCATATTGCAAGAAATCCAGCATTTCATTCAAGAACAAAACACATAGATGTTCAATATCACTTTGTTCGCGAAGTGGTGGAAGATGGAAGTGTGGATTTTCAGAAGGTTCACACAAAGGAAAACCCAGCAGATGCTTTGACTAAACCGGTCAACACTGATAAGTATATATGGTGTAGATCCTCTTATGGCCTAGCAGAAACGTAAGCAGCATGAAGATGGCAAGTATAGAAAGGATAGAAGAAGAATCACAGATAATCAAGTGTGAAGACTTGATTAAATCATCAAAGTCTTCAAGTGGGAGAATGTAAAGCCATTTTACATTAGTTGGCATAATTGATGGGATTTGAGTGGGAGATGAGTTGTAATTGGTGGAGTGTGAGTGGAGGATGAGTTGGTATAATTGGTGGAGTATGAGTGGAGGATGAGTTGTTAGGCATATATTCCTCCTAAATTTATGACCATTATACCCTCACTCTTGCCTATAAATAGGCAATGCATTCAAGCCTAAATGCACACCAAGATAGAGAAGAGAAGAGTAGAGTGAAGAGAGAGTAATCCCACAAAATTGTGAGGTATTTGTAAGAGAGTAAGTGAGGTGTTTTCTCCTAATAATAGAGAGATTCTTAGTTGTTCTCCTATTATTTGAGAGAGGTTGTAATTCCCACATTACTTAGTAAAATCCTTCTATACTTGTCTGTGGACGTAGCCCAATTGGGTGAACCACGTAAATTCTTGTGTGTCTCATTTCTCATTTTATCTTATTCCTTGCCTTTTGTCTTGTCGGGTTTGCATGCCAGTATCCTAACACTGTTTACCGGACCCGGTGACAATTCACTGCTCCACCAGATCAGGAAAGCTTGTACTTACAAGAGGTTGGCATGACATTGCTCGCGATGCTGGCCTCCGAAGTGGAGATATTGTGAATTTCACCCGGGAGGAAAACCGGGGAGCACAGTACAAAATGAGAGTGAGAAACGTTGGTTGAAGTACAAAGAAATGTGACGGAAGAGTGTCTTCCATACATGAAATTCCGAGTGCGCGTCCTTTTTTTCTTCTTTGTTATGTCTCCTGCTATCTTCGTGTCTAGTTTCTGTACGGTACAAGCAGTCGAGAAAAACTATCCATATCCAGGAGTCGATATTTAATTGTTCTTCTTCCTTAAGTTGGGCCACGTTGCAATGTCAGTTGAAGAATGTTCAGTTCATTTTTAATTTATATGCATAATGATCACTTGTGTGTCCCTATTAGTCTTCCATGATCACCTAATGATTTGCCATTTTTGCTCGTGCTTTGTCTGCTCCTACTACACTACATTGAAAACCAAAACAAAACAAAACGGCAGTACAGTGTTATCCCATCTCTAGGAATAACCAATCCCCTCTGCTTCTTGAATTTGATAGTTCCGTAAGAATTATCTACTTAAATCCAATTAATTTAATAGTTTAATCCATAAATTGATTCACTTGAGTGAATTGTGATTTTATATATAAAGATTAAAAAATAACACCATTTTGACCTTTAATAAAAAATAATTATTTAAAATAATATTATTTAAAAAATATTTCCCATGCATGTTGCGGCTTAACCAGGTCTAGATTATGTGGGGGCCACTTCGCTACTTTTCTTTACCCTTTTGTTTTTTGTTGTTTCTTGGCAGACCTGTCATGGTACAGCTGTCTATTTGTATTGAAGATTAGTTTGGATCATTTGAAGAATGCATTGTTAATTTTCAGACCATCTTGACTCTATCATTGTTTATATATTGTCAGCTCTCTTGAGACAACACATGCACCCAAAAAAAAAAAACCCAAGTCGAAATAATCGAGAATTGTATTAGAAAAATATTTTATTTAAATAATGAAAAAAAAATACAGGAGTTCGATACAATAATGAAGCAACCCAATAACAGATAAAAACTCATTTTCACAACTAAACCTCAACAAACTCTCCAACATAAATCTAGTCCATTAAATACCCTAACTTATTTTCACACCATTTACTTTGTTTCAGAGTTAGATTGTAATAAATTTTTTTATAACATTAACAAGTGTTTTTTTTTTGGTACAACCTTTCATATTGTTTTATAATTTTTTTAAGATTTTATTAATTTGCTTTCCTATATATTTTTATTTTTATTATTGTATGACTAGATAAATTAAAAAATAAAATTATTCAACTTAATAAATCAAATCCAATTACAACACATGCACCAAAAAAAAACCAAGTCGAAAAAAGATCCAGTCGAGTCCAAAAATAAAAGTCAAGCTAACATGTTGCTGTTAGACCAAAAGCGATCAATACCATCTACCGTTCAAGCCTGAACTATTATGGAATGTGTGCTAGAATAGAAAATATTATGTTATTAATGTAATGAATTATCGTGTGTAGAATATTACAATATTCTATTTCTATGAGATGATTACCTGATTTAGTTAGATTCTTAATCATCACAACCCTTATTTCAAATAGATTTGCATCTGCCCCTCCCTCACACTATTCTTCAAACAACAGCTGGTATCATTGATTTCCGACTGAAATTAATTATAGACGTGTTCAGGTCTGCTCCCGAGTAAGGAATTTGCTACTGTTTCTGCTTCAAGATCAACGATTTCTACTGCTTATTTGCTATTGTTTCTGCTTGTCTGTAACGATTTCTCTTGCTTCTGCTTCTCTTCAATAATTTTTTCAAGATCCACGATTTCTGCTGTTTATTTGCTACTGTTTCTGCTTGCTTAATTTGACATAGACTCCTAATGGGGCACTTTATCTTCAAAAATTAACTTATTACGCGCCACCCAAATAACCGAAAAGATGCCTTACGCTGAAACTGACCTTTTAGAAGACTATAGCATTCTGTCAAGGCCTGATCCACGTTAAACTGAATACAACCTTGAAACCAAACAATGTATTCTGCTTCACATGTGGGTAATGCAACAATAGTTGTTGACATTGTTGTTTTAAGGCCATAATCTTATCAGACTATGTGCTTGATAATTATTGAGAGCTCCCAAGGTTGAGACACTACTGGTTACTCACAAGTTATCGGTCGTAGTATTGGAGAGTCCGTACACCTGATTTTAATCGGGTCCACCAAACAATCCTGCCTCCATCTACAAATCCGGATCGAAATGTGAGTGGGTCAAAGGATTGTCCGCATATCTCTTCCTCAACCGGCTATTATATGTCTCGTGAAAATTAAAAAAGAAATCATCATATTCAATTCAAGAAAATAATAACTTACAAAATAAAATGGTTGAACGAATATACCATGAAGTGTTGAGTACAGTTGTTGACGAACTATGACAGACTTTCAGTTGTTTTACATGACGTTTCTTTGCAAAAGTGCTTTTACCTATCCCAAGCATATATGAAATAAAAGAATTGGAAGACTCACCTGATAATCGGACCTTTGCTTTAATTAGCCAGCGAATATCTTCAGGAATTCCATGATTCATTAACAACCTCAATCTTTCACACCTAGCACGCTAAATTTTTGTAATTGCATTTTGAGGCAAAGTGGAAAAATACTTTTTCAATTTTTCAAGAGTGGTGTCCATTTTTTATATTAGAAGTGGTAAATAGATGCAAAGAAAAGGGAAGGAACAAGGAATTGAACAAATATATACATAGATATCAGTTATCATGGGAAACTGAAAGAACCGACTTAAGAGTCACAAGTACCGTTATTCGTCATTTGACTGGGGTTGTAGAAAGACTAGCAAAATAAGAGTCACACCAAAAAGAAACACAAAAACAATGTAAGAAAAAAAAATCAATCTTTATATACAAGATCATTCAAACCAATGGATTCATTTTCACTAGAAAAATTATCAAAGTAAACTTTCAAACGATGTCTATTTACCTTAAAAATATTGTCATTCTTTGGATTCTCAATATCAAAGGCCTCATAGGGATACATATTTTTACAATAAATGGACCACTCCATCTTGATTTTAGCTTTCCAGGAAATAAATAGAGTTGAGAATTATAAAGCAAAAGTGTTTTACCAATATTAACTTTTTGACAATTTTCACAAGTTTTGCAGAATGCATGCGTGTCCTTGAACATAGTGGGCCAATAAAATACATATTGTAAGATTTTTGCAGTTGTCTTTTTTTATGAGAAATGACCCCCACATGCCTTAAAATGACAAAATTTAATGATAAGTAATGTTATAGACTTCGATTTTAAGTGTGGCTTGACTCCTTGAAAAGGTAAGACATGTTTCTACAACTCTACTAAAGGATAGAAAGCTCAATTTTGCCTTTAACACCCCTGAAATTATCTGTTATCTCAGCACAATTTGTCCAGTATGAGACAGTTTAACCCTTCTTCTATTTTCAGTCCATATCTAGAGTTCTATACCTCTAGAGACATCCATACCTACAACCTTTGTGAAGAACCCAATCTTAAATTTTATCATTTAGGTGCCCTAACCTTAGGTGAAAGGTGAGTGATCGAACTATTCAGTCCCAATACATGGATTAGACAACCAATATCTTACTTTTCTTGTTATTAATAATCTAGCTAAACATGCCTAAGAAAAGGCACCAAGGATTTTCTTCAATTTAAATCATAATTAGCATGCTTTTGATGGTTAAACACAAATCAAGCCACCACACTTTCCATTTATTTTATTCTTGCTAACTTAATTTAAACAAAAGTTGCAGTAAGGTTGTTGCTACCTAATTTTTGACCCATGTTTCGGTAAATTTTCATAAAAATCCAAAAATAGCAAAAAACATCGAAAATCCAAAAAAATATGTTTTTTAATATATTTGCATCGTTTTTAGCATTTTCAGCGTCGTTTAAAAAAGAATTTAATTTTGTAAGGGTCTTTCGAACGCATTCGACTTTTCACGTGTCATTTTTAAAATCATTGATTTTCTTCATCGAGTCGACGTTGATATTGCTCGCTTTCAAAGAATACAAAAAAATTAAGAAAAAAATCAAATTTACAAAAAGAAAGAAGTTGAGGGACCAAGTTTGAAGACCTAGCAACATATTTGCCTATAAATAGGAGTTTTCAACACTTGCACAAGGAGGGGGCAATTTTTATACATTAGAAAAATACAAAAAATAAAACCCTAACCCTAAACCATCACTTTCAAAGCCAGCAGCCGCCCCCTCCCGCTGGCCATTTTTTCACTTTTAGCCGCCACCAACCCGCTCTCATCCCTGCTCACCAGCCAAACCAACTAAACAAGCCACCTTTTCCCCTGCCCCCACAGAACAGCGGCCGAACCCTTCCCTCTGAAAACCAAGCCGCCGCCCAAAGTTTTCCCTTTCCCTCGGCCAAAGCAGCTGCTACACCAACACCCACTGGTTCACAGCCCCCTTCCTCACTAGACCTTCCCTCTCTCGGCTGCACAAAACCCAGCCTCTCCCTCTCACAGGCGCCGACCCATTCGGCCTCCACAGAAGACAAACTCCCCTCATCTCCATTCCAGTTGTTCCCCTCCAGCACCAGACCTTCCCTCTCTGGCAACACAGACAGAAACTGGCTTCTGCACCTCCCTACAGCAGCCGGCCACTACAGATCTCCAACCAACCGGCCAGCAGCAGCGTCTCCTCATCCCATCACCGTCGCCCTCTGCACACCGCAGATCTGCGTCTCCAGCTCCTCCCCCACGCACGACTGCACCGGTAGCTCCGGCCTCCAGCCTCCAGCGCTCCTTCCTCAGCCGCCAGGTCTGCCATCTGAAGGACAGAACAGAAAACTAAGGGGAAGAAAGAAGACCGGGAGCAGATCTGAGAAGGAAAACAATGAAATAAAAACCATTGCTTGTTGCGTTTTCTTGGCTTTGCAGGTGGTGTTACTTCCCACCGCCGGCGCAGGTAGACAGAAGAGGAAGAGGTTCCCGATCCACCAGTTTCTGCCATCTTCATCAGTGGCGCGTGAATCCACGCGCGGCCAGTGGCGATGGCGCGTTGGGCAACGCGCCGCCACTATTTCAGCGATCCTAGAAGGACTTCCCTGCAATTCATGGAGTTTTTAGGGGCTGTTTTGTAATTTTAAATTGTTTGATGTAATTTTATTTTTAGTATTGAATTTTTATTATTTGTAGTGTGGATGTAACAAAAACAAAAGAAAAGAAAAGAAAAGAAAGGGAAAGAAAAAAATATAGTGAAAGTGTATGCGAGTGTGTTTGTATTTGTTTTATAGATGTTTCTTTTTATTTATGATAAAATTGCAAAGATTAAAGAAGAATTTAATATTTTGATTGGATCACGGTCAAGAATTATTAACTTATACGTAAGTTGTATTTCTGATACCCGATGAAAAGATAAAATTTTTAAAACTTCTTTAACACATGAAGTCCACAAAGCAGCTTACCTCAGGTAGGGTGCGTTAGGGGTGCTAATACCTTTTCTAACCACAACCAGTCCCTTACTCGTGAATCTCTGACAAGACCAGCACTCGGGTTTCCTAGTAGCCTTCAATTAAATACTAGGTGGTGACTCTAACGAACCAATCAAAGCAAAACCACACAACAACAAAAATCGTCAGCCTACGCCACGCGGATTCTGACGTGCGACAACGGTTAACGTTTCTCCTGACTCAATCATAACTTAGAAAGTCCAAATGGTGAATTTAACCATCATTGTATCATGCAACACATACCAAAAATCAGAACACGTTAACAAATATATCTTCCTAGATCAAAACAAAACCAAACTGAGCGGGATCCAATGATGGATAGAGGTAAAAACTGCTAGCGACAGTGACTGACCTGCATGCAGGTTTTCCTTGAAATGTTGCGAGGGACATATCTCTCACACAAAATTCTAGCCTTCAGATCCCAATGGTCCTATGTTAGCCGGTGGTAAAGAGCATAATATATCCAAAAACCAGCCCGATCCAACAGTGAAATACTTAAACAAGATTAAACTTTCAATTTGGCCCTCGATTAAATCAATTGGCCTATTAAAAATTTAATTATATCCTTGGACTTAATTTTTATGCAGATTGTTCCAATAATCATTTAATTTGAACTTTAATCTTCATTGCTTCTTTAATCTTGGGTATAATAGGGTACCATTAGGCTTCGAATTTCATTCAAAATTATAGCTTGATTTTTATGTATATTTTTTTTTATTCTTCTCGGTTTGCTTTCTCGATATTGTCAGTCTTTATTTTATTTTTTATTTTTATTTTGACAACCAATATATTACTTTTCTTGTTATCAATAATCTAGCTAAACATGCCTAAGAAAAGGCACCAAGGATTTTCTTCAATTTAAATCATAATTAGGATGCTTTTGATGGTTAAACACAAATCAAGCCACCACACTTTCCATTTATTTCATTCTTGCTAACTTAATTTAAACAAAAGTTGCAGTAAGGTTAACGTTTCTCCTGACTCAATCATAACTTAGAAAGTCTAAATGGTGAAGTTAACCATCATTATATCATGCAACACATACCAAAAATCAGAACAAGTTAACAAATATATCTTCCTAGATCAAAACAAAACCAAACTGAGCGGGATCCAATGATGGATAGAGGTAAAAACTGCTAGCGACAGTGACTGACCTGCATGCAGGTTTTCCTTGAAATGTTGCGAGGGACATATCTCTCACACAAAATTCTAGCCTTCAGATCCCAATGGTCCTATGTTAGCCGGTGGTAAAGAGCATAATATATCCAAAAACCAGCCCGATCTAACAGTGAAATACTTAAACAAGATTAAACTTTCAATTTGGCCCTCGATTAAATCAATTGGCCTATTAAAAATTTAATTATATCCTTGGACTTATTTTTTACGCAGATTGTTCCAATAATCATTTAATTTGAACTTTAATCTTCATTGCTTCTTTAATCTTGGGTATAATAGGGTACCATTAGGCTTCGAATTTCATTCAAAATTATAGCTTGATTTTTATGTATATTTTTTTTTATTCTTCTCGGTTTGCTTTCTCGACATTGTCAGTCTTTATTTTATTTTTTATTTTTATTTTGGAAAAAAAATGAATTTGAAGAATAACCTAGAAATGAGTTATGACACCTGACATCACGGCGACCTTAAGATTTCTATGGAAAAAGAACAGATATTTGACATCTTTAACTTAGAGAGGAAAATGTCTGGTTTAATGAGTCGTCACGTAGTATTATGATCACTAGATACTCTAACTGGTCAATAGAGATTGTATGGTACGAAACTTATTGTGTAAAAAAAATATTATCACCCCTTAAGCATTCTACCTGAGGTAGGTTGTATCGCTGATTTTGTCTTAAATTGTTAAGGATTTGTTGAATTATACTTTTGATTTTCTAACTATAATATTCCTTACTCTATTACCAGTGAATATTTAACTACAAATACTTTCAACTCTGGTGCCAATGAATATTGGGGGTTCAAAATGATTCACAATCCTAGTGTCAATATTCTTAACTATGACGTTAGTGAATACCAAAGTACTCTCAATTTTGGTATTAGTGAATACGAATATTACTGACTCTAGCGTCAGTGTATAAATAAGTAAAATTTTAATTGAAAGCAAAACTTTTTTTTTTTGTATTTTTGTAATAAGGGAGCCATTTTTTTATTTCAGAGAAAAATAAAAGATAGGTAAAAATTTATACCAGATTCACATTTTATGGTATAAGTTTACAGCTCAATACTAAGTAAAGTTATCGAGGAAAAAAATCAAGCGAGGGATCCATAAATAAATTCAATAAGGTTCTTGAATTTTTAAAAAATTTTATGATATCTTTAAAGATCTATTTGGATAGATATTAAAATAAAAAAAAAATTAGAAACTAAGAAAGGAAGTATGTGTTTGACAAACATACACTTAATCTAAGAATTGAGGCTACGACTCAAAGGTCCAAGTCCAGGTCTCAACAGTTTTTTTTGTTTTCTTTTTTGAGGGCTGGATTAAGCACAGCTTATAGAGCCTGGTCACTGGCCAACCCAGTGACCAAGTTAGGAACAGCTAGCAAGCTTGCGTGAATTATAATTCATGCATGCTTGCACAGTGAAAGGGTAATTAAAATTGCAAAACAGGGGAAGAGAGGCTTACCTGTGTGGGACATGAGTTGCTGGAGTTTTGAAGGAAGGCAAAATTCCCTCTCCTGTGTCTTGCTCTGCTTGATTCTGGTCCTCCCTCTCGTCTGCTCTCTGATTTTCTCTTCCTCTGTCTTTTGATGCTCTGCTTTTTTTTTTTTCCTCTGCTCTCCTTTTTCTCCGCCTCCTCTCCTCTGCTTTAATAGGGCTGGACCCCTGGTTATGCCCGGCGGGTCCTTCTTATCTCTCCTAGGACAATGATCGTGAGGATAACTGGATAAGGATAAGCACGGCTTGAAATTGTCCATGTTTTACTGGAATAAAAACACCAGTAGTCCTGCCATTGTTGGACTGTTGGTGATGGGCTTCCCTACCGCCAGAAGAGAGTCGTGGGGCAAGAGGAACCGAACTAGCCACTCAGATTGATGATGGATAACCTGGACTATGAATTGGATCTGGTTTGGTGTGGATTTGGTGGGGAATTGGGGTCTGGCCGAAGCCATTTTTATAGCATCTAGAACGGATTTCCCCTGCTCTCTGGAGAAGAGAATGAACAGTGCTTGAAACCACGTTTTATGCCGAGATGGTCATTTCAATTTACCTCCTGAAGTTCTGATGTCTTGCAATCAAGCCCTTATCTTTGAAAATATCTCCTTTTAAAAAAACTTTTGCCTTTGGATCAATGCAATTGGACCCCTGGATTTCTACATCATTTACAAAATAGCCCTTGGTTTCAAATTTAATCAATTCAGTCCTTAATTGACTCCTCAAACTTTTAATTTTTTTAAAATTACCCATGGTAAAATTAATTAACCCCCTTATAATATCAGTGCCTATTCAATTTGGTCCCTAGAATTTTATTTCTTGCAATTTTGACCAAAAATGACCCTAAACTTTGATATTTCTCCAATTAAGCTAAACCAATTCAAAGTTCTATTAAGTCCATAAATGTATGAATTCTTCTTATTTTTGGCCAAATTGACATTCAATTTTATAATTTCATCCTTATTGACCCTCAAACCTTCAATTTATGTTTTCTTGATCAAATTCTTAAATTATTTTCTCATATTTCTTCAACAAAAACTCCAGTTTTGTCTACTCACATGTTTGATTAATCTGGGTTATATTTTAAAAATTTTAATATTTTTTTATTTTTTTATTTTTTATTATTCTTTATTTTATTTTTATTTTTATTTTTATTTTTTATATATTATGTTTTAAAAAATTTAAAATTGGGTTATGACATAAAACATTTTGTATATAAAATATTTTGCATCCTTAATTAAAAATAGTTTATGCAAAAAAGCCCCTTAATTTATTAATTAATTAATTTTATTTACTCGTAGACCAATCAAAAAAAAAAATAATTGTGGCTGTAATAAAATCAGAACTAACTCAATTTCGTTTTATTCCCACAAAAATTTAACATCCAAAAAGACTCCCCTGTATACTCTAACATGTTCTGATTACTTCTTTTTTTATGATAATGTTCTCATTCCTAGTCTTTAGACTACCTTGTTAAATTATGCATTCCCTCATCTTGTCGCCCCTGTGCTCTCTATCATTATCTATTTAATTTAATGTCAGAAACTTTTTATCACTTTCTTGCTTCAGTCGCGTTCAAATTAAGTACTTCATCTAAATTGAGGTCCTTGTATATGTAATGTATGTGCACATGGTTTAACCAAGCTCTGGGATTTCTTGTGCGTGGCAAATTTCAATTGATCATCGTTGATCCATCTTGTATTGATTCGGTCTTGCTTGCTGGAGATTCATGTATCAACTATATTGCTTATGTCTCCTTATACGTTTTCAAAAACATTGGAATATATGGACTAAATTCATTTGATGGTAGGGGCTCCCTCGGTGCTGTCTTGGAAGTATGCTGAGTTTGTTTCAACAGTGGAAAGTCCTTGTTAATAGAGTTCTTCAAAAAAGAAAAAAGTATGGTCAATGCTTTTCTTTGTCATATCTTGGTCTCTTTGGCTTCTAAGAAACGAGCAGATTTTTAACAAGAAGCAGCCTGATTACGAGACAGTTTTTCTGTTGCATGGATCAAGGCTTTATTTCCTGACTTCCCTTATTGTGCTCTTGACTTGCTTATGTGTGCTGATGGTTTGATAAAATGGTCGAATGTTAGGAAGTCACGACCGTTAGTTTCTGTGGTCAGCTCCAGAACCTTCGTTTTTGAAATGGAATGTGGATGGCTCTTCTCTTGGTAAGCAGGTCCTAATGGTATTGGAGGTTTTCTACCTGATCATAAAGGATTGGCGTTGGGACTCTTTTCAATCCCTGTTGGAATAAAAGATTCTAATGAAACATAATTATTATTAGCTGCTGTTAAGGCCTTGGAGTTATCTACATCGAAGGAAGAAATGTTTGGAAAGGAAGTGGTTGTGGAATCAGATTCTGGAAATGTAGTCAATTGAATGACAAAGAAGTCTATCAGATCATGGTTTTACCAGAATCTCTTAACCCTTGCTCCAAGTTTCTCATCATGTCTGGGTCCTGTAACTTATATTTACACTCTGCAAGAAGCTAATCACATGGCAGATAATCTTGCAAAACAAGGTGTAAGTAGGTATGGTGAACTGGTAGCATGGATGTGATTATTTGTTGTTCATTGGTTACTTGTCTCTCTTTTCTAGATAGACTGATTGGTTTATAGAAATCATATGTTCAATTTATTTGATGATTCTATGAGTTTGTGCTAAGATGCTATGTTGAAATGGAAGAAGAAAGCATTTAGGTTCACTGATCTGAGACAATGTGTAAATGAAATGAAGGCAGGCTTACATGGATGAATTGGGTTCTGGAGCTTCTGTTCTTGGTTGGTGAATTCTGCTGGCAAGGTTGTGCTACAGATATGGAAACTATTTAGCCAATGAAATTCCAGAAGAACATGCATTGAATTTTGACTTCATTTCAGTGGTAGCATCGTCTTCAAGCTTTGCGTTGATTCGTGATTGTTTGAAGACAGATAGGATGCTACTGGGTAGAACCTGGCTGCTGCTGTTTTGTTAGAGTTTTCTCTTTTGTATTTGCCTTCTCTTTTGTCGGCATTTTTTGGTGCTTTAAGTTTATACTGCATATCAATATATATATATATATATATATATATATATATATATATATATATGAACTATATTTCCGTTAGAAAATAATATAAATTATATACTGGGATCTCAACTAACAGCCTAAGCTATTAGATTGAGATAGTTCTGTGACATGGTATCAGAGTCTTGATGACCAAGCGATCACAAGTTTGAATCTCATTATCCTCATTTATTTGATACAAATTAAGCACAAAGTATTATAGGTCTATGCAAGTTTCAAGCCTAAAAAGCTTTTACTTGAAGGATTATGTTAGAGAATAATATAAATTATATCTTGAAACTTCGACTAACAGTTTAAGCTATTAGTTGCATGTATGGATTAGGCCCTTCAAAATTTAAAGGCTTTCACTGTTGGAAAAACAATGACAAAACAGAGAAGGGATCACTACTCACACAATTTGGTAGAATACAATACACTAAATAATAGTACTCTCACATCTTTTATTATCAAATTCATACAATATATATAGACATTATAAAATATCTTTTACAATCTTCAAAATACTTAATTAATATTAGACTCTTCAATACTTACTCTAGATTCATAGTATTATTAGATTCATAATATTTCTAGATTTATAATATTTCTAATGTGGATGATTATTCATTGAACTAACTTTAATACATGTAATATTGATAAACAAATTTAATAACTAACATGCACTTGGCTTATGTATAAGCCTTTAGAGAAGTTGACACCAGAAGCTTTCACTATCACCGAGGTATTGCTACTACCATGGCTGCAGAGCTGCCCTCTTTGCCATTTCTCTACTGTAACTGTTTAGCATATGCTCCTTCATTGCCGTGAGGTTCGACTTCATAATTTGGAATAGGGTAATGAGATGGTGAAGCTGCATATGCGTGAAGCCAAGCTTGGTGGAAAATTTAATTGAGAGCTGGGGTTTTAATGCTTTTGGCTCTATGCAAAAACATGTGTGGTTCATGGTTTTTTACTGTCTTGTAGTCGATTTGGTTAGCAATTATAGTCTTTCTAACAATACTATGCTTGAATGAGACGATTAACATGGGCTTGTTATGTTGATGGACACTTTGTATACTCAGGTGATGATCCGATCCGAATCAAGATGTGTATCAACCATGATAGAATTAAACCTACTACTATTTGGATAAAACCTCAAAAGCATTAAAGAGTTGGAGGAGTCTTAAGGGACTGTGAAGGTTTTTTTGCATCTTCACGTCACCAACTGTTAAAAGAAAATATGTATGGTAGAAGTTTATGTCTAGCAATGCAATAAACAAAACTAAAAAATAAGAAGAAGATTTGAGAGGAAGAAAATGGTATTGAGTATTTTTCTCTTATATATTTTTTTTATATTTATACATTAAGCTTTTGATTATAAGCTTATTTATAGGTCTAAAATTTTAGACAATCAAGAAATTAAATTAATAAAAAAATTATATTCTAAATAAGAAAAGTACCTTTACGGATTTAACTGATTAATCAATTCCCAACTAACTACTATTTTGAAAAATCCTCAAAAGGTATTAAAGAGTTGGAAGAATCTTAAGGAACCATGAAGGTTTTCTATGCATCTTCTCGTCATCAACTGTTGGAAGAAACTTAGTGTGGTAGGAGTTTATGGATAGAAATACAATAAACAAGATTAAAGAAAAAAAAAGATTTTAAAAGAAAGCAATCTTATTAAGTATTTTTCTCTTGTATGTTTCTCTTTACCCTCATATTTTAAACTTATAATCTTATTTATACATCTAAAATTCTAAAATCATAGGCAATCAAAAAGTTAAACTAATTAAAAAAATTATATTCTAAATATGTTCAACTATTCAAGAAATTATTTTGTTTTTTATACTACATCAAGTGTTTCTATATATCAAACTATTTTCTTTCAATCTCAAATTTCATATTTTGATTGCATTATTTTTTGTTTATATATTCATCTATTTTCATTAAAAAACAAAAAAAAATGCAAGTGAATTCACACCCTCTTTATTCATTGGTTTATTGCTAGCTAATCGAGAATGTTACAAATAAAGCAAACGTAGTGGCAATTGTCTTTCATTGTATCTAATTTATGTATACGAAAATCAAATTCGGCACAACATTACAACTTGATTTTGAGATATCAATCTTTCTTCCGAAAGAATTTATTAACGAAACTAACTAATACTTTATTAGTAAGAATAAATCACCAATATGGAGTGGTGGAGCATGCGGTGTGACCACTCCAAATCATTTGACATCAGCCCAAATATCCTTTCCAAACAATCTGATTTTCCTTTTCACTTCGATTTTGATCCATGTTCCCGTAGCTCGGTTGTTCATGACTTCCTCGAGAATGGTCACATTATCATCCACTTGAAGATTCCTTTCCCGAACAAACTCTATCCACCCCACGGAAAGAAAACGTCCTACACTCTCATTTCCCTTGATGGAGCAAGAGAAGATCCATTCCTGACCATTACCATCGTGGACATGCATGTTCATCGAATGGCCTTCTTGGAAAGGTAATGGACCAAGAGTGCTGGCAGGAATAGACAAGCCATTCTCGATATCAACCTTGGTTAGCAACTTTGAAAAGAGTGTTGTCATCGCTTGGCACAAAAAAAAACAGATAAAGATGCTTAAGTAGAGCTCAGCTTTGAGAAATCTGTGCTTGTAGCTAAATATGAGATGCTGCTGGAGTTGCTCACTTCACTCTTCAACATGTTCTATATATAGGGAACATAGATGCAATCACGATTCTGCGATTAATGTGCTGTGAAAATGCAGTCACTTCTTCATGCAAAAGAACGTGGAAATTCCCATCTCCTGGAAAGTCAGAGACTATTGGCTAATGCATCCAAACACTTATCCACCAGGCTGTTCCTGTTACGATTAAGCGCATGCAAGAATCCAAGTTTCTTTTCTGGGAAAATTCGAGGAATGCATTTTTGCTTGGATTGAATGCTTCTAAGGCATAAAAATTCGACGCGGTTCGTGCTTAAGGGACAAAGAAAGTGTCAAACTTGGTATAAAATATTAATGGGCTACAAAGTTGAGACACGTCAACACGAATTTAGACTTGGTCTTTCTTATAGTTGTTCTTTACGTTGAAATAGACATGCAGTTTCACATCATTTTTATTTTCCCCAATAATGGTGACCAAGTTTCCAGCTTTAATTAGATTATCTTCCTTATTTTACTTTAAATTTGATTTGGTTAGAATTAATGCCAAAATTGGAGAGCAAAAGCTTAGTGATGGATTTTAAAGCGTAGATGAACGTTTATCGGAGTTCAAATTAATTACGTCTAGGCAATATTGTAAACATGTTTGAAAGGAAAAAAATATCTTCCTTAACTAATTTATTTATAATTAAAAAAAATATTTTTTCTTTAGTTTGAAAAAAAGCAAAAAAAACCTTGAATGATAACATGCACAACATATCTTTTCACCATGAATAAAACCTCGACTATTATCCAAAAACAAACAAACAAGGATATATATATATATATATATCTTTTCACCAAATAGCTGGATTAAGTTGGTAATATTACTAAAACAGTAGTTTCTTTAAAAGTGGAAGGGGATTGATATACAAGTCTAAAATGGATGAACTTGTTAAAAGACCATGTATATGTGTAATCGAGTTATTTCAACATTTGTTTTTTAACAATTTCATATGGAAGGTGTCGAAAGCTCATCGAGGAGAAAAAAAATTATGTATTATATACACAAAACATTTTTTATGGGATCCCAAAGGGAATTACTTATCAATTAGGTCTTGAAATATTCATATGTTTCTCAATTAATGCATCTTTTTTCTTAATATGTGTTAATATTTTTAATCTCATATGCATATGTTATGCCTTGAAACAGTACCATTTAAAAGAAAAGTATGAAAAAAAAGTTAAGGAATGTGGAAATAAGGACCCAATTGAAAATATATGAATTGCTCATGACCGAATTGATTACCTTTTTTCAGCTGAGTTTTATTTGTTATGGAATAATTCTAGGTTCCCCGAGAGAACATTACAAGTGATCCTAAATAGGATTTATCATGGTCATGTGACCTTATGGATATGTGATTTGTTCATTTGCTCATTCTTCAAGTTCAAGTAGGTCAGCATTGAATCTATAATATTCTTATACCAAAATGACATGATCTCTTGCGGATAGAATTGAACTTATAATTAAAAATAGTTATTTGGTGAACTTTTTCTATAAACATGCTTATTGGTTGTTTATTTTAAATTTGATGATATAGCTTAAAAAAAAGATGATATCAACAAAAACCAAAACTGTAGATTGGAATTGTGAATTTTTTTTAAATTTTCAATTTGATCCCAAAACTTTTTTTTACACAATCAAGCACTTTTAAGCTCAATTAATTAGCACCCAATTGCATTTTTTAAGAGATGATTGGATTGAAAGATAGAGGATCAAAGTGAAAAGGGTGAGTGAAATAAGTGGCAGCTTTGAATTTCATATAAAAAGTTTATTTTGATCTCTCATATCTTTCGGTTTATAGGTGATCAGTCCCTTTAGTTTTTAGAACTTCAATTTTAATACTAAAATTTATTTGTCTCATCTTTTTTATCCTTTTATGTGAGAAGAGAGAGGGGGGGCATTAGATTCTAGCGAAGTGAAAGAGAGTAGTCGTTGACCACAAATAATTAGAATTGATGTCATTGGGTTCTATTTCATGAAGGGATTTTCACATAGGTGTTTCTTGTTTTTCTCCTCACTCGAGGAGGCAGATCTAACCTCAAAAATGATTTTGGGTTCAGGTATTTGAGTTGTTTTTTGGAGTTTTTAGATTATAGATAAGTTTATCAAGGTATTTAGGATGTTTTGTAAGTGTTTTGAGTTAAAAATAACTTTAAATAGGTTTTAAACCAAAAACAACTCATACCCTGTTTTTCCAGCAATATATGGTTGATAGATTATGCACAAAGCATATGACAAGTTGTCTATTATAACAAATGATGCATCATCTACTTTCATAAACGATGTGTTGTCTACTATTTTATTTCAAAAAAAAATAGGGCACACACAACTCTTACGCACCATTAAAAAATTAAAGAATGGTGAATTGACTTCAACTAAACATTTCCATGGTTGTTTTAATCATTTTAAACATTTAGCTTTGAAGGATCGATCTCTCTTGCACCATCCTCTTAGTAGAACAAAAAAATCAATATCATCGTTGTTGTAGAAAAGACAAAGTATGAAAACAAGCTAATGCTATGAGTAGACATGGAAGATAAACATCTCGAGTCTATGAAATGAAGAAGAAACTTCAAGCTGAGAAATTTTGCTGATAACGAATAAGATGTTTAGAAACAAGGCTTTATTATCTATTATAGTGTTTCTAACTTCATCACAAATAAACTTGTCCAGGGCTTCTTGCCTTCAATATCTTCTTCACTATTCTCTGCAGATCCAAGAATAGAGGAGTGGGTGTTGGTTCTATTTTGGCTAAGAATAAGATACCATTTCTCATCACTCATTTTTTACCCATGTTTTCAATATAATTAAAAAAAAATACCAAAATTCTCAGAAAACATATTTTTGGCATGATTTTGCTAGTTTATGGTCATTTTGTAATAAAATTTTAACCATTTCACATATTGCTTTTTTTATTGACAAATTTTTTAAGAATAAAATAATTTAGAAGAAAAGAAAAAAAATAGAAAATCAATCTAACAAAAAGATTTTTTTAGTGAGTAAAATATAATTGAGAAAATAATAAGAAGTGGTTTAGTTTAGTAGACATGGAAGTTATTTTCATAAGTGTTTTTATATTTTGATATTTAGAGTTTTTTAAAACTTTATTTTTTTCTCTTTATAATTTATAATTTTAATTTTTAGAGCCCGAGAAATCCTATTTTAAGAGGTTCTGAGTTATAATAATTATTATTATTTATCTTGGATTATGTCTTAGATTAGGATAATTTTTATTATTATTAGTGTTGTGATTTTATTTTTATTAGAATCCTTTTTAGGCTATGATATAAAGCTATATAAATAGTTCATTCATACAATAAGAAAATATCAAATACCTTTTAGAATCCTTATGCTCATGAAGCTTATGAATCAGCAGCGATTCTGACTGCAATTTTAGAAAGAGTAGCGTCTTATCTCTAGCCAGCAGAATCTTTATCCTAAAGATTTATTATCTGTCCCTTTTTATAATTCTAAAGGTGATGGATGAATGCCACTAGGAGAAGATTCTTATGGTGTGGAGGGCTAGGGGCTATTCAAAAGTAAATTAACACTTCAATTTAAAAAATAAAGAGTAAATTATAGCTTATTATTCAAATACAATATTCAAAAAAGAGTAAAAATTAATATTCTATAATTACATTATCACAGATACAAGAATATTAATATCATTATTATAAATTATGGTTTTGATTTTTTCATAAAATATGTTTGTAATTTTTATGTGTTTTTTTGGTGAAAAAATTCATCTTTGTTTTTAACAAATAAATAAATTTTTCAGTTTTCCATGGGAAAAGTAAAAGAAAAATAAAAATAAATGTTAATAGTTACTGAAATATATTTAGGGAGTATTTGAAAGTGTAGTAATAATTGATTCTTGCTTAGAAATATATCAAAGTAATATTTTATTATTATTATTATTAAATTTTATTTTTAATATCAATAAATAAAAAAATCTAAAAATAAAAATAAAATATTTTACAAAGTTTTGTTTGTGCCCACCCAGTAATACCGCTCAACTTTTCCAAAAAACAAATTATGTCCGAAAGCTAAGAGGGGTATTATAGGAGGGGTGGAGACAGGGGCCTGGAAAAAAATTTAAATTTTTCTCATGTGTAGCCCCTACAGGAAACAAAAATTTTAAGTTTTGACCCCTAGAAAATTATTTTAGCTTTAACCATCCTTGAAAATTATTCCAACTCCGCCCCTGATTACACATGTGGGTTCCATCATGGTAAAGAACAAAACTCTCCTTTTTAAATGGATATGGATTCTGGGAGATGGTGGTGGTTCGGGTTGGCATAATTCTTATCCTTCAAAAGTAGAAACGAACTGCTAAGCTGTTCAATTTTACTCCAATTTGGAAAGCTTTTGTGCCTGCATATACTAGTTTTGATCAATGCTCTCTTGCTTCGAGTAGCTTCAGGTCTAAGATTGGTGATGGGAATAAATTTTAGTTAAATCTTGTCATGATTTTTGGATCAGTAATGAAGCCTTGAAGGAAGTTTACCCCAACTTGTTCAGACTAGCACATGAATATCAGTCTTGCACATGAATATTTGGAGCTGGAAATTTAATTTAGAGGTCTCTTATGCAAGAGGAACTGAAGGAGGGAGCTGATCTACTTCAGCTGCTGGCCTCTGCTCAAGTTTCCTCTGAATAGCTGGATAAGTGGCATAGGGTTCATGACCTTAAAGGTGTCTGTCTACTCGGTGAAATATTGCTGCAAATTCTTCGCTGGCTGGAGAGAGCTCCATTCAATCAAACGAGTGGGCGTTATTTGGAGCCTCTAAAGGTAGAAACTCCCTTATAGTTGGCAGCACTAGGGAGATCTAGCACAAGAGATTTCCTTTTCCAAAGAGGAATCGTCACTGCTGCAGCAAACTTCTGTCCATTTTGTATTGTTGAGCAAGAAAAAGTACCGCAACGTCTCCTGGGATGCTGATTGCATGGAATTTTTGGTGTTCGTATCTTGAAATGGTGGGGATCAACTAAGTTTTTCGAACAAACTTTTTTGATAAAAGTCGAAAAAATATACTTATTATTCCAAGCAAAAACACACTCCTTATTCCTTAACTTTTCCATGCTAGTGTAGCTGTGTCTATTGTTTAACGAATGGATCCAAGCTGTTGCTTTGTGAAAGAATAGACAGAGAACATAATCTCAATCCGGGTTGATTTTCTCAAGATAAATTTGTTCTTAACTTGCCAAATAAGCTAAGACTATTCCATAGAAGAATCCTCGTTGCACTCTTTGTTGAAATTCACCATAAACCAAGCCTTTTTACTGTAGAACAGATGGTCCAATGAATGAGGAATACACCATGAAAGACCCCCACCAATTTGCTATTTTATTCCAGAAATTCCTAGAAACTGAAAATTGAAAAGAGCATACCAGTTACTGTTTCTGAACCAGATTTACAAAAGGGACATAGATCTTCCAGTGTTGATATAGTTTTTCTTTAAATTAAGGAGCGAGTGCATAACTCGAAGGATGCTGAAGGTCTGCAAAATGGATGACAGCTCAGGATTACGACTCCATGTATCTTGGCATGGATCTTTTCCTTAGCTCTGAAGAAATTCGATGCTGGAGCAATGTGCAGAACTGCTGGCAAATTACCCAATCCAGTAGGCCTCCATCAGGTACTTTTAAATAGAATGCAGAGGGGTCCTCTGTATTGAAGTATTATGATTCACTATACTTTATTATCTTTGTATTATTCTTGTGTGTTTATTATATTAAAATCTATTATACAAAATTCATTAGAGTATATATATATATATATATATACACAATAAAAATAACAAGCAGCAACTGTTAAAGATTCACAACACACAACAATTTACCTTATCCTTCTAAAAACCCATTTTCTCCCATATTCTACTAGTCTGATGGGGGCAATAGGTGATGCGGGCATAAACTAGAAAGACAGCAAACGAACACAAAGAAAATAGATTTATTGAGCAAACAGGGTTGTATGCTTAAACTTTAAATTCGCAATTTATTATTCTGAAATATGATGTTTGCCTTTTAAAGAGGTTTCTAAAACATTTAAATATGCTAGAAAACTTATTGGAAAAAAAAATTAGAATATAAAAGCATAAAAAAATTATATAAAATCCAAATTAAAACAATATATTCAAAAAAATCAAGAAACAATAACAAAATTAACCTGATTCAAGTGATCCGGACATCAGAAAATCAACAAAGCCTATCCTTCTTTTTATTTTATTGAAACTTGTTTCACCAATCCATAGAAAATCTAATATATCATCTATCTATGGTAAATCCTCGTATAAATACTCCGGAACTTCAGTTTTCACAAGTCTAATTGCATTAACAGGCCTCTATAAGTAAGTGATCATGAAAGACTTTTTTCATTGCATCTTCTCATGCCCAGCAAGCATTAAAGAGTCTGAAGCTTAAGCCCATAGATTTGTTTTGTTGTTTTTGATGGCTATTGAGAGGCCCATAGATTTTATTTTTATTTTTTGACCTAATAAAAGAAGCCCATAATTGGTCTTATACGGTGGGCCGGTGGCCTTCTCTCAAGTCTAGTTTTAGCCCATTATAAGTTTATTAGCTGGCTATTTGCTTTTAATGTGCCACGTAGCACCTAAACTAACATCATGAAGGAACAAGGTTTATTGAACACAGAAATCCTAGAAAAAGAAAACAGCAATAAACTATAAGAAAAACTCACAAGTCTGAGTGTTTTTGAAAATTGATCATTGAGTTTCAAATAACAAAAAGAACAAAGAAAAAGAGTTCGGTTAGTTTTTCATAATCAATCACGAGATAAACAAAAAATAAAAATAGTACAAAATTCAAAATAAATTAAAATAAAAAGAAATGCTAGATAGAAAAGCTAAATCTTTAAAACATGAGCAATCTTGGATGGTTCTATCAAGATCATTGTTGAGTCGACACTGTTCATACACTCACAAAACAAAACAACATTGTGGACATACTATGCATTTTTTAATAATTCATTTTGATCTTTAAAGTTTTATTTTGTGCGATTTAATTCTAATTGAAAGTCAATTACATCTGAATTCTTAGTCAATAGTGAAATTGAAAGAAGGAAGACCAAAATAAATAAATAAAAAGCACTAAAAATGGGTGGCGTGCCAGAACTTACATGAAAAATACATTTAGATTATCGATTTTTAAAAATAAAACAATGTATACAATTTAGGTCTTTTTAGATTTGAAAAAATCAATTTTAGTACATAAGTTCGTTTTTGTTATTTTTTAATCCCTGATTAGAGAAGGGGGTTGCTAGATTTCTAGTGATGAGAGAGAAATTCATCATTCACTCCATTTTCAGCCACCAAAATAGATTTTATTGGTGTCTATGGGTTCCATGAGATGAGAGGGGCTTCGTGATGGTTGTTTAGAGTCTTGATGTTGCATAAAAAACTAGATATGAGCCGAAAGAATCAAAACTAAATTGATTTGATTTTGGATTTTTGAACCATTTTTTGATATTTGAAGTCAGTGAGATGGTTTGTAAGAGAGGAGTTGCTGGATTCCAACGCTGAGAGAAAGTCGTCGATCATTTCATTTTCGGCCACCAAAATAGGTTTTATTGGTGTCCACATATTTTATGAGATGAGAGGGGCTTCATGATGGTTTTTTAGAATCTCGTTATTGTATAAAAAAACTAGATATGAGTAGAGAGAGCCAAAAGTAAACCGGTTTGATTTTGGGTTTTGTGATCATTTTTTGGGTATTTGGAGTTGGTGAAATGGTTTATGAGATAGGGCTTATTGGATTTCAATACTGGCAGAGAAAGTCATCGATCATTCCATTTTCAGCCACCAAAATAGGTTTTATTAGTGTTCATGTGTTCCATAAGATGAGAGGAGCTTCATGATAGTTCTTTAGAGCCTTGATGTTGCATGAAAAACCATAAATGAGATTTGAGAGCCAAAACTAAAACGATTTGATTTTGGATTTTGGACTATTTTTTGGGTATTTGAAGTTGATGGGATAGTTTGTGAGTGTTGTAAAGGTGTTCATGAGGTTTTCTTGGGTTGAAATAGAGATTTTCTTAGGTTGAAATAGCTTGAAAATTGGGTTTTTTTAGCCAAAAGACTAGCTGCTCGATTTTCCAGCCACCACAATGGTAGTCGGAATCTGGACTTACAGATGACATGTCACTTGTTTTTTTTTAAAAAAAAATAAAGACGGGCAAGTCTGGGTTCTTTTTTGCCCCCTTTTCTTGGGTTGAATATAAGTTTAAGGGAAAAGAATATTGAACCCGGTTGAGTTCATGGTCCGGATCATGGGTTTCACGAGTAAAGCCACAATAACCAGGTTATTATTTTTTTATTGATATCTTTTTTTGATATATATATTTTTTAAATTTATGTTTTGTTTAATATCCCTCATCTATATGGTTTTTTTTTCTCATTTAATCTTTTTTTTATAGAGATTGTGTTTTAAAGTGTTGCGCATATTTAATTTTTGAAAAGATTATTTTGATTCATATATAATTTTTTTATTTTTTCTATAAAAGAATTTTATTTTTTAAAATAAAAAATATATATTTTCAAGTAATATTTTTTGATATGTGCAGCCCTCCATAATATTTTTTATTTTTATTTAGTTAATTTAATATGTATTTCTACTTTTAATATCATTTAATTAAATAAAAAAAACTAATTTTAATAAATTAATTTCATAAACACAATCAAGTGAAATACTATTTTCACGTGGGCCCTTTGGATCAACATCATGTGTAGCTGATTTATTAAAAATAGAAAATCTGAAACATGATTCTCGTTTTTCAAACCTAGCCAACCTTTTGTTTTTCTTTCTTTCGATCTTTCTTTATTTGTGTTTGTTCTTCTTCATGTGGTGGGCTCACTAATGCTTTCTCTATCTTGGGGATGTGGACCTACTTTCTGTTAACCAACTTTTATTTTATGGTGCCAGTCACTCCCTCCTATCAAACATTCAAACCATTCTTTTTTATTTAACTGTTCATATCATTTAGTTAGATTTTTTTTTACAATTAGAATTCATGGTAAAACATTCTTGATTTTTTTTTTTTTTTCCAAACCTCTCACGATATACAACCTATCCATGAGGTGGAATTCATGTCTAACATTGCCTAATCATGCATGGATATCATGAATTATCTATATATTTATGTTAAAATATTTTTTATTATAGAAAACATTAAACTAATATTTCTTTTATATGTCTTTGAAAATGTCTTGATAGGTCTATGCCCGAATAAATTTAAAAAAAGTTATTTACATATATTTTTAATTAAAAAATATTTTTAAAAACAACTTTTAGTGAATGCCAATCTCTTTCAGTGAGTGTGTGAGTTTGTGTGGAGAGAGAGAACTTTTAGTGGAGTCCAAGAACTCGTCAGATGATCGTGCGATACGTACGAAGAAATGATAGTGATGTTAGATGATCTTGCAGAAACATTGGACCTTTAATCATGCTTTCTTTTTTTGGACCTTTAAAATAACCAATCAAACGAATGTTGATTATTTCTTTTCTTTTTTTTATTTCGATCACAATTCACAATCAGACAGAAAAGATGAACATACGATAACGCTCAATTCTGGCCTTTTCTTTCTGTCTGTGGACCCACCACGACCCCCCACTCACTTATTAGAACAAGGACCTTAACGCTCGCTTCCTTTGCACAGTTTTGTAGGCTGCGGCACTATATAAATCCTCTTGCAATGGGGAATTTGCCTCATCAATTTCTCATCTACTTCTTCGAGATAAGCAATGGAAAAAAGCTTCTCGAAGAAACTCAACGACATTGATATTGAGAGAAGGCTACTTCTATCAGAAAACTGTATAAAAGATTTCCCGAGAGGCCATGAAGCTTATTTGAAGTTTAAAGACGAGGATGGCCAAGTTTGGACATTTCGTTGTAGAGTCCCACCAGGAGGGGGTTCGAAACCAGCCCTTTCTGGGGATTGGTTTCTATTTGTTCGCTCAAAGCATCTCAAGGTCGGCGACGTAATAGTAATTGCCTTGGATAGAGAGAAGGATCAAGCTGCCGGAGAACAATTCACAATCAAGGTCAAGAAAACAACCTCAACAACTCGGAACTAGTCGATCGAGCTCTGCATCGAGCCTCTTCGATCAAACTATATATATTGAGCTTTTCTGGGCTGATCAGTAAAGATGAAACCTGTTCGATGGGTGAGTCTATGACTACAAATCTTGACGACGGGATCGGCCTTTATAAGTATATATCTGCGGCATCAAGCAACCGCTTATATATAGAGAGAGGGCTTCGACATTGTAATTCACTGTAAAGGGTTGAGATCATATCGTTGTATTTGGAGTGAGCTTTCGCTGTACATTTCCCGTTTTCCGAATACAATTTTTCCTTTCAATATAATTAAAGAGTTTCCGGCCAATATCTTTGCTTCTGGATAGTGTTTAGATTAAGCACAGCATCTCATGATCAACTTGGGGGTGGCAGTAAGGCTTTGAAAGAACATAATTGAGGATATCCACAACTTGAATTTGCATACAAGTGACTCATTTTGGGTTGCCGTCCGGCGGTGATGCTGGGGGTTTCCCTAACTAGACTGTGGAGTTCGATTGTCAACTTTATAACCCTCAGAATAATATCATGATTCAACTGGTCCATGGGTTGTGAGCCATTCCGCTATTACAATGAGTCAATCCTCATGGTAGAATAGCGCCACCAAGGGTCCACCCATTAAAGTAATTGGGTACAATAATTGATTTGGTTTGATTTGATTTTTAAATAAAAAAATAAAAATCCAACTATATCAATTTAAAAAGTAAAAATAAATAAATAAATTAAACTGATTTGAATGACGTGTTCAAATTAAATGTTATGGTTTGGTTTAATTCAATTCATTTAAAAAAAACCATTTTCATTCGTGGATTTTGGTTGATTTTTTAGATAGATTTTGATGTATTGTGTATTTTTTGTTAGGTTTTTTATTCTAAAAAATCAATTATTTGGTTTCATTTAGCTTATTTTTTAAATCTCTTAAATCTAAAATCAATTTTAAAATTTTTAAAATTTTCTAATCTTTTTTTTATATATATATCTTGAGTTGGTTTTTTCAATTAATTTTATGTTAATATATATATATATATATATATATATATATAATAATTACATATTTTACTCGGAAATGTATTAAAATGATTTATTTTTTTATTTTAAAAAAATTATTTTGATATTAACATATTAAAATAATTTAAAAATATATAAGAAAAACTAATAATTTAAATTTAAAGTAAAAAAATAAAAAATTAATCTTTTTTTAAAATAATTTTAAAACATAAAAATAAAAAAGTTAAAAATAAAATGATTCATGTGAAAACAGATGGCCCGATGGTTGGAGACAATATAAAAGAGAGAGAAACCACAAGTATTCGAGACAAAGGGCAAGCTTAGAAAATAGAGAACAAAGTTTCCAACAGGCTGGTAGATGATTCGACAATGACTGGTCGTACGATGAGCGTGGTGTTTTATCGTCAGTGTAAGAGTGGTCGGCTGGATAATCGAACGGTTTTAAAAAGCTCATCGCCATGACCATCTTCAAGGTGGGCACGTGTTAGGCAGCCATTGATACTTGACAAATTCGGAATTGAATCGACCGATCCATTATAAAGCTATCTCACTGACGTGGATCCCCTGGAGAGTGTGTTTGTCGGCAGTTATATCTTTTACCTTCGCCACGACAGTCTCCACTTTTATCGAAATATATTTTTTTACGCAAGCTATCTTCAGTTCTTCACCTAGAAAGTACTTTTATTATATAAAATATATGAAATTATTAAAATTAATTAATTTATTATTCAATTTGAAAATTTTATTTTTAAGCTAATTGAATTTTAAGGACTTCATTAGTTACAACCATCCAATATTTTTATTTAAAAATATATTAAAATAATAATTTTTTAATTTTTTTAAATGAATTTAATATGGCACGTAATCAAAGGAAAAACATTAAAAAAAAATTAGCATTTCTTTCAATCATTGGCGGTCGTTTCTTTTGGTTTTATTAAGACTTGGACAGCAAGTATTCAACAAGACCTATGCACGTACTATTGTCATGAATATTACAGAGACAGGGGACCGTGTGTAATGTGGGATTCAATCCATGTGAATCGAACGACTTGTCCATATCTTTCTTAGTGATTACAAATAGCATTGAGAATTAAAGAATATTATCTTAATAAGTTCCAATTTATTCTACAAAAACTATAGAGATGTGACGAAAAGATGTATACAATTAGTTATTTATTATTGTATTGCAAAGACAAAAATAAGATGCAACTCATGGTGTAGGTTTTGACCTTATAAAAAATTCAATTTATTGGATTGTTAATCATCCTGTGAGTTATTGGATTAATTTTTAAACAAAATAATATTATTTTTTTATAAAAAAATTGGTTCTAACCTGGTTAGGTTTAATAGAGATAAGATATAAAAGATTGTTATAAGACATGTTGCTAATTATCTTAATGGATATAAGAATGAAAAATCTTATCAATAAAGATCATCGTAATATATCAATAAAATTTTTTTATCAGTGTTGTTTTTATTTGTATTTGTCAATTTTTTAATAGCATTTGAAAAAAATATAGCTAATTTTGGATTTAATATATATATATATATATATATATATATATATTAAGGATAGAATATGTGTTTTTTGGCCTGAAAATTTTTGTTTTGAGGTTTAATAGGTACAAAACATGAAAGATTGTTGTAAGACATGTTGATAATTATCTCTAGCTAATTTCTTTTGTTATCAATACTCAGGAAAATTCATAGTTAATAAGTATATTATACAATTAAATTAATAAGTTTAAGTATGTTTGGCAGTGTGGTAGTGATTGCTTTTCAATTAACTTTTCGTGCCGAGATGCATGCCAATGATTTTTTTTATTTTTTAAAAATTATTTTTGACATCAGCATATCAAAACGATCCAAAACATACAAACTATATTAAATTTTAATAAAACAAAAATTAAATTTTTTAAAAACACGATTTGCACCACGTTTTCAAACAATTTAAAGTGGTTGGCAGCTAAAGTCATGTTATAAGAGCATCTCCAGCGCATGAGACAAATGAAGAGGCAAATGCTAAATATTGTACTTTAGCTTTTATTCTTTCAGCTTTTTCATTCCAACACAGCACCTAAACAAATAGCCATTTTGGCTATTTGTTTGCTGGCCAGCCATTTCTACATTTCACTGTAGAAATGGCCAAAATAAATAACTGTTGGCCAACGGCTATTTTTATAGTCGTTGGCCAACAACTCTTTTTTTTTTCTTTAAATGCAGGAGAAATTTTCTTTAAATGCAAGAGGAAAGAACTTGTAGTTTTAAAATTTTGTATTGTGCCTCACCCTTCTCTCAAATTTAGAAAAACAAGAATCAATTATTTTCCGGTTAATTAATAACATCGGTTGTGTTAATTAGCTGAAATTAAAAGGTATGCTTGTTTAAAAGCTTTTTCTATTTTCTCTTTTATATCTCTTGATTTTTTAAACCTTTGTTGTTAATTTAATATTTATGATGATTTTTATTTCTTTATTATTTTATGTTGATATCAATTTCATAACAATATATTTAAAATAACCAAGAATTTTCTACATATTTAATTAAAAATACATTACATTACAATAAATCAATCAAATTTAATTAAAAATTAAAACCCCTCTTTTTCATAATTTCTAACTTTCTATTTTGAAAATACGTTGTAGAAATTGGATCCAAATTAGAAATATTCATTTTCATAATTTGTTCTTCTTTCTCAATCCTGTCCAATTCTTGTTTCTCTTGACTTTGTTAAATTATCATGGCTTGTTGCTCTAACATAATTTTTCTATATTGTTTCTTTTGATCCTCAATTTCAACTAGAGTATCCCTGAATTGTTGTAAGAGATTCGTTACAAATACCTCCCTAACTTTATCTTTTCCTTGTCTACATTTAAGTCGTTCCTTTGCAGCCTTCTGACCGATTGGTCTATCTTGATAAATCAATGGTTCACTATCTTCTCCTAAACTAACAGAATCAAGGGTAGATGGAGTTGATGAAGCCGGACTTGCATTGACATGAGTTTTTTGTTTCTTGTTTGACCTTTGATGTTGACTTGCACGCTCAAATTATCATTTGAGTTCTTTTCTTAAGATAACCCAACAATGTTCTAGTTGAAATCGTTTGCCAACGCAAGAAGCATACATTTGCCGATCATCATTAATCTGGTAAAAAAATAAATAAATTAAATAATGTTAAAATATGTGTTAAACAATTTAACATATAAATGAATATTAACATTACCCTTGATTCTTCGGTCATTCCACTTTGCTGACGATTTTCAATTTGAGTAACAAATCCAACAAATTTACCAACTTCTCTATTTATTTCTTGTCATCTACTTGAGATGCTTATTTGAGAACGATTATTCAAGTTTTCTCCATTCTCTACAAAGTAAGCATGTACGTGGGCCCAGAACTGTTTTGTTTGTTGTTTAACTCATGTAATTGGATCCTTGCTTGTATTTAGCCATGCAGAGACAAGTAAACAATCCTCCTCCGGTGAGAAATTTTTACTTCTTTGTGATTTTTTTGCCGAATGGACATTTAAATTCGAGTATGTTAAGTCATCAATTAATTGATTAGAATCATTTGGTTGAAAGAGAATATCTTCTGACTTACTCATAAAAAAGTTGGTAAAAAAGCTTGGAAAATTTGAATCCATCTACATAAAAAAAAAAAAACTCAAGTTAAAACCTTATAAAAGAGTGTAAAAGAAACTCACATTCAATGTCTAGCAATTTTGTAGTTTTCATACATGCGAATTAATAATAAGTATTGCCTCCTACTTGTTCTAACATAACAATTTGACCATTTTTTGGAACTAAAAGAGAATTGATATATTGGTTTAATTGCATTTTCAACAAGACAAAATATAATTGACCTCAAATTAAAACAGATAATCAAAAATAAATTTTAAATATGTCACTCTATCTTTTTATCAATATCAACTACCATTATTAATTCATCTCAATTTTATCAAAGATAACAACATAAATAAAAATTGTCTTCCTTAACCCATATTAAAAACAAATTCATAGTACTTTTTTAAAGTTCCTCTAACACTTAACAATAATAAGTATGATTAATTAACTTAAAAGATAACAACCATAATGAAAAACAAAATACATAAAAAACTTGAAAATTATGATAACATAAGAAGTTCAAATCTAAAGATTGTACTCGTTGCCATATTGTTCCCACAAATGTTCAATCAAATCTTCTTGTAGTTGAGAGCTAGTTGCTCTATCCTTAATTCGATTATAAGTTTGTAGAAAATTATGTAGTTCTGGTATTTTATCATGTGACACTGATATAAAGGAATTGACTTCATGTTCATGGTCAAATCCAAGGTTCATTGCTCCTTCATCCTCAATAATCATATTATGCATTATTATGCAAGCTTTCATAATATATGCAAGCGTTTCTTCATCCCAGTATCGAACAAGTCCACGTACAATTGCAAAACGAGATTGGAGCACCCCAAATGCCCGCTCCACATCTTTTATTGCAGACTCTTGCTTGCTTGCAAAATATTTTCTCTTTGCTCCTAATGGTCTTGGGATTGTCTTAACAAAGGTTGAACAATTAGGATAAATCCCATCTGCTAAATAGTATCCCATTGTATATTCATGCCCATTAATTGTATAATTGACAGGAGTAGTACGACCTTCAGCAAGTGCAACAAAGATAGGTGACCGATCAAGAACATTAATATCATTTAATGATCCAGGCATTTCAAAAAAGGCATGTCATATCCAAAGATCTTGTGAAGCCACCGCCTCTAGAATTATAGTTGGTTCACGACAATGACCAGTATACATCCCATGCCATGCAATTGGGCATTTCTCTCATTTCCAATGCATACAGTCAATGCTCCCTAACATCCCTGGAAATCCACGCTGCTCTCCAATTGATAATAATCGATAAATATCGGCCTCGTTTAGTGCCCTTAGATACCAATCACCAAAAACTTTTACGAGTGCTTTGACGAAAGCTCTAAGACTTTCTATCGCAATGGTTTCTCCAATTCGAAGATATTTATCAGTAAGATTTGCAGGAATACCATATGCAAGTATTCTATGAGCTGCATTACCTTTTAAAGGCAAGATAAACCAAGAACACCAAGAGCATCTGTCCTTTGTTTGAAATATAGATTATGAGCTTCCACTGCATTTGCGATCCGAAGAAAAAGACGACGACTCATCCTAAATCTTCTTTGAAATTGACTTTTAGTGAATTTAGGATTTTCTGCAAAATAATCATTATATAACCTTAACTCACATTCCTTTCTATTACAATTGACAATATTGTGACCAGGAATAGAGCCACGATACCCTGTTCTCCACCCTTGATTATTCGATTCTTCTTCAGTAACAACAACAGTAGTAACTTGAAAAGCAAACATATGAGTGTCATCATCAAAATCAAAAGCATCATATAAATTAAAATTAGAATGATTCATGATGAATTTTAATGAAATATAACAAAGATTGGAGAGAAGAAAATGACGAGAAAAAATGTTAAGATATATGAGAATATTTATAGATGGATTATTTTTTCAAATTGTAAAATCTTAGAATGTTGGCGGTAATTTTTTCAAAATTTAAAATGTTGGCGGTTATTTTTTCAAAATTTAAAATTTTAAAATTTAAAGTGTTGGCGGTTATGTTGTCAGTCATTTTTTCAAAGTTTGAATTTGAATTTACTTTTAAAAAATTAAATTTTTAACAATAACATATAAAACTTTAAATTAAAAATATTCATATAAATAAATTTTAAATTATATCTTTTAAGTTTCATATTACTTCATTAATTTTATATTACTTTTATAAATTACTCATATTAATTATATAATTAATAACATCATAATTATATTATATATAAAATATATAAATTAGTTATATAATTATATTAAAATTAATTTAACATGAAATATATTAAAATATAATTGGTTTTTCTAAATAGTTTTTTATCTTTGGAATGCATATAATTATAAAAACTATATTTATACTATTTAAAAAACTATTTTTTCTATTTGACTTTTTAATATAGATTTTTTTGTTGGAGATGCTCTAACAGTTGAAGCATGATACTATTTAGTATTTACCACAAAATGTTCGGTGGGCCCAAATGTGTTGAAAATCGGAAACGTCAATGTATTTTGCTGAACACAATGAGCCAACAGAGGGCTTTGCTTTCTTGCCGGTTTATTAATCTTAAGGCTGCCTGTTTCGACAAAAAGAAAGAAAAAAAACTCGGGGTGTTTTTTATAACAGTTGATGCATAATACTATATTTTTAGAGATATTCCGTGGGTGTTTTTAATTTTCTTGTAGTGGGTCAGCTTTAAAAATATTATTTTAAAAAAATAAATAAATTTTACTAGAAATGATGAAAGTAAGTTGATTAATGACTATTAAAATGTGCTGATAACCCAAGTATTTTTAGGTTCATCTTTGAGCTAGATCTAAAATTTATAATTTAAAAAAATATATTTTTTTTCTTCGTTAAATCAATATTTAAAAATATTTACTGAATTTCTTTTAAATCACCAAATCAACATGAAATTAACATCATTTATAATTTAAAAAAATATATTTTTTTCTCCGTTAGATCAATACTTAAAAATATTTACTAAATTTCTTTTAAATCACCAAATCAACATGAAATTATCATCATTAAATTTGTTAATCTTAAGGCTGCCTATTTTGACCTGGCCCGGTTTCAATTTAGGGTTGATTTATCGGGTCGGGTCGGATTTTAAAACTATAATTTCTATTAGAAATGATTGAACTAGGTTGTTCTGATAAATATTCAAATCAACTGATAACCCAAGTATATTTAGGTTAATCTTTGAGCCAGATCTAGCATTTATAATTTAAGAAAGAATGTTTTTTATTTTTCAGGTTAATCTTAAATCACCAAATCAACATGATATTAACATCATCGAGTTTGTTGTCTTCTAAAAAATGATTTGGTTTTGATCGGGGATAGGTCGAAGATACCATTTATGTAAATTAAAAAAAACGAACTTGAAGGGTTGCAAAGACAAAAACAACATGCGACTCATGTGTGGTTTATCATCATATCATCATCACCTATGATTGAGACATGATCCATCAGCTATTTACCGAAGACTAAAGAGATGCGAATATGATGGCTTTAAAGTGGCGTGCTTCTCTGAAAAGCTAATATGAAAGTGATTTTAATTTCTTCGTGGACGAATTTAATGAAAAAAAATTATTTATATATATAAAAAACAATTACATGTTCCAGCCATGTTTTCACATGGCCTACGTGATGTTCGAGCATTGAAATGGTCCATAGACAATAATAACCTGTTTTTAAGTATAGCAAAAATTGTTTTTTTAAATATATATTTTTAATATATTATAATAATATTTTTTATTTTTTAAAATTATTTTTAACATCACCATATTAAAACATATTAAAAATACTAAAAAAATAATTAATTTTTTAATAAAAATACCGGTTCAGCCATGAGGTTAAAGGCGTGTTTGGAAGTATGGTAGCAGTAGATTTTTAAAGTGATTTTTATTTAAAAATACATCAAACTAATTTTTTTTATTTTTAAAAAATTATTCTGACAAGCATATTAAAACAACCTAAAAACACTAAAAATAATAATTTAAAATAAAATAATAATAATAATAAAATTTCAAAAAAATTTAAAACACAAAAGCAAGTCAAAAATAAAACGATTCAAAATAGATGACCAGATGATTGTACACAGAGAGAGAAACCACAAGTATTCGAGACAAATGGCAAGCTTAGAAAACAGAGGACAAAATTTCCAACAGGCTGGTTAATGATTCGACAATGACTGGTCGTCCGATGAGCGTGGTGGTTTACTGTCAGTGTAAGAGTGGTCGGCTGGATCATCGAACGATTTTAAAAAGCTCATCGCCATGACCATGTTCAAGGCGGGCTCGCGTTAGGCAGCCATTGACAAATTCGGAATTGAATTGACCGATCCATTATGAACCTATCTCACTGACGTGGATCCTCTGGAGAGTGTGTTTGTCTGATGTGGTTATCCGCATTTCAAATTATGATCGGCAGTTTTCTATTTTACCTTTTTCACATAGATATTTTATAGGTATTAACAGCAAAATAAGTAAAGGTTGAATGCCTGAGAGTGCTGGTACGAATTTATTAATTAATTATTCAATTGAGAGTTTTATTTCTAAATTAATTGAATTTTTAGGATTTTATAAGTTGGTAGAGCTAATATTTATTATTGTGGTAATGATTATTTTAAAAAAATTATATTAAAAAATATATTTTTATTTTTTAAAATAAATTTAACATGATACATAAAACGATTAAAAAAAATAGCATTTCTTTCGATCATCGTCGGTCGTTTCTTTTGGTTTTATTAAGACTTGGACAACAAGTATTCAACAAGACCTATGCAGGTGTCCGTTCATGCTGCTCGTGTGTAATGTGGGGTTCAATCCATGTGAATCGCACGACTTGTCCATATCTTTCTTATTGATTACAAATAGCATTGAGAATTAAAGAATATTATCTTAATAAGTTCCAATTTATTCTGCAAAAACTATAAAGATGCGACGAAAAGATGTACACAAAGTAGCTATTTATTGTTTGTAAGTATTATTGTATTGCAAAGACAAAAGTAAGATGCAACTCATGGAGTAGGTTTTGAACATATAAAAAATCCAATTTATTGAATTGTTGATGTGAGTTATTGGATTAACTGGATTTATTTTTTACACAAAACAATGATGTTTTTCTTATTAAAAAATTGGTTCTGATCTAATTAGGTTTAATACATATAAAATATAAAAGATTGCTGTAAAACATGTTTTTTTTTTATTAACATCAGTGTCCGGGTCAGCTTGCGCGTACCTTAACTAATCTCATGGGCCCTGAAGTTAATGACCATATAAGGCTCTAGTGGTTCTAAGATTTGTGAGATTCAAACTGGTGATCTATAGGAAGTAATTCTATAATCTGACCAGTTGAGTTACACCTCTTATATTTGTGAGACTCGAATATTTTGTTAATTATCTTTATAGATACTGGGATGAAATATTTTTTCAGTGTTTATCGATGGATATAAGGATGAAAAATTTTGTCAGTAAAGATCATCGCAATATACCAATAAAATATTTTTGTTAATGTTTTTATTTATATTTATTAATTTTCTGGTAGTGTATAAAAAAAAACATAACTAAATTTATCTCCAATTATATATACATCATTGAATTTGTCATCTAAGAAAATGATTTGGTTTTGATTGGTGTTAGTTCGAATATACCATTTATGTAAATTAAAAAAAAAAAAACGAACGCTTAAAGCGTTTCTGCTCATGTGTGTTGATTTTTCTTCGTGGACGAATTTAATGAAAAAAAAAAAAACAAAAACTTAGAGTACCATTAATTTTTCAAGAGAAGCATCTTCCCTTCAATGCCTCTCGGGGGTTGCCGGCCCCATGTGTATCAACTTGTCGGGCGGGGTGGAGTCATGAAATTATCTGTACCATTCACACCTAGAAATAAAATATTAGAAACTTAAACCTTATTGATTATCAAAAACTCTATGGGAAATTTAATTTTGAAATAGATATTTGTAAATTAAACATTAATTACGTATTAGAAAGTTTGTTTAAGATGCAAAAAAAAATAAACATAAATAAATTTATTAAATTCAGTGGAGTTTATAACTAGGATCACGAGTTCAACAAATTAAATTATGAAGTCCTATTCAATCTAATATGTCGTTGTCTCAATAAAAAACAAGTACATCTTAAAAAAATTAAGTTAGACCATGCTTCTATATATTATGTAGGCTGTTTTCAAACTCGTTAAGTTGACTAAATCATATTATGATAATTTCCACACAATTTAATTTGAAACTTGAGCTAAAAAAATCAGGTTATAAGATTTTAAAATTGATTTATTAGGTTAGATTTAATAACAATAATAAAAATTTGAATTTTTTTATCTAAATTTTTTTTAATTAACTCACGGTATAACACAGTACAATAAAATAAATAGATATAAAATATTTTGATGGATCCTCGGGATAAAAGATTGTTTTAGGACATTTTGCTGATTTCTTTTCTTATCTAATCAACCAAGCTTGTAGTGAATAAGTATATACAATTAAATTAAATAACACATAAGAGAAAAATTAATGGTCGAAAGCTAAAGCTAAGGGGTGATGCGACGTCGAGCCACTAGTCGAAAGTTGTAACGTCAGTTTGTTGGTTCGTCGTTCGTTTCTCGGGCGAGTGTGGTTGTGCTAAACACAATGAACCAATAGCGTGCTTTGCTTTCCTACTTGGAGAAACTGGAGCATTGTATTTATTGATCTTTAGGTTGTCTGTTTCTGGAAAAGAAAGAAAGCAATATTTATATTATCAATGCAATGCACTGACTAAATAACATTAAAATTTTAAGAATAGCCCTCCTCCTTTGCCACTGATTGGGTAATTAGATCAATTATTTTTATTAAAATGATACTATTTTATTTAAAAATAAATTTATTGTGTTACTCAAATCACTAAAAACACAATTAGATGAACTAGACTTTAATAAATTAATGCATATTTTAATTTGTTTTTAATTTAATTCAAATTAAATTTTAAATTATGAATTTCTCAAATTAACATGAGTCATACCTAGATGAATTTATTAAATTTATCTATAATTAGTCAATAGTCAATGATGAGGGAATTTAGTTTTGATTGATGCAGAAATTAATTTAAAAATACCATGCAAGAAAAATCTAGTTTTGATACCATGCAATAGTAAAAAATAGATTGATGACTTCAAGGATTGATGCAAGAAATTAATTTACATCATTGAATTTAATAACATTTAATTAAAGGGAAACGGACCCACCATCGATTATTGTTATTCGTTTAATTATAAATACAATACTGGACAGAATGATGCTCGCTGCACTTTTATCAGCAACTAAAGTAGTTACCCTCTTTAGATACAGTTAGAATCTCCCATATCTGTCAACATGCCAAAAATCCTATTCACAAAGAAACTCTCAAAAACTGACATTGAATATAGAATGGCAGTTCCGATGAAAAGCCTCTACGCTTTCCGGATCCCAAAAGAAGAACACTCTAAAGACTTTGGTGTCACTGACATCCATGGCAAGAGGTGGAGGTTCCGTTGTTGTACAAGAAAAACTGACCCCTACCCTAAACCAGTCCTGTCTGCAGGTTGGATAGAGTTCGCCAAAACAAGAAGTCTCAAAGTAGGAGATGAAGTCACCTTCTCTGTGGTGGGCATGAAGGGAGCTGAGGATATGGAATTGGGAATTCAAGCTCGGAAAAAAATCAAGTTATTCGGCGAAGTTCTTTGGAGTAATCCTCTGTGAAGAAGAAGAAGAAGAAGAAGCTACTCCTCGCATAAATATATAGGTGTTGATCGATGTAGCTTTATCTTCTATCTTACTTCTAGTATCAGTTCTTTCTTTCTTTCTTGCTTGTTTTTTTTTCTCCTGGGAAGGAGGGCTAGCTTGGCGGTGTTTGATGCTAGCTGTTTCTTAAAATGTCTATCCTAGAACTTAGAATCATGTGAGTTAAAGAGTGTCTTCCTTACCAAATATATATAAATATATATAATATATCCTTACAAGAAATGTTTCATACTTTTCCTTAAATTATACATTAAAAAGAAATTAGTTATAACATGGTTATCGAACACAGACACGATAGAAAATAAACAGGTGTATTTTTTACATAGATTCTTTTCTTTTTTCTTACATGTTTTTTTACCAGTCAAAATATACTCTTATTATCTTGATTTTCCATTGGTTTCATGAAATTCTCTCAACAATTGAACAAAAAACACTACATCATAGCTCACACACGTATATTTTATAAGCCAATTAAACCTCTTGTTTTTCTTATGCTTCTTGTTTGTTGTAATCTCTGCAAGGTGACAGCCGACAGAGAAATCTGTTGATAGGTCCAATTCTGCTTTATGTTTTGTTTCTTGCTGAGCAAATAAAGGTCATGGTTTTCTCTTTCTTTCGTTTTTTCCCTTGTAAAAATGGTCATGCGGCCATAGACAGTTGCAGAAAAAGGTACTTATCACTTATTTGGTAATTGCATGTACTTATCAGCATAGTTATATACTCGACCCGGGGTTAACCCGGCTAAGAAGCTAGGTTTCAGGTTACACCGATTGACCCGGGTCAACCCGAATCAATCCGAAAAAATAAAAAAATATTTGAAATTTTAATAATTCATATGAAAAAATTAAGAAACAATCATATGAATATAAACTATACATGTTATAAATAATAAAGTTTTAAAAATATATTATGTTAGTATATTATATTTTTAAGTTAAAGTATTTAAACTAAAAGGATTTTTTATCCCGCATTGAAAAAACATAACTTCTTTACTGTGAATATAGAGTATATATATTAAAGAGTTTCAAATCCTACATTGAAAAAATAAAATATTCTTCTAGTATTTATATAGTGAACTTTGAAAAGGGTTAATAATCAACTAAAAAATTAAAAAAAATAGGAGTTTTTGGCTAGGAGAAAAAACATATTTGAAAGAAAAAAATTAAGTCTCAACCGACTTTTGCCGAGTTGCCCGTGTCAAGGATAAACCGGGTTTTTCTGAGTTTTTACCCATCCCAGCTTTTTGACTTACACGGACCGGTTCAGTCACTGAATTGATCGAGTTTTAGAGTCAACCGGGTGACTCGACTCCTCTAGATTTAATAACTATACTTGTCAGAATACCAAAAACCATCGCCAGTATAAATTAACGTCAACAACAGTAAAATTAAGAGTTACCGTGATTTTCCAACATGTATCATTATAAATTAAGTATCAACAACGATTAAGATTAATTGTTTTACCAAGATTCTCAACCATTGATTTTTTTTTAATCTTTGATTAATATCTGATGATATATTCATCTTTTGCCTACCTTACTTATATCTCTTTTTTATTTTGTTTTTTAATTATTATATCTACAAGCTTTCTCTTACAAAACCATGCATCATCTTGACTTTGAAAGAAGATATTTAATAAAATTAGCTGTACAAAATCACCAAACAAAAGGGACGATCATGGACCACCTCAATATTCATGTGATGTTGAAAACGGAGACGATAAAGCCCTACTTTTCCAATCTCAAACAGAGAAAGAAAGAAAGAGAAAACCCCAATAACTCCTCTCTACTTAGACGTCAAAAAGAATGAGTCCATGCTGTACCATAGCATGATGCTTCTATATATTTATATACCGATGAGATGGACAGTCCAAGCTTTCATATTCAATCATTTATTTATTTATGATTCAATCTGTATGCTTTCGAATGTATAAAATAGTTTGAATAATTGTTATCTTGTACTATATGATGTAACTTTGAAAAATCTATAATTTAAATCATGATACTAGACTTAGTTTGAGATCTAACTAGTTTAATGGGTGAAATTCAAGATAATATTATTTTGTTTTTTTTTAATGAGAAAAATATTGTTTTGGTTTCTCATAATAATAAAATATTATTTTAGATAAAAATTCTTTTAAAAATTCTTTGAAATCGATTAGTCTAGTCTTATTCAAGATTAATAAGTGACAACTAAGTTTAATTAAATTAATTTTCAATCCAATTTAACATAAAACTCAATTCAAGTTGAATTATAAACTAATGATATATTAAATCAACCTATTAAAGCTATATTCACTAGAATATTGGTCTGCGTTCCGCTGTGGATTCAACCATTTTTTTTTAATATAAAAAAATATTAAGAGCATAAAGAATTTTTTAACAATGTTATTAAACCTGACAAAGTGAGTTAATTCTGAAACCTCCTGACTTAACTTCTTACCTAACTCAAGTTTTTAATTAAACCGTGTGAAAGTTAGCTCGATTTAAATTGATCGATTTCATAAGTCCAAATGTAACCTTAAAAATCAATAAAAATATGACTTGATTTTTAAAAAAATTTTAAAATGATAATATTTTTAAAAAATATTAAAACAATAACAGATTAAATCGATCTCACCCTCAAAAGCTAGATCATGAGCTCTATTGGGTTTACTTAAAAAAACAATATAAAAAAACACTGTATCGTAACTTTTCTTACAATAATTATAGTCTCTCTTGTCTCACAACTTTCGTTGTTTTTCTTGAATAAGTGCTAATGTTTTTTCGAGGGTCCACGCACCATATATTAAAAGAAAGAATCTCTCGTCTCACAACTTTCTTTGTTTTTTCTTGAATAAGTGCTAATGTTCTTTGAGGGGTCCAGGCACCATATATTGAAAGAAAGAAAAGTCAAACCTTTCTACTTCAAGTGGGGCTGCAGAGATCATCGAGCGTTCTCTCCCTTGTTTCGCACAATATCTGTACAAGAAAGAAAATAATAAAATTTTCAATTATTTTATGAGATATATAGATCTTTCAAAGGTCTATCGGTCTCGTCTGGCATTTCTTTCTACGCACATCTTATCAATAAATAGAGCTTCGATTTTGAATCATTTAATAGTTTTCTCGTACAAACTATATAATATATTCCAACAAGTTTATATCATATGGTCGATCATCAAGGCCTGTGCTCTATTTCGTTCGATCATGGGAAGGACGCGATAGATTATCGCACCATCGCATTGAAATCTCTCTCTCTCTCTCTGTGTTATATATAACCTGCCATTTTAGAGGATTTGAGTTATTTAATAATAAGTTGTTTAGTAAATAAACTATATTAAAATAATCTCGTTTTTATGTTATCGTTGTCTTTATAATTATATTTATTCATATAGTTTTTATTATGTTTGAACAAAATATTAATAAATCCCGTACTATAAACAATACTCAACTAGAATTTTATATAGTTTTTATAGCAATCTTTTTTTTTTTTAATTTGGTATCAATTTGATTGAGACTGAATTTAGAAAGTCTCTATCCTAGGAGTGATATCTAAACATGATAGTTCTTAATATATATATATATATATATATATATATATATATATATATTATTTTCACCTACAATATCATATTTAAATTCTTAATTATTTTTTATTCTTTACATAAATAATATTGTATCACTTGATTCATAATTTTATTAAAAATGGTTTAATTAAAAAAAATAAGATGCAATGAAAATGAATCAAGGTAATGCCAGTCAACTTCTAGTACTAGCAACGTGCATGGAGTTATAAATAACAACAGTAATCCTTATATGAATATGGTTATGATGCAATGAGAATGAATCAAGGTAATGTCAGTCAATGTTCAATCGTAGGAGAAGAACCTAATGTAGATGTGACCAAATTTTTTTATATTTTAAAAAATTATAATGAACTATTATGGGATGGCTGCACAAATCACAGTAAATTATCGGTCGTTGCAAAGGTGTTTATCATCAAGTTGGATTATGGGTTGAGTGAGGCCGATTATGACAGAATTATCGAATGGGCAAGAAGCATTTTACCTCAAAGAAACAGGTTAAAAGAGAATTTTTATACTGCTAAATCCATGATGAAACCCCTTAGTTTAGGATACCAGAAAATTAACATGTATCTAAACTTCTGCATGTTGTACTACCTTGAAAATGCTAAGATGACCGAGTGCATGACATGTGGGCATTCCCGTTACAAACCCAGAACTGACATAGGAAAGAATTTTGTAGCCTATAAAAAACTTAGATACTTCTTAATCACACCTAGATTGTATAAGTTATTCATGTCATCAAAGACTACTGAGCACATGACATGGCACCAATCTTATGACGCGGTGGATGGAGTGAAGGTGCATCATTCTAACGGTGAAGCATGGAAACACTTTAACAGTGTGCATCCTTACTTTTCAGCTTAATCAAGTAATGTGCATCTTGAGTTGTGTACAAACGGATTCAATCCATTCGGGTCATTTGTTGCTCCATTAGGGATGTGTATAAGGCCAGAGTTCATGTTTTTATCTATGGTCATACCTGGTCCTAATAGTCCAGGCCAGAATATAGATGTTTATCTTCGACCGTTGATTGATGAGTTGATGTAGTTGTGGTCCTAATATCCATTCGGGTCATGCTTTGACTTATGATGTATCGAAAAAGTAAATTTTCTTATGAGGGCAACTTTGATATGGACTATCAATTATTTTCCAGCTTATGGAATGGTTTCTGGATTGGAGCATGCATGGAAAACTAGCATGTCCATATTGTATGGAAAACAACAAGGCATTCACGCTAACAAACGGGGCTAAAACGTATTTTTTTACTGCCACCAGTGTTTCTTGCCAACAGATCATAGGTACAGAAACAACAAAAGAGATTTTTTTGTTAGCAGTGTTGAAAAGGATGTTACACCCCCACGTCTTTATGATAAAGAATTGCATGACGTGGTGTTAAAGTACGTGATATTGTGTTTGGTTTCTAATCCTGTAAGCAGAAGTTTCTTGGTTTTGGTTTGACCCACAACTTGGTAAAGCGAAGTATTTTCTAGGAACTTTCTTATTAGAAGACCAATCTCTTTCGCCATAACCTTAATATCATGCACATAGAAAAGAACATGTTTGAGAATATTTTCAACACAAACATGCACGTGAAGGGGAAGACAAAGGACAACATTAAGGCTATACTGAATATAATGTTATTTTATCACCGTAAAAATATAGAGTTGGTTTTTGATAGGTTACGGGTTACAAAGCCTAAAGCAAGCTTCGTCTTAGAGAAGAATGCGCAACTACTCATCTACTAATGGCTTAAGAGTCTGCGTTTTCCTGATGGATATGTGTCAAACATATCAAGGTTAGTTAATTTGGAGAAATGCAGATTATATGGAATAAAGAGCCATGACTGCCACGTGTTTATGCAAACACTCATTCCGTTGGTTTATCGTGATTTATTACCAAAAGGGATATAAGATGCATTCACGGAAATCAGTCATTTGTTTAGAGATAAATGCTCCAGCAAGTTGCATACACATCACATTGAGAGGCTTGAAATAAATATCGTCGATGTCACACTCGGACATCGCGGTGACTAATGAAAAATTTCTTAATGGAAAACAGAACAGAAATCTGGCATTTTGTTCTTTAGGGGAAGGGTTTAATTCAAGGAGTCACCACCTAGTATTATGGTCACTAGGAACCTTAACTGGTCAACAAAGATTCTATGGTATAAGACTGATTATATAAAAGAGAAGATATTATCACCCCTTAAATGTCCTGTTTGAGGCAGGTTGCATTGGTGACTTTGTCTTAAATTGCTAAAGATTTATTTTTATTTCGCTTTTATAGTCTTCCTATAATATTCTAACTCTGGTGTCAGTGAATAATTTTATGATTAAATTCAAAAACTTTCCAACACCACACCTCATCAAGAGGCATGATAAAACCTCGTCACCTACGACGACATCACAACACACCTCGTGACAACACAATTTTGGATATTTTTTGCTAATTGTAGGATTTCTTGCTCTATTTTCCTTTTTTATTACCAACAAAGATTTCCAATCCTACCTAATGCTTTCTAGCGGCTGCACAACGTCTTCGTTTTAGACCCCAACAAATTGCAACTAGAGCGAGTGCGTAACTGACGCACCCTATTACTCCAATTAATCATACCCAAGGCTTTTTCCCACAACTCATTAGGCTCATCGTATTCCTCATCCAAGGAGCGCTCCAATTGAAAATGCTTAATGGAAATCTTTACAATTTTACCTTCCAATAATCTTTAGAAAAATTCTCCCACTCCTTTGATATGAACAGCTCAAGTGACTTTTGATCGAACCACAAATGTTTTTTTAATATTGACGTCTCAGTTTCTATATGGCTTACGAATAAGATAAACAGTAATGGGACACAACATCTCATTGAACCTTTACCAGTTCTCTTGCAATGATTAAGAGATAGGAAGATTTCAGCCAAAATCGCAGCAAACATGTTGATCTTGGTCTTTTCATACTCTACAAACAAGTTAACGGCTTCCAGACTGATAATTCTTGTAATAGGACACAAAACTAACCCAAATATTCCTAAGGCCAATATTCTCTATTTCACTATTTTAGCACCCAGGTTAGCTTTCATGGCAATTGTCGTACCCGACATCGCGGCGACCCACAAAATAATCTTTGATTATGGAAAAAGAACAGATTTCTAGCATCTTGTTCTTTTAGGGGAAAATGTATTGTTTAAGGAGTCGCCACCTAGTATTATGGTCACTAGGAACCATAACTGGTCAATAGAGATTCTATGGTACGAGATTGGTTACGTAAAAGGGAAGATATTATCACCCCTTAAACGTTCTGCCTGAGGTAGACTGCATTGTTGATTTTGTCTTAAATTGCTAAATATTTATTGGTTTATGTTCTGATGGTTTACTTGCAATATTCCTGACTCTGACGCTAGTAAATATTCAACTACGAATAATTCCAACTCTGGCGTTGGTAAATATTACGTAGCTATAAAATAAATTTGGATCAATATTTTTATTCTTGACTCTAGCGCTAGTGAATAAATAAATAAAAATAAATTTATTTTTACGCATGCACATATTTTTTTATTTTTCTAGATAAATAAAATAAAATACAACGAATAAAAATAATATAAATTTAAACCGGTATTTTTATTCCTAATTCTGGCGTCAATGAATAAACCAATAAATTTACATTATTTTTATTCAAGCATACATATTTTTTATTTTTTCTACAGTTTTTTTTTCTGTTTTTTATTTTTTTATTTTTTTGGGTTGGGCCCAGCTCAGCCCACATGGGCTGGGCTAGACCCAGCCAGCCCAGCCCGGTCACTGGCCCAAGCCAGTGACCTGGCTGGGCAACATGAAGCACGCGTTAACTAAATCACGCGTGCATTGGTAGATCAAGGAATTAAGTGAGAATGTACAGTAGGAAGTGAATTAAAATGAAAAGCAGGGAAAGAGAAGCTTACTTACCTGGCTCTGGAAACACCGAAGGCAGCAGCAACAATGGTTCTGGTCACGGTGGCTTTCCTATGCTTATGTTCTTCCCTTCTGCATGTATCCTCCCTTTTATGCTCACTGTTTTTCTCTCGGTATCCTACGTCTTCTGCCTCTTTTCTTCGTCCTCCGCTCGTGGCCTTTCTCTGTGGCCTCCTCTGTTTCTTTAAGAAGAAACAGGGGAACGAAAGTCTGCTCTGGTTTCTCTCGGTTCCTCTTCTCAGTTTTTCTTCAGTTTCTCTCTGTCTCCTGCGTTCTTTATTTTCTACCGTTCGTGGCTCCTTCTTTGTCTCCCCTGTCCTTTTTTTTCCTTGGTTCTGTGATCCCCTGTATCTGGTTTTTTCGCTCTCCTTCTCAGTCCAATTCCCTTCAGTTTTCCCCAGTTTTTCTCTTTTCTCCCGTTCGTGGCTTTTTCTTCCACCCCGCGCTCTCTCATCTTCTCTGGCTTTATAGCCAGAGAATGCCAACCATTTGAAACGGACTCCCTTTACTCCAGTAATAGCTCCTGAGGAGGAAGACGAAGAAGGCGATTGACAAATTTTAAAACGGCGCCGTTTGTGTGGTGGGAATATCCATTTTCAATCTGGTCACTGAAGTTCTGAAATCATGTAATCAAGTCCCTGGGTAAATTATAATTGGACCCCTCTATTTTCTTACCTTTTACATGTAAGTCCTTGGACTTTAATCTATTGCAATTGTGCCCCCAATTAACCCCAAACTTTGCTATTTCTTCAATTAAGTCCAAGATTTCATCAATTTAATTAAATCCAAGTCCAATTAAGTCTCAAAACTTATCAATTCTCCAATTAAAACCTTGATTGGATTAATTAAATTAATTTCAAGCTCAATTAAGTCTCAAAACTTATCAATTCACCAATTAAACTCTTGATTGAATTAATTAGATTAATTCCAAAGTCTAATTAAACCTCAAAACTTCCAATCATGTTGCCCTAACCCCAAATTTTAATTCATTCTTCATTTATTTCATTTTACTTGTTTTTCATCAATATTATTTTTTCATCATCATTTTTTATTTTTTTTATAAATAAAATATTAATAATAATAATTAAAATAAAATGGTAAAAAATTGGGTTATGACAGCAATCAACAGCTCTTCTAGTCGTTTCCATCTCAAATCCCTAGACTTATTTTTCTCTCTGTACGAGTTTAACTGAGGGATCTCCAATAGGTTGGCAAGCTCATCCATAGTGTCATCGATTCTCCGGTGAAAGTATACTTTAGGGGCATCTTCGGGGAATTCAGTCAACACACTATATTCTTCAACGGTAGACGTCTTGTAGATATTTCAAAATGTGAAAAGATGGTAATCGGGATCCCAAAAATGGATCAGAGCTTTTTATGGCTGATGGTAGCACATACACTTTTAGAGGATGCAAAATCCTTCCATATTTCATGGCAAATTCCGCCTCGTCTACTTGATTCTTGGTGAGCAAGAACAATCGGTTGGTGTCATTTATTATGCATTTAATGTCTTTGAGTAGTGGTATCTCACTGACATCCAGTCTAGGAAAGTCTCCCTCGGTTATTTACAAGGATTTAAACTCGAGTCCATACTTAACAGTTGTTATCCCACAAATAACGACCATTATATCACCCGAAAGCCTTGTAATAAGGATGCTTACATGTTAAGTTTATCTCAGTGAAATTACGCAGGGATCAACCTAAAGGGTAGGTTCTAGCCATTATATGCATCGGGGTAATTTTGTTATCTAGTCTCAAAGGGTCTTTCGCAAGCTCAGTCATTATCCTTAAAAGGTCGAGAAGCGGTTTAAGAACAATACGACAAATATTTTAGCAATAAGAAGACAAAAAGCAAAGCTTAGTCCTAAATTCCCTTGTGGAGTCGCCATTTTGTCACACCAGAACTTCACGCCGATCAATTAAAAATTTCTTGATGGAAAAAAGAAACAAATATCTGACATCTTATTTTTTTGGGGGGAAGGACTAGTTTAAGAAGTCGTCACCTAGTATTATGGTCACTAACAACCTTAAATGGTCAACAGAAATTCTATAGTATGGGACTGATTACGTAAAAGGAAAGATATTATCACCCTTTAAACGTCCTGCCTAAGGCAGACTGGATTGATGGTTTTGTCTTAAATTACTAAAGGTTTGTTTTTGTTCCGCTTTTATGGTCTTCCTATAATATTTATAATTCTATCTTCAGTGAATATTCGCCTATGAATATTTTTCTAACTTTGACGTTGGTAAATATTGCGTAACCAAAAAAGTACAATATTCTTGACTCTGACACCCGTGAATAAATCTGTAAAATTTGAATTAAAAGAAAAAAAATATTTTTTTACCTTTTTTTTTAAATTGCTAGCCCAGTCATATGGGCTGAGGCTGGGCTGGAGCTAAGCAGCATGCATGTGTGAATTATTCATCAAGGCGTGCTGCACAATGCGAAGGTAATTATAATTACCTTCGCATTGTGTATTGAGAATTAAAAGTTGCGAAGAATGGGTCAAGAGAGCTTGAAGGGGAAGAAGATGATGAGGGACTCGAGTCCATACTTAACAGTTGTTATCCCACAAATAGCAACCATTATATCACCTGAAAGCCTTGTAATAAGGATGCTTACATGTTAAGCTTATCTCAGTGAAATTACGCAGGGATCAACCTAAAGGGTAGGTTCTACCCATTATATGCATCGGGGTAGTTTTGTTATCTATTCTCAAAGGGTCTTTCGCATGCTCAGTCATTATCCTCGAAAGGTCGAGATGCGGTTTACATGGAACTTAAAGATAGAGGCCCTAAGTAATATTAGTTTGATATATCAACCACTGTCGAGCAAACAATTACACGGGAGTTGGATAGTTTGGCGAGTCCTACCCAAGCTAAAGCCGTTACGGTGCCGTTACTTCTCCACTTATCTTAATGTTGATACCATACACGAAACAAAATGAGATGAGTGATGTGTGAAGGCATAGATCCATATAGAAATTCTGATTTGATGAATTTTCAATCCACCATTAATTTTATCTATAAAAAACAATAATTAACAATATAATTAAAAAGTAAATAATTCTAGAGTTCTCTAAAAAATACCAATAGAATGTTTCGTCGATGATTCCTTTAATAGTTGATATTATGAATAGTATGAGAGAAAAGTGAACAATTTGCCAACGAGTTTACGAATGAATTTTACCAACAATAATTCCATTAAATGAAAAGTCATCGTATTTTTTGACTTTGTTTTAATTCTTTGTTTTTTAATTCCTTCGGTATATACTGCGAGAGAATATTTTTGTCGGTAAAATTAACTGTAATTTACCAACAGAAATATTCTATCAGTATTTTCATTTGTATTTATCAATTCTCTGATTGTAATTTTTCTATTAAATTGAAGTTTTAGAATATTAATATAAATAAACAGCATTTCAAGCTAACATGCAATCGGTTCTTATTAATTCTGATGATACTTTACATAATAAGTTCTGTTTGATAATGATTGTGATTTTATTGTTGTTTGAAGTGTTTTTTATTTGAAAAAAGATATTAAATTAATATTTTTACATAATTTTAATATATTAATATAAAAAAATAAAAAAATTATTTTGATACAATTTCAATTAATTTTTCTGTGTGCATATTATTACCATTCCTATGCATGGAAGTTAAATTTTGAAATGGATTAGTCTAATTCACTTTTTTTCATAATATAACTTGATTAAGTATGGGTGAGTAAAAAACCGATTAAATTGGAAAAACCAGAAAAAAATAACCGAAAAAACTGAACCGTGAAAAAAACCGATTAAACCGATTAGAGTTTTGAAAAAACCAACCGGTTTGGTTTCGGTTTTATAAGCTTGAAGCCGAAAAAACCTAACTGAACCCAAACCAGAGAAAAACCAAGCCAAACCAAAAAAAAACTGAGACAAACCGGAAAAAGCCGAGCCAAACCAGGAAAAATCGAGCCAAACCGGTTTGAACTGGTTTTTTCTTGAAAATAACTGTACCGAACTGAAACTGGTCGGTTTGAACCGGTTTCGTTTTCTTTTTTTAAAAAAAAAACCGGTTTTTGTTACTAGAGATACATGAATGCACTGTAGATCAAGAGATAATTCATTATGGACTTATTGTACATGCATGTATTGTGAACTAAGAGACAATTTAATTGTGGACTTGCACAGTTGCGTTGATATATATTAAAACATATGAGGATTTTCTATTGTAAATGCATTGTGGACCAAGATACAATTAATTATGAACAACACTACAACAACCTGGGGACGTTGCTTTTTGTGTTTTTAGCAAAACATTACGGCTGGGGGCGTGGTCCATTTGACTTTTACCATTAAGATGAGAGCAATGTAAGCAATGTAGCAACAGAGGTGCTGTGGACAACAATATTAGGGCTTTGGGGGGAGGGGGGGGGGGGGCATTATCAGCAGGATCCAATAGCTTTGGATCCAGCTTCCACCAGATCCAATGATATTGGGTCTTGCTAGATCCTTAGAGTTGGGTTCTACCCCAAGTAGGACCCAAGACTTTAATTTTTTTTTTTATATAGTAAATATGAAATAAATAGATGAAATTTTTTTTTTCCATTTGAGGTTCAGTTGGATTTTCTTATTTAAGCATGTTTGTTTTTTCCTTTCAAAAATGCTTTTAAAAATATTTTTATTCTTTTACTTCAAATTAAGATTTTTATTTTTTTTCCGGAGGGGGGGCGGGGGCATTGTCAGCAGGATCCAATAGCTTTGGATCCAGCTTCCACCAGATCCAATGATGTTGGGTCTTGCTAGACCCTTAGAGTTGGGTCCTACCCCAAGCAGGACCCAAGACTTTAATTTCTTTTTTTTTTCTATATAGTAAATATGAAATAAATAGATGAAATTTTTTTTTTTCCATTTGAGGTTTAGTTGGATTTCTTATTTAAGCATGTTTGTTTTTTCCTTTCAAAAATGCTTTTAAAAATATTTTTATTCCTTTACTTCAAATTAAGATTTTTATTTTTTTTCCTCTTTAATTTTTTTTTCAAAATAAAAATATGCAGAAAAATTATAATTCTAACATTGTCATATTACCTAGCTCAGTACAATAAACAAAAAAAGGATTTCTCTTGGAGGCCTTACGAAGGCTACGCCCTTGACGATTACAATTACCTTTCAAAGAGCGTCTTCTTTTAAACCTAGCTAGGGGATTGGATTCAGCTTTATCAATTCCAATTGAAAAAAGAGATACAATCTATTCATCCGATTTATTGTCACAACCCAAAAGCAGATCTATGGGCAGTGGAACTACTTTGCTCCTTCTCTGTGCATATTCGATACATCCACCATCACTTCTTCTTAATATAATTTATATTTTTGTATTATATCAGAGAATTTATAGAAAAATGGACTAGGTTTGGCTTGAGTTTGCCAGGGCAATTGGATCCAATATTCTTTTTTTATATTCTAGAACAATTAGATGATGATAAAGGTTTTTTTTTTTTTCAACAATGCTTTGAAAAAAAATTGATAATTTTTTCCTTAGTTCATATTAAGATGTTTTTATATAATTTTAATGTGATTATATAAAAAATAGATTTTAACAAATAAAAAATATTATCTTAATATATTTTTAAAAAATATTTTAAGATATTTCCATTTTGTTTCCTCTAGAAATGTTTTTTTTCTTTTCTTGATGATAATTTTTTTTTCATTTTAGAGTGGGATGAGTTTCTTTATTAAAGCATGTTTGTTTTTTTAATTAAAAAATGCTTTGAAATTTTTTGAAAGTTTTTTATTATTTTCTGTACTTCAAATTAATATTTTTGTATTTTTAAAAATATTTAGATTAGGTCAGGTTGGGCTGCCAGACCTAAGGAAAATATATCAAGTTGGGTCCTGCTTAATATAGTTGGGTCCCATCCCAGAAAGACCCAAAATCGCTTTGGGTCCAGCTGTGGCTGGACCCATCAGTGTGGGTCCTGTTCGTAGTTGAACCAATCAGCGTGGGGTTCTGCCCTAGCAGGACCCAATGCTTTCAAAAAAATTTATTTGCTCTCATATAATATTTTCCCTACATTTAAGAGAAAATAAATTGATTTCTACTGTACATGTGGGATATGAATACTATTAACTTAGAATTATAATAACAATAATAATATTTATAACATAAATAATATTTTTTGTATTTTTTAAAAAAATATATATTGAGATTGGGTCTAGCTAGGCTGCCCAGCATGACCCATTCATGTTGGGTCCTGTTCTAGAAAGACCCAAAATAGCATTTGCAACATAGCTTTGGGTCCTGCTGCGGCTGGACCAATCAGCTTTTGTTCCTGTTGTGAGGAGGACCCATCAGCATGGGTCCTGTCCCTAGTAAGACCCATCAACATAATTTTTTATTGATGAAAGTTTTTTATACATTGTTTAAAACTTCGGTGATCAAAATTTTTTTTTCAATGAGGTTGTGTTGAATTTTCTTATTAAAGTATTTTTATTTTTTCGTTTCAAAATTTTTTTGAAAAAAATTATCAATTGTTTTCTCTAATATAATCATATTAAAGTTGATAGTTTTTTTCTCAAGAAATTTAAAAATTTTAATTTTTTCTTTACTTCAAATAATATTGTTTTGAAGTTTTTGTACTAGTTTTTTCAATATTTTTTGAAAAACTATACTAAGATTGTGTTTGGCTGCGAAACGAGACGTAGGAAATTTAAAATTTTTTAATTTTTTTCCTTACTTCAAATGATATTCTTTTGAATTTTTTGTATTATTTTTTTTTAAAAAAAAGCTCTGAAACTGAAAAGGGATATCCCAATTTGCTTACCTACTTGATTGCTTCCTAAACAGGATGTGTATTTCTACTGGAACTGGCTGGCTTACGGGTTTACAGGGAACCATAAATGCTTGGAAGTGACACTCCAATAGGCAATTCAATAATGTTGGGTCTTGCTGCCTAGCAAGACCCACAATTGAAGAAAAAAAATTACTTCACATTAATATTTTATTTATATTTTTGAATTATTTAACATATTTTTGTTTTTTAAAAATATGTTGAGATTGGGCCTGGTTGCGTTGGGCCTTGCCTACAAGCAAGACCCAATAACGTTGCCCTTACTCACAGCAGGGCCAGCCTCACATCACACTAAGACCTAATAACATTAGGTTTTATAACCAGGACCCAATAACTTTAGACCCTACCTTCTACTATGACCCAACGTCTAATTGGACCCTACGTCCACTAGGACCCAACATCTTTGGGCCCCACCTACCACTAAGACCCAACACCCCATTAGACCCTATCGCCATTAGGACCTAACATCTTTGGCTCCTTTTCAACTAGGACCCAATAGCTCTAGCCATGCCTAGCATGACGACCCAACATCTTTGGCTCCTTTTCAACTAGGACCCAATAGCTCGGGCCATGCCTAGCAGGAGGACCCAACGCTTTGTGTACTGCTAGGACGCCAGGCCCAACAACGTTGGGTAAGTCTGTTACATTCAAAATTCAGGCATGTAATTGACTTGGCGAAGCCAGTCAACCCGCCGGGTTAACCTATAACTCGGGTGATCCAGCAAATTAAAATCCGGAATGGAACTTTTTTTTTTAAATGTGTTTCTTCTCCTACCCTAAAGTGACGTGATAGGTTAAAAAACCAAAAACTAAAAAAGTGGACAAAATCTTTCTTTTATTTTGTTTAGGACCTTCTTTTAAAAAAATTAATTATTTGACCCACGACGAAGCGCAGGTCATATAGCTAGTCAGATGTATATGTTGAGTCGGTTAAACTTTAATAACTATATCAAGAAATGAAAGTGCTACCACCCGTCATGAGTTTTTTTAAAAGTCCATTATGATTTCTTCTCAACCAGTTAATAAAAATCTAAAAGAAGTGAACACTTCATTAGAGAGCTTGCAATATTCACCCACTAATAAGATACCGTGGATGCACTATTTACAAAGTCTTTTTTTTTATCCTTTATTTTAGTTAGCTTTTATTAGACCAAATTAAAAGCCAATTTATTAGGAAATGATGGAATTAAGTGAAAAACACAAAGAGAATGAGTGGGTTTAGCAAAGTTTTAGGCAGGAATTTTCATTATAGTCCATAGACTTTTCAAATTATAAATATTAGATTCCTTCAGTTTCCAGAATTTAAAGGAAAAGTTAATTTTAATCTCAAACTTTATTTTTTTTATTTTTTGATTTTTGATTTAAGAGAAGTGAGAGAATCGTCGGAATATGATACTAGAGAGAAAGAAAAGTTTAGTTGATACCAATTCCAACTCTAATAATGATCGAAATTGGCATTAAGCTATTTCATTGGATGAGGAGAATTTCAGTCTTTAGAATTATTTATAAGAAGTGGAATAGCCGGTTCCTAATGGAATGAGAGATGAGATCAAGGCGATAGCTACCTTTCTCGCTCCTGGTATTCGGAGATAGGATAAACAAGACGTCTGACTTCACTTCAAACTCTTTCAATCAGTCCATAGACCGAATCCGCCTGGCAGCGGAAAGCGGTTCCTAAGCAAATGATCAATAGGTATCTTTCTTGCTTGCCCCACTTGGCTAGCTGCTTTGGCTAGTGATTCGGAAGAGAGTATTCATAGCTACAAACAAATATGGAAGAGAGCTTGAGCTCCTTCGTCAAGATCTTTTCGATGTTGTTGCTTAGCTGCAGAACTAGCTCTTTCATTCGCCGAAGCACTCGCTGAATCAATAGAAGCCCACTGCCACCCGCATTCTGGAATTGCTGAAAATCTGGTTCTAACGTACGATTTTTTCAACAGGAAATTCTGTGTTTGAATGTTGTCCTTCCACCGTCTTTCTTTCTCTAAAACTTTATTTTGGGGGCGTATGATACCTGGGCTCCGGCCACAGTAGGCGTTGTTTTTTTTTTTTTTTTTTTTATCTTAGAATTTGCTAGAAAACATATCTAAATTTGGAAAGATTTTTTTGTTTTGGATTGATTTCGAGTTTTAAAATGACTTGATTTTTAGTTTTTTAAGATCATTAAAGGATCAAGTTGATTAATATACTTTCTAAATGTTTGGAGTCAAAAATAAATTGAAGAATAGATTTTTAGATTATAACTACTTAAACCCTAATTTTTTAAACACCACAATAATCGGAATCTAGATAATATTAAAAGACATGTCATTTAACTTAATTTTTTAAAAAATTATGATAGAAAATATGCCATTCAACATGTCATAACCTAATTTTTGACCCTTTTATTTTAATTATTATTATTATTTTATTTATTGAAAAGGATAAAAAAAAAATGATGATGAAAAAATGATGAAAAACAAGTAAAAATAAAATAAATGAAGAATGAATTAAAGTTTGGGTTAAAGACAACATGATTGGAAGTTTTGGAGTTTAATTAAACTTTGAAATTAATCTAATTAAGGGTTTAATTGGAGAATTGATAAGTTTTAAGACTTAATTAAAGCTTGGAATTAATTTAATTAATCCAATTAAGGGTTTAATTGAAGAATTGATAAGTTTTGAGACTTAATTAAGCTTGAAATTAATTTAATTAATGAAATCAGGGACTTAATTGAAGAAATATAAAAGTTTGGGGTTTAAATGGGGTCCAAATTGAAACATTAAAACCCAAGGACCAGCTTGAAAATGGTGCGGAAATACAAGGATCCAATTACGTTTTAACCAGGGGCTTGATTGCAAAATTATAATAATTCCAGGGACCAAATTGAAATCAGCCTTTAGAGCTAGAAAACGGGGTCGTTTCGCACCGACTGTTCACCGTCTTCTTCGAGCGTGTTTGGCAGTGTGGTTGCGGGTGCTTTTCAAATAACTTTTCATGCCAAAATACATGCCAACGATGTTTTTTTATTTTTTAAAAATCATTTTTGACATCAGCACATCAAAACGATCCAAAACGTACAAACCATATTAAATTTTAGTAAAAAAAAAAACAAAAAATTTTCAAATTTTTTGGGAACGCGGCCGCAGCCACGTTCCCAAACGGTGTCTTCCTCTGCGACGGCTCTGCCATTAAAGGCAGAGACGTTTCATCCGTTGGCAGCAACGCTTACTCATTGAAGGCTGCCGTTACCATCGGTTCTGGCCTTATAAAAGGGAGGAGGAATGGAACTGAAAAGGGAGGAATCACAGGGGGGAGGAACCACAGAGAACCGGGAGAGACTAAAAAAAAAAACAGATTTTCGTTCCTCTGTTTCTTCTCAAAGAAACAGAGGAGGCTAAAAAAAAAAGCCACGAAGGGCAAGGGAGACTGAAAAAACTGAAAAACAAACTGAGGTGGGGAGAAGAAGAAAAACTGGGAGAGGAAAGGAAAAAAAAAGGAAGAAAAACTGGGGAGTGAAAAGGGGGAAAACAGTGGGATTTTGGAAGAGAAACCGAAAAAAACTTCAGCTAAACCCAGACAAAAAACCAGAGAAGAAAATCAGAGCAAAGAAGAGAGAAAAAGCAGAGCACAAATCCAAAGCAATAATACACAGAGAGGGGAAAAGAAACCGAAGAAAAGCAGGGAAAACAGGGGAAGCACACAGGGGGATGAAGAAAAAATGAAGACGGGGAACTAACACAGAAAAACAGAGGAAAAATAAAACCCACGGACGAAGAACAAAGAAAAAAACAGATACACAGAGAGAGAGAGAGAGAATCCTGAGAGCAGAAGAAAGCAAGAGATAAAGCGGAAGAAGGGAGAGGACGTTGCTCGGCCAGATCGTCACCAGAGTTTCCATCTTCGGTCTTCAAGGTGCAGGTCAGTAGCACAGAGGACGTTGTTCGGCCAGGTCGTCACCAGAGTTTTCATCTTCGGTCTTCAAGGTGCAGGTCAGTAGCATTCTTTTTCCCTCATCCTTCCTTTTTAATTACACTAGCACTGCTGCCAGCATGCGTGAGTAATTCACGCGTGCTTCTTCTCCTTTTGCCCAGCCGGGCCACTGGCTTGGGCCAATGGCTGGGCCGGGCTGGCTGGGTCCAGCCCAGCCCCCACATGGGCTGAGCTAGGCCCAGCCCCCAAAAACATAAATAATAAAAAATAGAAAAAAAGAAAAAAAAGAAAAAATATGTATGCATAAATAAAAATAATATAAATTTATTGGTTTATTCACTGACGCCAGAGTCAGGAATAAAAATACCGGTTTAAATTTATATTATTTTTATTCATTATATTTTATTTTATTTAGCTAGAAAAATAAAAAATATGTGCATGTGTAAAAATAAATTTATTTTATTTGTTTATTCATTGACGCCAGAGTGAGGAATAAAAATATTGATCCACATTTATTTTATAGCTACGTAATATTTACCAACGCCAGAGTTGGAATTATTCGTAGTTGAATATTCACTGGCGCCAGAGTCAGGAATATTGCAAGTAAATTATCAGAGCATAAACCAATAAATATTTAGCAATTTAAGACAAAATCAACAATGCAGTCTGCTTCAGGCAGAATGTTTAAGGGGTGATAATATCTTCCCTTTTACGTAACCAATCTCGTACCATGGAATCTCTGTTGACCAGTTAGGGTTCCTAGTGATCATAATACTAGGTGGCGACTCCTTAAACAAGACCTTTTTCCCCTAAAAGAACAAGATGTCAGAAATCTATTCTTTTTCCATATTTGAGAGTTTAATATTTTTTAGGGCCGCCGCGATGTCCAGTGCAACACAACACATTTAAAATAAAAATAATTAAGGGTTTACTCGTGTATACCTTAATAAATGATCCAGGCTCAATAGCCCCTGGGATTATAAATGGATGATTTGTTAGAAAGAAGTTCATTTGAAAACGTAATTTGATTGTTGTTTTATTGTTCATGATAATGGACCGGGGTCATAAAGAGTTGCCTAATAATGATTTTCTTTTTTTCTTCTTGTTTGAATGTTTTTCATTTTCATATAAAATAATTAAGCTGTCCATCCCGTCACTTGATCTAGAAAAAAGTCAGGGTGGATGAATCAACTTGCAAGTTATTCAATCAATTCATATCAATTATTTTTTATTAAAGTAATATTGTTTTTTTTTTCAGAAAAATCTTAAATGTTAACCTGATAGATTTTGGATTGAGGTTAAGAAAATACCTTTTTGTTTTAAAAATATTTTTTAAAAAATCAAGAGCAATATTAAACTTGCATGACCCAAAAGTAATATTAATAATATTAATAATAACATTAAATTTGCATGATCCAAATTTAAGGGGGTCTGACTGCAATACAAGACCCAATAGTCTTGAATGTGGGTCTGGCTGCAAGATCATGTCATAAAACTATGATAGTTAAATAGATTAATTAAAAAGAAAAAAACCAACAGGAAGAAAAAAATTAATAAAGAAAAAAAAATCTGAATTAACTGGGTTAACCTTTCAAATCAGGTTAATCCGTCAAACCTTGGATTTGTGTCGTGAAAGTTTGATAACTAAATAGAAAAAAAAATTTGACGGATTACACAGAATTAACTGGGCTAACCCGTCAAACCCGGGATCCGTGTCATGAAAGTTTGATAACTAAATAAAAAAAATTGAACATTAACAAACTCAATTAAACAAAAAAAATTAATTAAAAAGAAAAAAAACAAACAAAAAGGCATCAGTCTTTTCATTGTGGATTGCACTATGCAGTCCACAGTCAAAGGCATAAAAACAAAAAAAAAACTAAAAGCATCAGTCGATAACTAAATAGAAAAAAATTTAATATTGATGAACTAAATTAAATAAAAAGAAAAAAATAAAAGAAAAAAACTTATAAGAAGAAAAAAACTAATGAAGAAAAAGAAAAAAAAATCCAAATTAACTGGATTAACCCTTCAAACCTGATATCCGTGTAATGAAAGTCTGATAACTTAATAGAAAAAAATTTAATATCAACAAACTAAATAAAAAGAAGGCATCGGCCTTTTCACCGTGGACTGCACTGTGCAGTCCACCGCGAAAGGCAAAAAAATAAAAAAAAAAGCAAAAAATTAAAAAAACTAAAGGCATCAGCCTTTTTACTGTGGACTGCATACAATATTAAAAGATGAAATCGGAAGGACAAAACTAATGAGGAAAAAGAAAAAAAATCTGAATCAACCGCGTTAACCCACCAAATCAGGTTAACCCGTCAAAATAGAGATTCGTTTCATGAAAGTGTGATAACTAAATAGAAAAAATATTTAATATTAATGAAATGAATTAAAAAAAGATTAATTAAAAAGGAAAAAGCAATGAGAAAAAACAACCTACAAAAAGAAAAAAACTAATGAAGAAAAAGAAAAACAATCTGAATCAACTGGGTTAACCCGTCAAACCTATTATCTGTGTCCTGAAAGTCTAATAATTAAATAGAAGAAATTTAATATTAACAAACTAAATTAATAAAATTAATAAAAAAACAAAAGAAAGATAAAAGATAAAAGATAAAAAAAGAAACTAAAGGCATCATTTTTTCACTGTGGATTGCACTGTGCAATCCACTGAAAAAGGCTTAAAAAGAGAAAGAGAGAAAAAAAACAAAGACACACACCATGGGTTAAATTTTTTTTCTTGTATAAAAAAAATAAGAAAAAGACTAAGATATAAGAGTGTTAGGTCTTTCTGTAAAGCTATGCCCAAAAACCTTTGGTCTATCTTCAACGCTTGACCCAAGAGTAATATTTATAATATTAATAATAATATTAAACTTACATGACTCAAGTTTAAGTGAGTCTGGCTGCAACACTGGACTTAGGAGCCTTGGATGTGGATTTGGTTGTAAGATCGTGTTATAAAGGTGTGATCATTAAATAGATTAATTAAAAAGAAAAAAACAAAGAAAAAAACGAACAGGAAGAAAAAAACTAATAAAGGAAAAGAAAAAAATCCGAATTAACTGGGTTAAGGTTAACCCTACAAACCAGGTTAACCCGTCAAACCTGGGATTCGTGTCATGAAAGTTTAACAATTAAATAGAAAAAAAAATTGACAGGTTAACCTAGAAATAATTGGGTTAACTCGTTAAACCCGGGATACGTGTCATAAAAATCTGATAATTAAATAGAAAGAAATTTAACATTAACAAACTAAACTAAATGAAAAAAATTCATTAAAAAGAAAAAAAGTAAAAAAGAATTCGGGGTTAACTCGTCAAACCAGGTTAACTTGTCAAACCCGGAATCCGTGTCATGATAGTCTAATAATTAAATAAAAAAATTAACATTAACAAACTAAATTAAACAAAAAAAATTAATTAAAAGAAAAAAAACACAAAAAAAAGCAAAAAAAAAACCCCATAAAGGCATAAAAAAACAAAAAAAAAGGCAAAAAAAAATTTAAAAACAAAAAAAAATACAGTTCAACGTTTCACTGTCGACCGCACAATGAAACATTGAGCAGTTTTAGTATATGTTACTAGTTACATGACCTGCGCGATGCCGCGGGTCAATTTGTTTTGCATAAAAAATATCAAAAAAAGCTAAGATTTAAAAGTGTTAGACCTTTTTGCAAAGATATACACAAGAGATCTTAGGTGTGGCTGCAATGTCTGACCGAAAAGTAATATATTTATAACATTAATAATAACATTATACTTGCATGACCCAAGTTTAAGTGGGTCTGGCTGCAATACCTGACCCAATAGTTTTGGATGTGGGTCTAGCTGCAAGGTCGTGTCATAAAAGTCTGATAATTAAATAGATTAATTAAAAAAAAGAAAAAAAACCAAAAGAAAGAAAAAAACTAATGAAGAAAAAGAAAAAAAATCTGAATTAACCCTTCAAATCAGGTTAGCCCTTCAAAACATGGATTCGTGTTGTGAAAGTTTGATAACTAAATAGAAAAAAAAATTAACGAGTTAAAAGAAAATTAATTATGCTAACCCGTCAAAACCGGGATCCATATCATGAAAGTTTGATAACTAAATAGAAAAAAATTGAACATTAACAAACTCAATTAAACGAAAAAAATTAATTAAAAAGGAAACAAACAAACAAAAAGGCATTAGCCTTTTCATTGTGGACTGCATTGTGCAGTCCACAGTCAAAGACATAAAAACAGTAAAAAAGCAAAAAGAAAAACTAAATGCTTCAGTCGATAACTAAATAGAAAAAAAATTAAAATTGATGAACTAAATTAAATAAAAAGAAAAAATAAAATAAAAAAACTTATAAGAAGAAAAAAACTAATGAAGAAAAAGAAAAACAAATCCAAATTAACTGGATTAACTCATCAAACCTGAGATCCGTGTCATGAAAGTCTGATAACTAAATAGAAAAAAAATTAATATCAACAAACTAAATAAAAAAAATTAATTAAAAATAAAAAAAAGAAAGCATCAGCCTTTTCACTGTGGACTGCACTGTGCAGTCCACCGTGAAAGGCATAAAAAAAGCAAAAAAAAAAACTAAAGGCATCAGCCTTTTCACTGTTAACTACATACAATATTAAAAGATGAAATTGAAAGAACAAAACTAATGAGGAAAAAGAAAAAAAATGTGAATCAACTGGGTTAACCCGTCAAATTAGGTTAACCCATCAAACCTAGGATTCGTGTCATGAAAGTGTGATAACTAAATAGAAAAAAGATTTAATATTAATGAAATATATTAAAAAAATTAATTAAAAAAGAAAAAAGCAAAGAGAAAAAAAACCTATAAGAAGAAAAAAAACTAATGAAGAAGAAGAAAAAAAATCTGAACAACTAGGTTAACCCGTCTAACCCGTGATCCGTCTCATGAAAGGGTGATAATTAAAAAGAAAAAATTTAATATTAAGAAACTAAATTAAAAAAATTAATGAAAAAACAAAAAAAAAAGACAAAAGACAAAAAAAGAAACTAAAGGCATCAGCTTTTTCACAGTAGACTGCACTATGCAGTCCACAGTAAAAAGCTTAAAAAGGAAACGAGAAAAAAAAAACAAAGACACACACCACGGGTTAATTTTGTTTTCTTGCATAAAAAATATCAAAAAAGGCTAAGATTTAAGAGTGTTATATCTTTCTACAAAAATAAGCCCAAGAGTCTTTGGTCTATCTGCAATGCTTGACACAAGAGTAATATTTATAATATTAATAATAATATTAAACTTACATTACTCAAGTTTAAGTGAGTCTGGCTGCAAAACCGGACCCAAGAGCCTTGGATGTGGGTTTGGCTGCAAGGTCGTGTCATAAAAGTGTGATAATTAAATAGATTAATTAAAAAGAATAAACAAAGAAAAAAAACGAACAGGAAGAAAAAAACTAATGAAGAAAAAGAAAACAATCTGAATTAACTGGGTTAACCCTTCAAACCTAGGATTCACGTCATGAAAGTTTGATAACTAAATAGAAAAAAAAATTGATGGGTTAACCCATCAAGCCCGGGATACGTGTAATGAAAGTCTGATAATTAAATAGAAAAAAATTTAACATTTACAAAATAAACTATACGAAAAAAATTAATTAAAAAGAAAAAAAGCAAAAAAAAATTTTTGGGTTAACTCGTCAAACCCGGGATCCATGTCATGAAAGTCTGATAACTAAATAAAAAAATTAACATTAACAAATTAATTAAACAAAAACAATTCATTAATAGAAAAAAACACAGAGAAAAAAAGCAAAAAAGAAACCCATAAAAGCATAAAAAAAAATAAAAACAGAAAAAAAAGACAGCTTAGCATTTCACTATGGACTGCACAGTGAAACACTGAGCAGTTTTAGTATATGTTACGAGGTGGCATGCCCTCGCGCTGCTGCAGACTTGATAGTGTTATAATTGTAAACTAGCACTAGATTAGTAATAAAAACTAAAAGCATGATGGAGCCAATATTTCATGATGGGAAAAAAAATTGTGTTGGTGATAAAAAAAACTTAGAGACTGAACAAAATGATTGTTTTCGCCGTATTTTTTAAAAATTACAAAGGTAAATTTTCTACCAACTTAACATTAAAAAAAAACCAACAAAGATAATCTTGGAAGGAAAAAAACCCATTAGAAAAAACGTTATAACAATTGACAATGTTTTGTAAGGAAAACTATAGTGCTTTCTCCAATAAAATTAACAAAGACAATTTTAGAAAAAATCATAAAAAAAAACCATTTAGAGAAATACTGCAGCAATTCGCGGTGTTTTGTGAGAAAAGTTACAATGTTTTCCCCATATGATTTAGCTTTATTGTAATTATAATTCTTAACCAACTCAATAAAAAAAATGACAAAGATAATTTTGGAAAAAATTAAAAAAAAATCATATGGGAAAACACTATAACAATTCACAGTGTTTTAAAGAAAAAACATTACAAAGCTAAATTCTCAATAAGCTCAATATTAAAAAAATAAAATTGACATATACAATTTTAGAAGAAAAAAAACAGCAAAAAAAAACCATGTTGGAAACATTGTAGCAATTCACAATGTTTTGTGATGAAAGTTATAGTGCTTCCCCACATGATTTAGCCTTATTTGTAATGACTTGTAATTGTAATTCTCAACCAGCTCAATATTAAAAAAAAAAATTGACAAATTTTTTTTTGAAAAACTCATAAGAAAAAAAAACTATGTTGAGAAACACTCAAGCAATCCATAGTGTTTTGTGAGGAAAGCTACAATGTTTTCTCCACATGATTAAGCTTTATTACAAAGTTAAATTTTAACCAATTCAATATTAAAAAAATAAAATTGACAAAAATAATTTTGGGAAAAAATATTATAAAAAAAAACACGAAAGAAACTGGAAAAAAACTATGTGGGAAAAAACACTTTGACAATTCATAGTAATTTGCATCGAAAAAGTTAATTTCGAAGAAAATCATCAAAAAACAAAACAACAAAAACCATGCAGAGAAACACTATAAGCAATCAACAATGTTTTAAAGAAAACAAATACAAAACTAAATTCTCAATTAGCTCAATATTAAAAAAAAATCAAACTAATATAATTTTAAAAAATCAAAAAAGAAAAAAGAAAAACTATGTGGGAAAACGCCGTAGAAATTCACAGTATTTTAAAGGAAAATAATTACAAAGCGAAATTTTTAAACAGTTCAATATTAAAAAAGTAAAATCGACAAAGATAATTTTGAAAAAAAATAAACAAAAATAAAGGGAAAGTTGGAAAAAAAAAGATGAAAAAAAAATGAAAAAGTAAAAAAAAAAATGAGGAATGCATTGTGGATTACTATTGTAATCCACAATGCATTGGGTGTGGGTGAACAATAAATTCCTCACACCCTTTAGCTTATTACTTAATTGTAATTCCCAATCAGCTTAATATCAAAAAAATAAAATTGACATAATTTTAGAAAAAAAAACAAAAAAAAAACTGTGGGAAAAAACATTGTAGCAATCCACAGTATTTTGCGAGGAAAGTTACAATGTTTCCCTCACATATTGTAATTATAATTTTTAACCAGTTCATTACTAAAAAATAAAATTAAAAAAGATCATTTTGGAGAAAATCATAAAATAACAAAAAAAAATGTGACGAAAAACTGTAGCAATCAACAATGTTTTAAATAAAAAAATTACAATACTAAATTATCAATCAGCTTAATATTGAAAAAATAAAATCGACAAATATAATTTTGAAAAATAAAAGAATAAAATAGAAAAACCATGTGGAAAAATATCGTAGCAATCTACAGTATTTAAAAGGAAAAAAATTACAAAGTAAAATTTTTAATTAGATCAATATTAAAAAACTAAAATTGACAAAAATAATTTTGAAAAAAAAACAAATAAAAAAGGAAAAAAGATAAAAAGTGCAAAAAAAATGAAGTGACAAAACTAAAAAGTGACAAAAAAATGAAAAAAGGGAAAAAAAAAGAAAAAGTGTAAAAAAAAAGAGAGAAAGAGAAATGCACTGTGGATTACAAAGTAATGCACAGTAATTTTAGTATAGGGGATTTCCCTGTAACGTTTAGAGTATTCTATAATATATATATATATATATATATATATATATATATATATATATATATATATATATATATATATATATATATATATATATAACTGTTTGCTTGTACATATTCAATTTCAATTTGAAGAGCATTGCTATTGCTTTGTGGGGCCATTTGTGCACAAGGAACAAGCTTCGCAGCTTGAGTTTACTTTGGAAGAAATTTCTGCTCCACCTTTAAACCAACTTCACGCGGCCTAGGTGACTGCGGGTCCTTATTTAATTGGAAATGGAAATTATTATTTTGCTAGTCATCCTTTTACTATTCATCAAAATATAGATAATTATGAAAAGAAATATAATGATATGATTGTGCTGGTGAAAAAAAAATTATTAAGTACGTAGTTGGGGTAAAATTATTTTTTTCATATAATAAATTTTAACTTTTAAATTTAGAATTTCTTTTATTTTTTTCAAAAATAAATAAACAGTGAAGACAAAATCATACTAATAAAAGAAAATATGCATGCTTGCCAAACCAAACCAATATAGATTTAGCATGTTTGTCAGATCTATTTAAACTTGTATAAGATATATTTAATATTATTATTATTATAAATATTATTATATTAATTATTAATAAATTTTAAAAAAATATTATTCCTATCAAAAAATAATAAATTTGATTTAATCGACAAAATTAAAAATTATTATTATTAATATTATTTATAATAATAATAATAATAATAATAATAATAATATATTATTATTATTATTATTATTATTAATACTAATTTTTTATTACTACTATTACTATTATTGTATTGTTTCATTAACAAAGTAATAGCTATGCTCCTAGAATCTCCTAAAGGACATCGAAAAGCTTGAATTGTCTTTCAACTCTAATTTCATAATTTTTTTAATAAATATTTTCTAATCAATTTATAAGTAAATTAAGATTAATTATATTTTTCGGATGATTTTAGTTATGCATCAAGCCATCAACCTCATCAATCTAAATTTAATATTTTTTATTCTTGAATTTTAGCTTTGAACTCAAGATTGTTAAGAAAAGAAGCACGACTTCTTTTCCACGGTGACACCTTTTCGGGGTTATTTCCACACATGCTGTTTCCTGGAAAACTCACTGAACCTCCTGTGCAATCCCTCCTATGGACGGCGTCTCTCTCAATATATATATATACACCATGCTGAAGAGTCATTGAAGAGCAACTGAATCATTACCATAACTCATCAAACTCGTACACAAATTTCACGTTGTTGAAGTTATACTATTAAAGATCTAATTTGTGGCAAGCAAGCGATGGCAACACTATTCTCCAAGCTGGTAACCAGAGCTGACATCGAGGGTTGCTTAGCTATTCCTGCTTGTTCTCTAGGTCCATTGCCTTCCCAACAAGGCCATTCCATGAACATGCGCGTTCACGATGACAAAGGGCAAGAATGGACCTTTCCTTGCTTCATTCAAAGGAATGAAAACGTGGAGCCTTTTCTTTCTGTGGGTTGGATTGAATTTGCTCGTCAAAGAAACCTTAGAATTGATGATAAGGTCAGTATTCATGAGGAAATCATCAAGAACCAAGATACAGCAACTTTTATCAGAATCCAAGTGGAGAGGAAACTCAGAGTGTTCGGTGCTGATATTTGGGCCACCGTGAAGAATTGAGGAGGCTACATGACCGCCTCCATATATGCAATCGAGCGACTCATATTTTAACCTGGTACGGCTATATTCTTACAAAAATAAATCAGCTAGCAACAGTAGTCCCTAAAGGCCAAAAGGACATCCCAGCAGTTAAAAATTGGGTTTTCTATATATATATATATGTATATATATATATATGTATGTATGTATGTATGTATATATGTATGTATGTATAGTGGTGAAGGACTAGAATATTATATATGTTCATGAGTGCTTGTATCCTTTATGTTTTTTGAATTAAAACTAATAAATATGTGAGCAGCTTTTCTTTTTATATTTTCTTTTTACATAAAATAAAACATATTCTTTGTTGTTGAAGTAACTCTATATTTATAGAGATGACAAATAACAATTTAAAAATGGTATTATTTTTCATGTTGTAAAGACATATACAAACACAAATTCCCAACATAGTTGCGGTCGGGGTAGCCATGCCCCCAAAAGTTTTCGATTGTCATAGATCCTTGAACTTCTTAGCTTACTTTTATGAAACGTTGCTCCAAAGTAAAGATTATTCATTTGGGCACTCCAAACATTACGGCTCTTTATCATTCCATGTTCACAAATGTTTTTCAAAGAATAATCCTGCTACTTAATCGAGCAACGATAAATTTTTATGATGTTTATAGAATAATTAATGATATTTTATTTGTTGTTTTATATGACACACTTTAAAAGAAATAAAAAGATATAAATAGAAGAGTGAAATTATAAGAAAGATAATTTTATCATTTTTTATGGGTTATAGATTTTATTTTCTCTTTTTTTTTTGTATTTATTTTTTTAAAAAATAAAAAATAACTAACAAAATATTACTAATTACTCTTTATATACTATAAATTTTTCTGGAACAAAGCCCACCTTATCATCAAATTCATAGCCTTATGATCAACAAATTCAAACCACTCATTTTGGAGAAATAAAAGGTTTTGCCTTTGATTTTAGATAGAAGTCACCACACAATAGTAATCAAACTCGGTTGAAGATCTTACCTAGTTAAAGATTCATGTTATGGGTTTATTATATTAAGTCATGAATTAGCTAATCAAAATGATACTATTTTAGATAAATTGAAAAAAAATATATTGGAATTTATGAGGCTATAAAATCACATGAAATGTTCTAAAAGGAATAATTCCTTATAACCCTTATAGATCATTCACAGTATGTTTTATGATTTATGATCTTCACTTTCAGACTATATCGACTTCCTCTTTAATAGTTATCTTTAGGGGTTGTAAATCTTCTCTTGAATAAATATCTGTATAAAGTTCCTTATAGATACTTGAGGGGTGTTATTAGGGGATCATTCGAAGATTAAATCAATACAAGATATTTTGTGTGATAAAAAAACATTAATGAAGGTATTAATGAGCTTTTATGAAAATAGAGAAGAAAAAAATGTAGAAGAGGATGTAGATCTAAGGGGAGAAGAGAAGGGATGTGTTTATGTCTAAGAGTATAATGTTTCGAACCTTTTTACTATGTACTCAAGCTTCCTTTTATATTATCTATCTTGACTTGCTTCATACGACATGTGAGGGGTAGAGATGTAATCTCGTGATAGTAAAATAATATTATTCTATTGTTCATTCCACCACATCTTATTAATATAAATGTGGATTTCTTGTTCGTAATTACTGAGATGTGATTGATTTCATAATCACTAGCATAGAGGGGGGGAGGCATAGAGTGGGGTTACTTTTTAGCTATATGCTGAACCTAGGTGCATGTGGGTTCAACTTGCATGTTGAACGCAAGAGGAGTTGGGTTCAGCTATACGCTGAACCCAGGTGTATTTAGGTTTAACTTGTGTACTGAACCCAAGAGGAGTTCGGTTCAGTTGTATGCTGAACTCAAATGTTCTTGAGTTCAGCTATAGGCTAAACTTAGGAGAAGTTGGGTCCAATTGTACGCTAAACCCAAAAAAATTGAGAGTGAACGCGTCACAGCCCAATCTATAGTGGGGCGCGGGCGTGCCATGGCTCAACTTAAAGCTAGGGTAAAAAAGATATAATTTAATTTTAGGTTATGACTTTCATGTGATGACTTTTAAATGAGATAGGTTTTTAGAAACCCATTAGGAATTGACATGATTGAGTCGATCAGTTAGGTTTCGTGAAATCATAAATTAATCCATTAGGTAACACATGTTAATTTGACCGGGGCAACCACTAAAATAATTCGAAATAAAACTTGAATTTTAGGCCCCTGGATTGAATTTGATAATTATGTATCACACATACATTTTTAACCAACAATTATCTACTTTAAACTCTCTTTTGTTTTTGTGAAAAAAAGAAAACACTTCTTGTACCCTTAATCAGCTCGTGATGACAATATCACCCCAACATCATTTTCACTCAGATGATAAGTTTGCTGATCGTTTTATAGAATTGGAGATTGATATAATTAGCACTCAAACTCTGAATGAAGCGTGAAATTTTTTATTTTAGTATTAAGTTGCTGTGTGTGGGCGGTGGAGACAAGCATTAAAAATGTGAAAACTAAAAGATAATCTTATAAATAAAAGAGTGTGGCTCATAAAGTTGTTGGCATGGAATTATTTATCCCTTTTGACTACTTCCGGCATAGTTATTTCACTTTTTTTTATTAGGGAAAAGTAGGTCCAATGTTTTTATTTATATTGATTTAGTTATAATAAAATAAAAATAAATTTGACCAAATTCATTTTTATTTGAAGTTATTAAAGAAAACAATTGTTTATTAATACGTCACAATTATCATGATTTGTTTTGAATGCAATGATATCATTTAAGTGATGTTAGGATGATAACGTGAATTCTTGAATTAAATAGATTTTTAGTATACATACTAATTTCCTATATTCATACCGAGTGAATTGGGTCTTGGGTATTTATTATTTATCTTAAACTATAAAAATAATACACATATATTCAAAGAAAAAGTTATAATGTTTTTACATATTCTTATAAATGTATTTGATAAGGTAAACTTCAACAATTGTGGACTTGAAGATTGGGTTTGGGCTTAAAATAAAGTCATTAATCTCCTGATTTTGACAATTTAACGCATCCTTCAATGATGAAAGCAAACGTAGATCATTGTTGTTATCCGAAAAAGTTTTTTTTTTTATCAATTTAAAGATTTTTTAATAATTAAATTAGAATTGGTTCAAGGAAAAATCAATTATCTTTTTAAGTATGGATTTTTCTTTTAAGATAGAAAACCCAGGGATTATAGGTCATAACCCTTGTTGTAACCTATTTTTGGGTCCCCACACAAAAATAAAAAATAAATATATAAATATATAGCCGGAAGAAATTAGAAAAATAATAGGAGGTTGGAGCGCTCAGGAAAGGATCAAAAAATTGATTAAGGAGGTTCAAAAATACAAGGAGTGAAATTTTTTACAGTATATACTTGAATGATGAGAGCCCTGTTGGAAAAGAAAATTTAATTTGAAGAGAAAAGTCCAAAATTGGATGTTTATGGACTCAATTGGATTTTATTGAAGGTTTAATTGAATTTATAGAGGGTTTGATTGCAAGGAAAATTGATTTTTAAGTCAATTTAGGCCTTAATTGGAAGAAATTAAAGTTCTGGGGTCAAATTATAATTTTTGAGAGTTGATTTGGTTAAATCAGGGGCTTAATTGCATAAATATTGAAGTTTAATGGCCAATTAGGGACTTAATTGAGGAAATCCGAAACCAAGGATCAAATTGGAAAAGGCGCATAAATATAGGGGCTGTAATTAACAAAATCAAGGGCCAAATTGAAGAAATTAAAAGTTTATTGATCAATTGAGGGTCAAATTGCATAAATCAGAGACCAAGGACTGAAGTAAAAAACGCGGCCAGCTATGGGGGAGGCGATTGAAGTTGGTAGGGATGCAATTGCATTAATTTTTTAAATCAAAATTACATTTGAAGACTTAATAGAACAAATGATAAATTGAGGATTGACTTGGAAATTGACGCCTTTTGGCGCCTTTTGTTATTTTAATGAAACGGCGCGTTTTGTTCAAAACGATGCCGTTTCATGCTAAAAAAAGAGGAGAGAACAGAATGGTGTCGTTTTGAACGACATTGTTCCTCTTTCTTCTTCCCCTGGACGTGCAGCAGAGGAAGATAGAAACTTTTATTTTCTTCTTCTTTCTTCATTAAACCCTGCACGCCGCGTGCCCTGCCAAAACCCGACCCCCCACGCACTCTCATGATGAGAAACCGAGGGAGCCGCGCCCTGCCAGCCCCGCCCATTGGCCAGCCAACCCAGCGCTGTGGCAAGGCAGCACAGCCCTGCTCCCCATGCGCTACTATTGGGTGGCAATAAGGATGCCCCCGCTCCTTTTTACCCTATAAATACCCCCAACGCCAACAGAAGAAGGGGGAAGAACAGGGAGAGAAATAAAAAAGGAAAAGAGAGAAAGGAACGAACCGAAGAGAGGAAAACGGACCAAAAAAGGAAAGAAACCCAGGAAAGCCATAAACAGGAGAGAGACTGTGAGGGCAGAGAAAAGGGAAAACAAACCGAAAGGGAGAAAAGCAGACTGAGAGGGACAGTGAGAGGTAAGGGAGAGTGGACTGTAAGGATTAAGGAAAAACAAGACTGACACCGGACGAGGTCGAGCCCTGGAAAGAAACATCAGCAAAAGAAGAGGAGGAGAACGGAGGAGAAGGGAAGAGCAGGAGCCTCTTTCTCCACCATTTGAAACAGTAACGTTACTGTTTGGAGCCGCCGTCCGTGAACCACGACACCGCCACCGACCTCCACCGCAGCACCGCCAGCAAAGCCGACAGACCACCAGTGCACCGCCTCCTCCGCGCCAGGTAACTCTTCTTCCCTCTCATTGTTTGCGTTTTGGTTGTTTTTTCCCTTGCATGCAGAACGAATAGCGTTCTGCATGCAGGAGGAGGGGAGGGGGGGAAAATAATTCCCCCCCGGTCAATTATGTTGCAGGGCCAGGCTAATTCTGGCCCAGCGTTGTTGGTTCTCTTTTCTTCTCTGGGCCATGATGGTTCTGGCCTAGCCATGTGTTTATGGGGCAAGACTGATTCTGGCCCATCCCTACTGTCTGGGTCGGGTCCGGCCCAGAAGAAAATAGGAGATTTTGTTGGGCCGAGATCGGCCCGACCCTTTTGGGGCTGAGTCCGACCTAGTTAGTGGGCCTGCCCAGCCCAGCCCACCTAGCATTATATATTATATATTATATTGTTTTTGTATTATTTATATATATAGATATATAAAAAAAATTAAAAAAATCCTTAAAAATCCTTAAAAAATTTGTTGATTTTCCTGCATATTTTTATCAAAATTTCTTAATACTAGTTTGTATTTTTATACCGTAAAGATATAAATCCAATATTAAAAATACCCGGTTTTCGGCAAGACATCAAAAAATAATAATAATAAAAATAAATAAAAATGTTTTGTTTTCATGCATACGACATAGTCTCTCCAATATATATATATATATATATATATATAATCATCACATCATATTTTCATACAACATAGAAAAATTTCAAAAAAGGGTTTTAGCATGCACTTTGGCTTTAATAACAAGTTTGTTAGAGCAATGAGAACTAGGCCAATATTTCAAAAATTCTAAAAATATCTTTTTGTCTTCTTTTAGTATTTAGGATTACGAATTTATATATAAAACGTATTCCTAATATTAAAAATATAGTTTTCATATAGATATTAGAACGGTTAGGTTTTTACCCGATAAAATAAGGACCTCCTTATTGAGGAGGACTTTTCTTGAACCATAGACGGACCAACAACTAGAAAAATAATAACACCGTAGCTTTTTTGTCAGACAATCAAACAATACAGCTTACCTTAGGTAAGACGTATTTGGGGTGCTAATACATTCCCTTTACGCAACCAGTCCCCGTACCCGATCTCTGAAGACCAGTTAGGGTTCCTAGTGACCAAAATACTAAGTGGCAACTCCCATTCCATTTTTCACTGGTAAAAGACCAGAATTTCTTGTCTATCTATATTTGCTAGATATACATATTTACATTTTACATTTGAAGTGAAATTTTTTCCGCGACGCCGCGAACATGCGACAACCGAGCAATTTCAAACAACCAAATAAAAAGCAATAATTGTCATTCCATTATTATTATTTATATTTCAGATTGAATTAATTTGGATTGAATTTTAGATTAAGTTTGATAAATTAATATGTAAACTTTATTTATTATTCAACTTGAAAAGATTTTAAATATTTATATCAAATTCTAAGGGCATATTCAATGGCAAAAGCCATTTAGAAGAGCTAAATTGTTGATATGGTTTTTTAAATAGTATAAATTTTTTTTTTATGGACATTCCAATGAAAAAAAAATCATTTTAACAACCCATTTATATTTTAATATATTTAATATTAACACTTTTGGGTTTTTTGAGAGAAGGTATTAAAACAAGTTGAATTGATAAAAAAAGAATTTTTAAATAATTTATTTTAATGTTTTCGCTCAATAGATAGTAAAAATAATTTTTTTTTACAACCCATTTTGTTTGTTTTTTTGGCTCCCCGTTGGAGATGCCCTAGGCAACAACTATTAAAAAGAAAACTCATTTGTTCTAGTCCTATGTTCAGATTTTATTCCAATCCCTAAGTAGAAGGATGTGATCGTGTGTGTCCAAGCCTAAAACCGTTTAATCAAATGATCAAGAAATTGTACATCTGGTTTTGATGAGAAATTGTCTCTGTGTGGTATGAATATTGTTCCCCAAAGCAGCACGCACTTCTGTGCATTCAATTTTTATGGATGAAACCTAGCTGTTCCCTTTTTCAGGACATAAAAATATAAAGAAATTAATATATATTATTGGATCGTATACAGGGAAAATACCTGAAAAAGAGGAGGCAATGTTAGGGAACGTTACGTTGTCTTGCTCCCCCATATGTGGACCGCACCCTTTCTATATATATATATATATAAATGATTTATTTATTGTATATTCGAAGCGTGCATTCTATGGCATGTGGATGCATATAACTAAGTCCTATTTTTCATATTTTATTGCTCCAAAAGTGTCCCACTTCTTGCACCTAAGGTCGCCTTCTATAAACAATAAATCTTTCACTATCAATTTTCCAAGAAAAAAAGAAAAAACCTCCATCATACTAATAAAGAATTCTCAACCTCTTGCGCTCATGGTCCTCCAATTTCTTCCCTGTGATTGGAGTAGTTATTGAAATAAGTAGTCTAAAATAACACATAAATAAAATATTTGAAGCAGATTACTCATTTAATATAAGAATCGACGACTCGATTTAAGATTTGAGATACAGATCAATATACATATCGACAAGTTAACTTAGATTTGTTGTGATTTTTTAATAAAATAATATTATTTTAAATATTAAAAATTCATATCATCTAATTTTGATCAGATTAACTTTTTAAATAATTTAAAATAAATTAAATCTGAAATTAATTATGTGATATAAATTATGTTTTGAATTGAAGAGTTATTGGGTTTATCCATCAAAATAGATTAAATTTAATAATTATAATCATGATTGAGAGAGTGAAATTACAATATCATCACAATCAAATGGAGAGTTAAATAGCGGAATATGTGTAATGTTTTCATCATCCATTTTATATTTGGCCACGTAGCTGAAAAGAATTATACAGTCATGAGAAGATACACCTCGATGAGTTCTGTTGGAAATCCCAAATTTCACGTGACATCACATAGCACGCACAATGGGATCTGCGTCAATACTTAGAGTGTATTTAAAAGTTATTTTTAAAGTTATTTTTTATTTAAAAATATATAAGAATAATATTTTTTAATTTTTTTATATTAATTACATAAAAAAAAATCTAAAATTTTTTTAAAAATAATTTAAAATAAAAAATTCAAATTTTAATAAAAAAAAATTTCAAGGCAACTCTTATCTAATATGCTATTAATTACAATAGTTATGCATTCACATCATTTAAGATATATTTAGAGACTGATTGGAAATACGGTGTAAATTGCATCCTTTAAATTTTGATGTTTTTTTTAAAATAAATTTATTTTTATATTTTATATTATTTTGATGTATTGATATCAAAAATAATTTTAAAAAAATAAAAAAATATTTTTTTAATATTTTTTTAAATAAAAATATTTTAAGGTGTAGCCGCTAGGTTCTGTTTGTTTTTGCGTTTCAAAAGCACTTTTAAAAAAATTTGAAATTTTTTTTATTTTTTTACTTTAAATTAATAATTTTTAGTATTTTTAGATCATTTTGATGTGCTGATGTCAAAAATAATTTTTAAAAATTAAAAATATAATTTTAATATATTTTTAAATAAAAAATACTTTAAAAAATAACCACGATTATATTTTTAACATGACAAAATTAATGATAAAGAATAAAGGCCATTGACTATAGTTTATATTTATTTGCTAGCAGCTAAGGATGTCATGTCTCGCGCACCAATAAAGTATACAGTAAAGGCATTCTCAATAATGAAAAACCTTCCACTTTCTTTTTCTTGTACATCAAGAGAAAACATAAAAACAAACAACACCAACTAGGGATGATACATTTTCATTCTCCTCTATCCTAAATTACATAAAATAAAATATATAATATTCCACTAAAAAAAAAAGAAAAAAAAAACCCAGCAAGCCGGTCTCTTTTTCATTATTTTACAAGACACACAGCCTATTAAATTGCATAACTTCCCTAGCTAGCTAGCTAGACGTCGTCTTCTCCATTCTGTCGAAATAACAAGAGGGTTAATTACAAAGGCATTAGAAAGAAAATTGAAGTGTGAAAAAAGATTTAAAAAAATAAAAGAGTATTCCATCTTTTGAGTCACCGAACCATATACTTGATTGCTTTAATAAAACAAAGCTAAATATCCAATATTTGGTATAGACGAAATAAATAAATAAATAAAATGCAATAATTTTTTCATGCGTTGATCTAACGTTATTAAGGTCCCAATATTTTATTTGATGCTGAGCACAAGTTTCACTATTTCATCCATTTTATTTTTTCTGCACATCTCATTTTATATAGTTTTTGGCCTGCAGAACAACCTATAACCCATAAATCCGAACTTGACTCTAAATAAATTTTAAATTAAATTAAATAGGAGTTAATCAAGTCAAATCTTATTGAGTTGAAGAATTAATTTCTTGATCAAAATTTGATTTGATTTTTAAAGAATTTTTTTTAAAATATTATTGTTTTATTTCTTTTTAAAAAAATCTTAAAATAATTAATCCTAGTACCAACCCACAACCCCAAAACTATGGAAGAGTTTATTAACTTTTATTTTAAAACAAAAGGATTGAGCTAATTGTACTATTATAGTACTAGATCAGTTGACTTTTGAATATATAAGTAATGTTTAGATATAGAACATTAATTTAAAAAGAAAGAAAAAAACATATATTGTGAACATATACCTTACACCCTTCCTTCTATATCTCTTCCAAACAGCCTGATCTCTTTAATCACTTCTACTTTGTACTCTGTCCCAGTTTCTGGGTCATTCTCCATAACAAAAATTATCTTATTGCCAGGCTTCAAGCCCTTGGCATGAACAAATTTACGCCATCCCCTAGAGATGACAGGTTTGAAGTGGTTCCCTTTGGTTCGAACTGAAAAACCAAAGGACTGCACTTCTCCACTTAGATCCTTAACTGGTAAATCTAATTTATTTTTACCTTCAAATCGAGAGAGCAAATTTTCCTTGAACCATTTACTTGGTACTGAAAATCTTACCTCGACGTCAGTTTCAGATAGAGTTTTCCTGAGATTTGCCATTATAGATGATTGTTGATTTATAACTACAGAGTTTTTCTTGTTAAATCAGAGAGAGTAAGGTGTTTAAAGAACGGGGAAATTTTGTTCCAAGAGAAGTTATCTAGCAGAAAGAAAGCAAAGAAATCACAAAGCCTGAAGGGCTTTCTTTAGCTAGGGTTTATATATGCAGAGCTGAGCACGCAGTTTGGACTTTTTTTCACACCATAGAATAGATAATGTTTGCTTATTTCACTACAGGATTAGGAGATCGAAGGGCGGTGGAGAGAATTGACCCAAGCAAATTGCATAAGAAAAGCATAAAACGTTTGATTGTGGCCATTGGAAGAAGAGAAAAATATTAGCTGGAAGTGTAAATTTGTCTCAAGATTAGGTCTAAGCACCATAAATTGTTAAGTACAAATTAATATTTTTTTAAGAAAATCTTGATTAACACACTAATTAATGGGATTGGAGAGTAGCTTTACCATCAAATAAAAAAACATATAATATATTACCTTTCTAGAAATTTTATACATGACAGTGCTGCGTAAGGAAACACGTTATCTTAATAGTTTTCTGCCGGAAAAGAAATGGTGGATTATTAATTAATTACATCATTTTATTTTTATTTTTTCCTTTTCTGCAAGCAGAAGGCAGAAAAAACAAAATAAAATCTTCTGTCTAAGTGTCACACTGGCTTAAATTGCACTCTAGGTGGCATGATTTTAAATGGAAGAATGCATGGACTTCTAATAGACCTCATCACAAATAATATACGAGAGTATTTATTATGAGTCAATATATATACCCTCTTTAGCAAATAAAATAGAGAGAGGCTATGTATCTATTTTATTTACTATAATTATAGCATTTTCTTTAAATGCATTAAAATTAGATATTTTTTTATTTTTTTAATGTCAAGTATAAATTATTTATCCTCCTTCTTTACTCTCTATAAGATTCTTAATTCAAAATGGAATTATGATTATAGTATATAGATTACTTATTTGTTATTATAATTAAGTTTTAATCAATGAAATCTTTATATCTGTTAAAAAAATGATTTAGTGATGAGTATGCTAAACTTGGAATTATGAGAGTTACATGTGATGTTTGGTAAGGCTGAAAGTAAAATATAAAAAAGTAATGTTTAGTATTATGGAAAGAGTCCTACACACACACACACACACACACACACACACACACACCTTGTATAGGAATAATTATCATGTATAGCACATTCCACCCTTATATTATACACAATCCTAAAGGTATAAATATCAAGGAAAAGCTGTTGTGATTTGCGTCCAATACATTATACATTAATTTAATCTCTTTACAAAACTCAACTTGGTATCAGAGCAGCAACAAAATCTTCCTTCACGCTTCTGGTTTATTGTTCGGTCATCTCCTCCAGACCGTTCGACTCCTCTACTTCCGTCTTCATTCAGCCCTTCCTCCCTCACCTGTCTGTCTGCCTCTCCCTCTTTCTTGACAATGGACAGCTAAGAACTTCAACATGGTGCTGTTGTTGCACAAATCTCTCAATCCTCTTTAGCAGCTACTACTGCCAGTATAGTTCCTATGAACTCTTCTCTAGATATCATGAACAGGTCTGTCATCATTCCTCTTTCTAATACGCAGCAGGTAATCTCCTTACGACTCTCCAATACCAACTTCTTGTATTGGAGGATACAGATGAAACCGTTTCTCTTGGGCTAAGGTGTGTACTCCTTTGTTGATGGCACCTCACCATGTCCTCCCTCTCATCTTATATCTACTGTCACATCCTTACCAGCGGTCAATCCTTCATGTTTATTATAGACACAACAAGATCACCTAATCATGAGTGCTCTTTTATCCTCGCTCTCCATAGAAGTTCTGCATCTAGTTGTGGATTGTAAAACTTTTCAAGAAATCTGGAAAACGCTGGAAACTGCCCTTGCTTCCCCTTCAAACTCATGGATTATGTAGCTCCACGGTGCATTCCAAGATTTATGACAGCACGATGACTCTGCCAGGACTTATTTGCAGAAGGCTATGGCCTTGGTTGATGAACTTGCAGCTGCTGACAGACCAATCTCCATGGCCGAATTTAATTTGTATGTGTTTCGGGGGTTACGTAGTGATTTTAAGGATCTGGTAAACAGCCTGTTCACTAAGGCTGATCCCATCTCTTACACAGACCTCCATAGCCATCTCCTCACACATGAATTTCTCCATAAGGCTTCACTTCATCCTGCTGTAACAACTCCTCTGTTACCAACTCCATCACAGCAGCCATCTGCCTTTTTTGGGCAGCGTCAGTTTGGTTCCAGTACTGGAAGAAGGGGCTGGTTTCATGGGGGTTAGAGACAGAGTAATCGTAGCTACAATCATGGGAATCATGGCTATAGTTCAGACTCTAACTTCAACACTAATAGTTATGGTTCAAGTTCGAAATTTGGACAACAGCAAAACCGATTTTCATCTGGCTCTGGTCAGCAGTTTGGGCAGCAAAGAAACTGATTGGGAGGCTATAACCAAACTGCAAAATGTCAATTCTATTATGACTATGGACATACCGCCCAACAATGCTCTCAATTGGTTACTCATAATCTACAAGCTAATGCCAATTTAGCATTTAATAATGCTCCTATAACTGCACATGTTACTTGGTTTCCTGATACAGGTGCAAATCATCATGTGACACCGGACCTTACGAGTATGACGAGCTCGGAACCTTATTGTGGTAATGATCATTTACATGTGGGCGATGGTAAGGGCCTCACTATTTCTAATATTGCTCACTCTAAATTTCATTCACCCAAACACACATTTATCTTATCCAATATTTTACATGTGCCTCACATTAAAAAACCTCTACTTTCTGTTTAAAAGTTTTGTGTTGAGAATAATGTGTTTTTTGAATTTCATCCATTTTTATTTTATGTTAAGGATCTCATGACAAAGGAGGTGCTTCTTTCTGATCGGAGTATAGATGACCTATATATTTTATCCGCGTCATCTGCAATGTTGTTGCCTCAAGTCTTCTCGTCTACATGTGTCTCTACTTCCACTAATGTCTGGCATCGTCAGCTTGGACATCCTAGTCCACACATTCTAAATTTTCTAGTGTCAACTAAACAGGTGTCCTGTACGTCAAAACAATTTAATTTTAATTGTCCAGCATGCTCTTTGGGAAAATCTTCTCGTCTGACTTTAAAAACTACGGGTCATCAAACTCAAGCTCCTCTTGATCTAATTTTTAGTGATGTTTGGGGTCCTTCCCCTATATTTTTGTCTGATGGTTTTTGTTATTTTGTTATTTTTGTGGATGCCCATACCAAATTTATCTGGTTTTATCCTTTGGTTGCAAAATTTGATGTGTTTGCTATATTTCATCAATTTCAGGCACTCGTTGAGCGCTAATTTTCTTTAAAAATTAAGTCTATTCAAACAGATTGGGGTGGTGAATATCGCAAACTCAATACATATTTTAAAACCATTAGTATTCATCATCGTGTTATTTGTCAGCATACTCATGAACAAAATGGAATGGTTGAACGTCGTCATCAACATATTGTTGAAACTGGGCTCACTCTTCTTGGCCAATGTAAAGCTCCCTTAAAATACTGGAGTTATGCTTTTGAAAGTTCAGTATATTTGATTAATCGCAAGCCCACAATTGTTCTTAATCATAAAACACCATTTGAATGTCTTTTAAAATCAACTCCTGATTATGCTTTCCTCTGTACTTTCGGGTGTCTTTGCTTTCCATTTCTTCGTCCATACAATGCTTATAAGTTAGATTTTTGCTCATCCTCTTGTGTCTTTCTAGGATATAGCAATTCTCATTTAGGATATCGATGTCTTGATTTGTCGTCAAACCGTATTTATCTTACTCGTCATGTTCGTTTTCATGAAACTGTTTTCCTCCTTGACAAAACTGAACAGATTGTAGATTCACCCATACAACTTCCTGCTGCTACTTTACAACTCATTCCATCATCCTATCCAAACACTCACCCTACACCCCCTGCACAACACAACCCTTTGGGCACCCTTACCATTACTTGCATATCACTATCATGATCATTCCTCAGGTACAGGTTCAGATTTGTCGTTCTCTCTTACTGGTTCATCTGACGTCTCCCCTATTGTTCCCACCAGCAGTGAACAAAGTGTGGAGGTCACCCCTGTTGGTTCCCTTGTTAGCTCACCTGTTCGTCTCCCAGGAGTGAACAGATTGTGACTATCTCACCTGTTGTTTCCCCTTCTCAGCTTGGCCCTGTATTAAGCTCCTCATCGTTAGGTTCTTCATCCATTTCCTCTCTTAAACTTAATTTATGTGTTGATTTGTCTCAATTCTACCTTCAACAAGCCACGACTAGTAAGTCTACCACTCCCACTCCTGCTGCTTGCACCCACTCCATGGTACTTCACCCACGTGGATCCAAGACAGTAAATTTTAGTGTCTCCCCTGCCTCCCGGGTAGTTTCTCTACCTCAACAGGAACCACTTTCTTTCAAAGATGCCAACTGGTACTTGATTTGGCATAATGCTATGACAGATGAAATCAAGGCACTTCATGGTAATCACACTTGGTCATTGGTGCCCTTACATCCATCCATGAATGTGGTAGGCAGTAGGTGGGTCTATAAGATTAAGCGGCACACCGATGGTCGAGTTGACAGATATAAAGCACGGTTGGTTGCCCGCGGTTTCACGCAGCAAGAGGGGATTGATTACTTGGAGACATTTAGTCCAGTGGTTAAGCCTACCACGGTTAGACTTGTGATCACGATTGTTGTCACACATGGTTGGAAAATTCATCAGTTAGATGTCCATAATGCCTTCCTGAATGGCATTTTTCAGGAAGAAGTGTACATGGCACAACCACCTGGCTTTGTTGATCCTACACTTCCATCTTATGTGTGTCGTCTTCATAAATCCTTGTATGGTTTGAACCAAGCACCTCGAGTATGGTACAATCGGTTATGTGAGTTTCTCATCTCTATTGGATTTCAGGCATCCAAGGTTGATACTTCTCTGTTTATTCTCTCTTTTAGTGGTGCAATGATCTATCTGCTTGTGTATGTTGATGATATTCTATTAACTGAGAGTGACTCGGCCTTGCTTCAACGACTGATTACTTTGTTGAGTTCAGAGTTTAAGTTTCGGGACTTAGGGTCGGCTCATTTCTTCCTGGGAATAGAAGTTAAATTGACTTCTATGGGTCTCTTACTCAGTCAACATAAGTACACACTAGACATTATCCAACGAGAAGGTATGACTTCTTGCAAACCAGTTGATACTCCATTGTTTCCCCCATCTAAATTGGGATCTATGTTTGGTACTCTTCACTTTACCCCAACATGGTATAGACAGATTGTTGGTGCTCTACAGTACCTTACTTTCATTAGACCTGATATTTGCTATGCAGTAAATAAGGTGTGTCAGTTTATGCATGCTCCTACTGAGGACTATTGGGTGGCAGTTAAACGCATCTTACGTTACCTTCAGGCTACAGCCACCTATGGTCTATATATTACTCGGGATTGCTTCTTGTCTCTTCATGGCTTTACTAATGCTGACTGGGCTGGCAGTATTGATGATAAAAAATCCACAGGTGGTTATCTTGTGTACCTTGGTTCCACTCCTATTTCCTGGAAATCTAGGAAACAAAGCACTATTGTTAGATCCTCTACAAAAACTGAATACAAAGCCTTAGATAATGGTACTGCTGAAATCTTGTGGATTCACTCTTTGTTGTCAAAACAACGACTTCCATCTTTACCCAGCACTACGTTATGGTGTGATAATTTAGGGGCCACTTTCTTATCTGCTAATCCAGTGTTTCACGTACGTACTAAACATGTTGAAGTTGATTATCACTTCGTTCATGATTGCATTGCTAAGAAAGAAATTCAGGTACGATTTATCTCTTCCAAGGATCAACTAGTTGATGTTCTTACCAAGCCTCTCCCTCCAGTTTCGTTTGTTTTCTTTCGATCCAAGCTTCGGGTGGAGTCTCCACCTTTAGCTTGACGGGGCATGTTATGGAAAGAGTCCTATATATATGTAAATACCTTGTATAGGAATAATTATCACGTATAGTACATTCCATCCTTGTATTATACACAACCCTAAAGGTATAAATATCAAGGAAGGGCTGCTGTGATTTGCGTCTAATACATTATACATTAATTCAATCTCTTTACAAAACTCAACTTTTAGATGTATCCATGGAAGGGTTATTTTGATTTACTTTGATGGTCTAGATAAGTTTGGTGTGAAGAAATTTGCTAAATACAAATAAATATAGAAATTGTGAACTTCATAAAGTTAAGTTTCCTCATTTGAACCAGAGAGATTGTGGGGAAAGTGGCTTAAACCGCTATTGAGTAGAGTTATTAAACTTGTATGGGTTTAAGACATGGGTTATAGGTTTAGCCGAGTTAATCGGTATCAATGCAAAATATTATTATTTCAAGATTTTTTTTTAAAAAAAGTAAAATGATATTATTTTAAGATTTTTTTTAAATCAAACTAAGTTTTGACTAAGTCAATCTAATAACGAGTTGATTTACCTAGTTATCCGAGTTTAACTATATTAACTCTCACTTGTTTTTTCTACCAGTTTTTTCTACCAGGTTCTAGTTCAATCAAGTCTTGAAATTATCCTTTACTAATATTGGTAAATGGAGATGACTCGCTATTATATGTGAATATTGAATGATTTTATAATAAAGTCCAAAACATAAAATCAAGTTGTTTTTGTCCTGCTCATTAAAAAAATAAAGTCATTTCCTGTATTGGCTAATAACCGACTTAACCATCCTATATATGTGTTTTTGTTATGGTAGAATATTTTTATTAAAAAAAACCTGTAATATTTGATGTCTGTCGAGGTTTATTGCATCTACATAGTAGATTTCTTCTGTTAGTGATGGCAATCCTATAAAGTCGTAGTTTTTTTTTATTCTCTGTCAAAGAGACTTTGTGTGTTTTTTATAGTGAGAAGCTTGTGCATAGCTGGATTTTGAATAATGATGGTATATCAATTGTAACTAATATTTGATAGTGAAGTAAACCCTGTCGATCCATATTAAAAAAATTCTACATTTTGATTCATTAACTTCTGATTTGCGCATCATGTTTTATATCTTTCAATATAAAACATAATAATCCTTACACCCAACTAATATTATTAAACTCAACCTAACCTGGTGGATCAATTCAGTGACCCGCTGATATAAAACTTGATTTAAATCAGGTTTTACATTGAATTGGATGAGAGTTGATATGAGTATGACCAAACATGATCAACCTGATCCTAGATTCAATTAGAACCCAATTTGGCTATAATAAGAGTTTTAAGCTAGTTGCTGCGAAATTGAGGATGACCAAAGCATTAATATAAGAATTTTTTTAAGAAGTTGCAAACAAGTACTAAAAGTTTGTGGATCTTTTCATGAATTGGAAGTCAAGAGATTTCTTTGTAGTTTTGGGAGGATTATTTCTTTTGATGCAATCAAGGTTTTGAGTTTACGAGTGTAAGGTGGTTTTTAGAGAGCTTTCTCGTAAGCTCTTTATGAAGTTGTATTGTTATTAGATATTGCTAAGAAGTTTTGTTGATTACGCAATTTAAAAAACAATATATGCATGCTAAGGAATATAGAGTTCTTTTATTTTATTATTTATTAAGAATAAAATAAACTCTTTAGTTTTTTTTTTGTTTTAGTCTATATATAATCTTCTTGTATTTAATTAGGTTAAGTTAACTTTTTTTGTGTAATTCATTATGTTATGCAATATCAATGAAACTCTAGCATCCTCTCTTTATTTTCTTTAGATTATTTAAAATGATATCAGAGCATGGTTGTATAGAACAAGACCTAATTTCAAACAGAGCTTTCACGGATCCAACTTCGAGAAAATATTTTTCAATATCTGCAATCTGGTATTTTTTTTGTGTCGTTGATTGTGGCTACTAAAAAAGATAATTCACTTTAGTTTGTGAGTGTGAAGTTGAATGGAAAGAATTATTCGTATTGGAGTTATGTAATGAGAAATTTTTTTAAGGGTAAAAAGATGTGGAGATATGTTAGTGAAACTTTTGTGACACCTAGGAATACTAACAACATAAAGATTATTATTTGGATTAACAATTCTGTTGAGCGTTTTATAAGTACGCAGTTGGCGACGTATGAGAAAACAAAGGATCATCTGTAAAGGTTATTCACGCAATCAAATTTTGCAAAGTAGTATCAATTATAAAATGATATACGAGCTCTTCACCAAAAGACTATAAGCATTCCAAAATTTTAATGTTTTAAGCCTAGATCTTGTTTTGAGTTTAAGTTAGCACATGAATAAGCCTACAAAAAGGTCAAATAGCTCCTCAATGCAAAGTCTTTCTCCACCATGACCTATTAGTTCGAGTATGAATATCGGTAGGTAAAAAACTAGAAGGAATAGAGGCATCTTAAATCAACCATATGTCATCAACAAAGATGTTAAAAAGTTCGATAGATACTTGAAAAGAAATTAGAATCTTCATCGGAAGTTTGATAACTACACTCAATTGTTACTTAAAAGACAAATATTTTGTTGGATGAGACCATGATGATAGGTTTTGTAAGTAGAATCAAACCTAAATCCATTAAAAAAAAAGGTTGTGGATTTAGTATCGTCAACCTAAATTCTAAGGTAACCTGAACCCAAAATAGTTTGAAAGTTTTAGGCTGAATTGGATTGGGTTGATTTATGGATGATCCAGTCGAATATTATATGAAGTTTTAAGTCTTTAAAACCCTAAGCATATTAATAAGAAAAACATTTATTGTTCCTTTTAATGGAAGGATAATTGATTTTTATTTCTTGAACTTTGACTAAAGGAAAGGGACGTGTTAAGCATTTTAATAACTATTGCCTTTAGAATCAACTTTTAGTGTTGGGGATACTTATAGTTTAACTAAATGAAAATCCTCTTTTGTATCATAAGCTTTAACCACTACTTATAGTTGATTGCATGTGCTGGATATGATGGTAAAATGAACCCTTTGATTTTATATTTTTTGAACCTTCATAATTCTATATATATTACCTAAAAATGAATAAATTTTCACTAAATAAATTAAAAATATAGTTATAATTTTAATGATTTTGATATGAAATTATGTAATGACGGAATGCAAATTAAGAAAAGGAGACTTGAGAAGTTGTAGGGTTAGAGACCCCCTTTTTCTATAATAAATGTTTTAAAAAATCATTTTTGGAAAATTCAAAGAAATAGATGTCATATATTATCCAGAAAATTCTAATATCATGTAGTTTCATCCTTTCTATACATACCCATAATGTTTTGAAAAATTAACAAAAAAAATTTTAAATATAACAAAATAACCAAATGACTTTTATATGTATATTAAATTAAAAAATCAACCAAGCAAAAAATATAATTCTTTTTCTTGAAGTAAGGACTTCTCTCTTTTTAACATGTAATTTTCTTTTTTTTATGAACCCAAATCACCATATCAAACATAAAATAGATAATATTGTTCCCAAACCCTTTGTTCTTTTCTGAAAGTGTTCAACACAACTTGTGTTTTTATTTTTATATATTTTTCAAAAGTATTTTTTACTTAAAAAAATATTAAGAATTGATTTTTTTTAGTGTTTTTTGATGGTTTAATGTATTAATATAAACAATTAAAAAAATTAAATAAAAATTAATATATTTTTAAATAAAAATTTATTTTAAAAAAATCCTATTCTACCATCTTAAACACACTTATTTGTATATTGTCCACAAGAGCACAAGTTTTGCAAGACAAGGTCTTCAATGATTGAAAAAAAACAAAAACATAAATGATGCAACCATATTATTTAATAGTTTTACCCACATTTAACTAGTTTTTTGCCTATGTTTTATATATAAAATGTCTTGATATTCTTTATTTTATGTTTTGAAGGCACTTTTGGATGAAAGATGCAAAAAGAAGTAAATTGGAGATAATTGACAGATTTGACTTTCAGTCGATGTTTTGTGCAGAGCGTGAGCTGTAGAGGTTGAAATGAAGTGATTCTAGTGGCATTAAAAAGCTAACATCCATACCTTTCTGGAAATTTAAGGCAAGAAAATAAAACAAGGAAGATCATGGAAATCGCAGCCTTCAAAGTCAAATCTCGCAATCTGCCAGTGTTGACCTTCGGCCATTCCAACTTGAATATCTGGAGCTACAGAAGTCCAATTGATGCAAACTCAATTTTTTTGGATTCATGACTCAAAGGTCTATAAACGCTCCAAATATCAGCCAAAAAAGATGTCATATGAGGGAGATATGAATTTTCAAAGATGACATCTGAATTCTGCCAGCAAACAGGTTTCGTGAAGAAACAAGTCCAAATTACGTTCCGAAGCATCTAAACCGATATCCAAGTTTTTATTTCAGTAATTTAGCTCCTCTAAGTCAAATCTTGAAGATTTCATGCAAGACTATTTCTTCTTTTTTAGGAAAATAGTTATTGAAGTACTTAAATGTAAACAGTCTACTTAATTGAAGACTATTTTGTAAAATAGAGACCTAGAGTTTCCTAGGATATAAAAAGAATGAGAGAGGAGAAGTGGGGCAGCAGCCAAGAAGAGAAAAACACCCCCTTCCTCTAAGAAACCCTAAATTATGCATTCTTCCTTCTTTTTGATTAGTTGTTCAACAAACATGCAAGGCTAAACACTTTTTCTTGGTTGCAAGGACACGGAAACTTTTGGATTTCAAGAACTGTGAGATTTATTTTACCTTTTCTTTTCAGTTTATACGATGAATATGTTTGTTCTCCTATACTTATTTTTCCTATTATTGTTTATTTTAATTGCTAGAGCGGACTCTAAGTTATTATTGTAGACAATCTATTGCTAAGTTTGATATCAAAACCGGAGTTCTGGTATATGAACTTGTTAAGCAACTGAGTTTAATAATTGTGGCGGATCTACTCTATTAATCTTAGGGAGAACATTCAATCAAATCAAACATAGACTGCAGACATTTATATTTTCTTAATTAATCAACTTATCTAGTTCTTAAGGTTGCCATTGAATTAAATTACTAGTGCTGACACTGTGGTTGTTTGATGGTTAGGGTTAGTTATACGGTGGATCCGTTAACTAACCAATGTTAAAAAAAAGATAAATATTCATAATATAAATTGATGTTTCGTTTCCATGATCAGTTTTGATTTCTGTAGATGGATGTGTACTTGTGACCAAGGTTTGTTCTCTTGATAATTTTCTTATTTTATTAAATTTCATTTGATAGTTTTCTGTTTTCTTTTGCCTTAGCCTAGATAACGTCCAACCCCCCCCAAATTGCATGTCATCTAGCATAAAAATCTGACTTGAATCTTCCTCGTGGGATCGACCCCTTGCTTGCTCTATACTATCTTATGTGTTGTGTTTGAAGCTAGGATAATTAATTTGTACAACCGCGACATTGCAACAACAAACAACCCCACATAAGCTCTTGATTAACCCTCCCTCGTCAGACTCAAAATTCCAATGTGATGATCAAGAGTCGTGAGCAGCAGGTGAGATGAAACACCTCTTTATTCTCTTTCATAAGGACATGTATATTATGATGTTCTGTAAGCATAGATGGACTGATTTTTATGTGGTTGTTTTCTTTTCACTTTTTTATGGATGTGTTAATTGGAGTAATAATTGTTTTTTAAAGTTATTTTTATTTAAAAATATATTGAAATAATATTTTTATTATTTTTAAAAATTATTTTTGATATTAATATATCAAAACAATCTGAAAACACTAAAAAAATTAATTTAAAGTAAAGAAAAAATTAAAAAAAATTAATTTTTTTCAAAAACACTTTTAAAACACAAAAATAAATAAATTCGAAGTGTTTCGTTTAAGTTTTTGTTTGACAAATTTACTCTACTCCATGCATTGAACTAATTTATAATTATTATGAGGCAAAACTTGGATACTTTCTTCAATTATTTTAATATGGTATTATTAATGTGTTTTCTTTTATTATATATAAAAAATAAAAGAGATAGAGATTTTATTATAGTTATTGTATTGTTTACTGCTCAAGTATCATATAGATTTTAATACTGATTTAAAAAAAAATTAACCTTCAAACTTTTATTATATACAATTAAACCTTTTTAAGCCAAAATTAATACCTAGTTGCACATATTTTTTTTTTTTAGGGAAGATTGAAATAAAAAATAGAGGATTTAAGTGCGGGGAGGGGGGGTTAAATAAGTGGCGACTTTGAAATTTATTTGAAAAGTTTATTTTAGTCCTTAATATTTTTTAGATATAAGGTAACTATATCATTCTCTTTTTTTTTTAGGTTTTTTTTTTATGGAGAAGAAAGGAAGGGACACCAAATTATGGTATAGCCGGTATAGAGAGTAATTTTTTCTATTGAAGATGATTTTAGTCATTAAAATAGTTGATGTTTATGTCAAATGATTTCATATGATGAGAAAATGTTAAAATTAATTTATTTTTCCTTGAAAGCGTCTAAAATAATAGATTTAAGCTCAAGACGATTTTTGTTTCGGGTTGATTATGAGTTTTGATTTGTTTTTTTTTTTGGAAGCTATAAATTGATGTAACAAGGTTTCAAGAATGTTTTCTAGGTATTTTAGAAAAAAAAATTAATTAAAAATAAGTTTTGGATAGAAAAAAAAAAAAGAAGAAGAAAGAACCATGCTTTTCCATGCTTTTCCAGCTATCACATTGTCTGGAATATAACGAATTATAGACGACACTTGATCTAATTTTTTTTTTAATCAAAGAATGGGGCAGAAGACCACTCCATTAACTTAAAAAAACAAAGATTCTGTGTAAGCTCTTTTTTAGTGGGTCAGGCACTTGGCTTGGTTTACGAGGCTCCTAGCTTTTCTTCTTTTTTTTTTTAATATCTTTTTTATTTTTTTAAATTATTTTTAAATTTATGTTTTAATTAATACATTTTGTCTTTGAATTTATTTTTTTTCTTTTTTAGTCTTTTTTAAATATCAAATATCTTTAAATTATATTGAGAGTGTTTAAAAGGTTAATATTATTCATTTGTAAAATTTTTATGTTTTATATAGATTAAATATTTATTCTTTTATGATATTTTTAATATGTGTAGTCTTGCATAGTATTTTTTTCTCCTTTTTTTTATTCAATAAATTTTTATGTGTGTCTATTTTTATTACAATTTAATTTTAATAAACAAATTTATTAAATATAACTAGGTAAATGATTCGTCCTTTTGCTTTTGGAAAAAAAAATTTCATGTTATTGTGATCACTTTTATATATATATATATATATATTTTGCTATTGTTGCCTCTCTCCTTTTTTTTGTCTATATGATTCAAATAAAACAAATTTATTTAGCTAGTTGAGACTATAACTCGAGTTATTGGATTTTTTTGTTTAAAAAAAAAGTACTTGCAACGCCTAAATATTTTACTAAAAAAATAATGCGGACTCGTAGAATAGTGCGAGCACCAACCTAGTAAATAACTAATTGAAAATGGAAAACCAACAATCTTTCTTTATTTTTTAATTTTAACATTTAACATTGATTTATTGGAGATCGAGCTTTATAATTTACTTTAACTTACTTTCTATGAGGTTATTTGATTCTTATAATTCAAGTCATGAGTTTTGTAGACTAACTCGATTGACTTATGTTTTTTTGAGTTGTTTATGTAATTGATTTTTTTTTAATTTCATCTTTCACTATTTGGATTCATTGAGAATTATGCTTCATATTTTAATTTGATTTAATTTCTATGAAGTTATCCTAATCTTATAACCTGAGTCAAGGGATTGACGAGTTAAACCGGGTTGACTCTGGTATTTTTTTTGTTTTTTTATTAATTTTTTTTTCAATTTTATCCTTTAATTAATGGTGTTAGCTCACATGTTTTTTTTAATTTTATTTTTTAATATTGAGTTGATTGAGAATTGAGTTTTAACATGATTTTTAATTTGCTTTTTATAAAGTTATCATAATCTCATATCCGAGTTGTAGATTTTATATGTTAATATAGGTTAACCCGGTTGATTTAATATATTGTCGTTTTATTATTTAAAAAAGATATATTGTATGGAACATTTTTTTTATTTCTTGAAAATATGCTAGTAATATTTAAATATTTTTTTAAAATTGATTCGACAAGCATTGAGTACGGCTAAATAATCTACTATATATATATATATATATATATATATATATATATATATATATGAGGTGGATTCAATCTGGCCAGTACCATCAAAGGATATAATTGATCAAATTAATAGCAAAAGCCTCAATTTGTCACAGCCCCAATAATTAAGTGACAAAAACTGTCATTATGTGTAAGTTATATTATAGGGGAGACTAAAACCAGAGATAGTCGTCGTGAAGAAGAGACCCAAAAAAAAAAATGGCTGCTTCTGCTTCTACTTCACTAACATCGTCGGCGACAGAAGAAGAGATAACGCTGACAGTTAAATGGAGCGGAAAGGAGTACACTGTCCGAGCCTGCGGCGACGAATCAGTAGCCGGGTTGAAGCGCCGTCTCTGCGAACTCACCAACGTTTTGCCCAAGAGGCAAAAGCTTCTTTATCCCAAAATTGGTAACAAACTCGCTGATGACTCCGCTTTTCTCTCTCAATTACCCCTCAAACCCTCTCTCAAGATGACCATGATCGGGTAACAAACTCTCCCTCTCTCTGTGCATACCAAAGACTAAGCAAAAATTGGTTTCTTTAGTGATCTATGTGCTTGTTTCTTGATGGGTTTTTGTTGATGATGCTCTTGTGTTGATGAATGGGCTTTGTTTTTGTAAAATGGAGTTGTTTCTGTGAGTTTTCAGAATTTCCTGTGGAAAAGACAGCATTTTTGTGTCTGCATTTGTTTGTCTACTTAGAAAGAACTAAGAGAAAGTGGTTTTGCTACTTTGTCTTGGTGAGGCTTAAGTTTCTAAGCTCAAGAACCAATTATGAAGGATTAGGGCAAACCGACCCCTCTGGTCTCGGTTCCAGTCTTGGTCCCTTTCGTGTAAAAAGTTGATCTTATTTTTGCAATGGTGAAAGTTCTTTCGACAAAGAGCTTTTGCTGGATTCTCTCCTGAAGACCAGGGCTGAGTTTTTCTAGAAAACTAGATAAAGAACTTCTGAGGAAGAGCTGAATAGAGATAAGAAATTGGTGAGGAAGTGGATGAATGGGGCTTTTTGATTGAAGAAAATTTGACAGGTTCCTAGGAAGTACTCGGGATGATTTTAAAATAGTTGCAAGGTAAATTGTATTACTTGCTAGAATCCTTGTGTACTGCACTAATAGAAGTTGCTGTATGGTATTGTGTCATGAACAAAGCACTGGAGGATGACAAGTTCTTTCTCAAAATGAAGCACCGGATTCTTATTTATTAGCTTCGAAAATGGTTTGATTCTTATAATATTGTGGAGACACTAAGCTTTTGTGAATATAGATGTTCCAAATCCAAGTCAAGAAATCAGTAGTAGCATAAATTTAATTTAATTTAATTAATTTCGATCCTTATTGCACGCTTTACTGTTTCTGAACATGATTTCTGTGAGAGTCTAGTCTTGCTGGAGGTTGGAGTTGAACATGCAAAGCTTTTTTATTCTCGTTCTTTTGTCCTTTTCTTTTAGGATACTTCCTCGGTAGTCAAGCCTTCTTCAATTTAAGGTCTTCCTCACTGAATTAGTATCTCATTGGCAACATGTAATGCTATTGTAGGATACCCTTTTGTTCCCTGCATAGCACATAGCAGTCATATGGGCAGTGATGGAATAAGGGTGCCTATCTTCTGTGATACAGAATATGCAGAATGTAACTATGATAACTGCTATAAATCTCAGAAAATAGAGTGTAGGGTTTTATAGATTATTCATTCTACGATGAAATTTTGTACATTTTCATAGCTTCAGCATTTTATTCCTAGCAACTTGTTTTAAAAAATTGGTGGAAGCAGAATGCATAATAATACAAGTTGTACGTTACTACATTGAAATGAAATTTCATTCTTCCTAGTGTGCTATAGGTTGAATTTGTCTGATATACGAATTTGCTATTGCTAAAAAATAAAGTCACCATCACATTTGTTTAAGTTTGTAATGACAAGGAGTCAGTCTGTTACATTTACATCAACTTTAATTTATTATATTACAATGTCAATCACAAGAGATTATTACTCATTTAATTTTAATCTCATTTGAAATGGATACTAAATACCACTACAGAACTGTTGAAGATGATATAATAGTGAATCAAATGGACTCTCCAGAGATTGTTGATGATTTTGAACTTGGGCAAGATGAAGCGGTTGACATTGAAGATGATGAAGTCAATAAGCAGAAACTGAGGAGGCGTATTGATCAATACGAGGTCAGCTTTAAAAAAATTCCTGGTTATTTAATTAAGTGAATTGTATCTTGTGAGTTCTGCGGGAATATAATATGTGCTTGGATTTATCTTTTTATTCTGGATGCTTAACACTTGTCTACATGTATGCTTTGTAAGAGATTGAAACCTTCCTATGCTATTCGTCTAAGAAACATGGTGTCAAAATATTACCGCATTTGCCATTCACCTTATCCTATAGCTTGATGAATCTCCTTATACCTTTTCATTTAATGATTTGCTTGCTGCTCACTTTCTCCTAAAGCATGGCTATCATCCTCAAGCTAACCCGTGCCAATACATAGATTGGCAGTAATGATGCCACTCAACCTTTTTTAAACTAGTAGGACACCAAAGTATTTAGTTTTAGTGACATGAGATGCTGAATGTTGGCTAATATTACTATCCCTTATGAAGCATCTGTAGTGTGATAGATATTGTTTTTCTGAACCTCGTTATGGAGTAATGCTGCAGGGTCTTGCAGTGGAGCTTCTCTACTGGATGTTTAACACAACTGGAATTTTGTATTAACCTTTTTTCCTGTCAAGGGTGGTAGTTATCCTCCTATCCTTTTATCACTTTTGTTCTGAAAAATATCTGTTTTTGTTAAAGACAAGGTGAAAAAAGCTTTGCATGAACTCCAAATGTGTGATTCTATTCTTCATATGAAATAAATGGTAAAAACACAGGACTACATATGGAATCAATTATGGAGTTTCTACTAGCTTTTCAATGTGCCCTGCACTACCACTGCTAAATAGCCAATTCAGCTTTGTTACTAATTTTAGAATTGTACTTCCTGTCTTTCTGCTGCTAGTTTTTTTACAGAATTGAAAACTTTCTTTGGTTTCATATGTCGAAGCCTTCCTTTTTGTCATGGTTAACCTGGTCATCTTATATATCTGAAATCATATATATCTAAATGCTCTTGTCAAAATTATGTTGTTGGTTTTTAAGTAATAAAAGTTGATTTCAAGTGCTCTTTAAAATGATGATTTTAAGTGCCTGTTGAAGTTTTATGAAATCTATTCCATAGCACTACCACCTTCTCGTTAGTCTGTGGCTGCAAAATTTGAGATTTAATCAATATCTTGATTGCATATGTTTCGGTCGCTAGACAATGTAGTCAAATTATCTTTGGCTTTGTACACTATTCTCTTAACTTTCAGTTTTTGAAAGCGGATGAAAAATAAGGAATTTAATGGAGTGGAAGGTCAAAATGTCACAAAGTGGTATATGTATATGTGCATGTATCTACTCAATGGACGGGGAGATCTTAAAGAAATTGTGAAAGGTTATTTATTTCATTTTTTGGTCTTTATTTTGATGGAGGAATGGTGTCTGATAATTTGAGTGCATTTAATGTTGAGGTGAAATGTTCATCTAGCTGGTGCATGAGTGGTGCCTGGTGCTTTGTGTATTTAGTAGCCAAGCTGTTGTTTCCTCTATATTTTCCACCATTTGTTTTCTCTGCATAGAAGATCATAAAAAGTGCCTATTATGTACCTAATCTTAAACAAGGACGCATGGTTTTTATCTACCAAGTATGGCGTGACACTTCTAAACTGACATTAATTTGAATGCACGATTTGATTCTTTTTTCTGCACAAAGCTTGTGAGTAATGTCCATGCTTGTTGTGTTTGGATGTGTAGATTGAACTTAAAAATCCATGTCGTCCAGGGAAGAAACTGCTTGTTCTGGACATTGACTATACGCTGTTTGATCACCGATCCACAGCAGAGACTCCACTTGAACTCATGCGACCGTGTAAGTAGCTAGGTTGTCGGAATTTTTTGTAACAGTTAATTTCTAATGTTGTCATCTGGTGCAGATCTTCATGAATTTCTCACTGCCGTTTATGCAGAATATGACATGATGATATGGTCTGCAACCAGGTCATATCCTCAATTTACTTTGATTTTTTCTTTTTCTTTGTGCCGGCTTTCTACTTTTCCTCCACTTCCCAAGCCCGATAAATGAAGTGATGTAGAAACAGTTGTAAACACAACAAAACACTCAAGAGAACCAATTCTGTGAAAAACTCAATTTATTTGATCAATCAATGCTCACAACACAACTAGCATATTTATTGGCACCAACCAAATAGAAATAGGAAAAGTAGATCCTAATAGCATAATAGATTAAAACATCCCTATAAAAATAGGAAAACCTACTAAATAAGAACTCAACATTCTTACTTTACTACTAAATTGTAAATATTAATATTCCTAAATAATACTAAAAATTAAGATGACTAACACAATATAAAATTCCAAAAGAGTCAAATACTAAACGTACCTCTTTTCTACAGCATGAAGTGGGTTGAATTGAAGATGGGACAGTTGGGGGTTCTCGACAATCCTAACTACAAAATCACAGCTCTTTTAGACCACTCGGCAATGATTACAGTTCAGTCAGACTCTTGTGGGATCTTTGAATGCAAGCCACTTGGGTTGATTTGGGCTAAATTCCCAGAGGTGCAATTTTAAGACACGTGTGTATAATTTTCCATCGTTTATATATGTTACCCAAATAACAGTGACATACTGAATTGCGCCATGTTTTAATATTTTTCAAATACCGTGGAGAAAATGGAACCATTTTGTTTCTTGCATGAAGTCCAATTGTCAAGCACCACAAGTTGACATACTGTTTTCTTTTTGGCTCAGTTTTACAGTTCAAAAAACACTATAATGTTTGATGATCTGCGAAGAAATTTCATGATGAACCTGCAAAATGGTTTGGTAATCAAGCCATTCCGAAAGGCTCATGCAAACCGAGATAATGATCAGGAGCTAGTGAAGCTCACACACTACTTGCTCGCCATTGCAGATCTCGATGACTTAAGTGTCCTGGATCATAAAATGTGGGAGTTCTTTGCTGACGAACTGAGTGATGCACCTGAGTGACGTTAATGAATTTTGAAACCTTAAAGTTTGCTGCTTATGTCTTCCTTTTGAGGTAGGAGGTATATGTTCTTTTGTTTTCAGTTATCATCTCTGTCAAACCTCACTTGTTATTGCTGCCAAAACATTATCTCTAACATTGACAGAAATTCATCGGGAAAAGTGGGGTGGGGGGAGGGGGGGTTGTATTGAACCAAAATGTAGATATCTACTATAGCTTCTTATCTCATTAGGGGAATTCCAAATATAATGGAAAATTTATGGCTAACTATTAATGATATACATACATAAATTGTTACCTAAGTTTCTCATTGCAGATCTATGGAAATCATATGAAAGAGAACAAGGAGTTTTTAAAAGTGATCAGTGATTTAATTATTATAGCAATGGTGTAAGAAATTGTGTTGTCATCATGGTGGAGCATATTGAGGTTATTATTACACTAATAATGGCAACAATGATGGTGGATCGTGATATGCAAACATTGATGAGGTGAATGCCATCCAACCATGGGGATGATGGACAATGTTTGATTCGTTAAAGTGTCGTAATTTGCATGATTTGTTGTTTTCAGAGACCGGAGGAGAGAGGGTGAGAGGGGAGGATGATGAAGGAACAGGTATATGGATCCCTCATGGGGTGTAGCTCACATGGAAGTGGTAGTTCTAGGTGGCTGATGTTATGTTCAGCGTGAAGTCATTGGCCCTTTTGGAACCTTATCAAGGGAGTGTTATGGCTCATTTGGCAACATTATAAAAACTACTGTGCATAAAAAACTGAAAAAGCGCTTACTGGAATTTAAAATGTTATACTACTCAATTACACACATGTTTGTTCTGGTATACCCTTGTAATTTCTAATGAGATCTTCCATTTCAGGGATGCCAAGGTTGGATTCGGATATAGAGCAAAAGGCCAGCCTGTTTTTGTTCCTTTCTTTGTTCTATAAATCACAAGAACTGAACATTCTTGGAGGATACAAGGGAATGGTTTCAGATGAAATTTTAGAATTCCATGCCTTGTTCTATCCCAACTCTCAAGGTAGCTCTATAACTTCCTTTCTATTTGATTGGTACATCAGTCAAGTGTAGTGCTGCAAAACACATATAAACGACAATTTGATCTAAGCTCTCAACTTGTATGCTAATGGCCTGGGTTAGCTCTAAATTTCTAATGCTCAGACCCTGTGAAACTTGTATGGTGGTTAGTAAATGAGTGGTTCTTGTGGGATGGAAACGTTAGTCGAGATAATGGTGCCTGTGTTTGTGTCTGGTGGGTTAGCGCAAAAGAGTTGCCAGATTTACAGAGTTAGAGGGCCCACAGTGTTTTCTAGGTTTTTTAATTATGTATTTCATTTTTTTTTCATCTTCCTTGATAGCTTGTTTCCTTTCATTAAAAAAAAAAAAAAAAAACAGCTAAGATACATCAGAGTTTGCAATCACTAGGATCTTCCCATGTAATACAGTTATCACCCTTAAACCTAGCCTAGAAGGCCATCGCATGCATGAGCAGCTCTATTGTTAGCTCGACGAGCATGATTCAGTAGACTTGAATGGAAGAACCAATTTGGCCACCTTATTTTGAACATCAATGGCAGCATTAAAGTTGAACTTCACCATCCCTGTCGACCAGATGGTTGTCCATTTTGGTTGAGCAGGAAGGTTAGTCGTCTTCATAAGAATGCTTTAAATCATTGTTATAAAACCGGCCTGCTCAGGTAAAACTGTTGACTTGGGATCTAGTCTTAGTCTGGGTCAGGTTTTATGTAACCATGACTTGGGTAAATTTGGTCAACTTAGCTAGTCAATATATAACTTGGTTGATCTGGTTGTGAGATTTGATTTGATATTCTTTTAAATGATGTTTTAGATTGAATTGGGCAGGCACTCTTAACTTATGATTCAAATTTTGGGTTTATGCAAAATAATTAATCTCTTTATGAATTGAATTTTTAGTAAAATCTTTTACATATTTCAAAAAAGAGATGGATAACGGAAAAAAAAAATGATTTAGTAATTTATAATTCATTAATTTAATGTGCAACCATTTACTTACATCAACGAGCTATTTTTTTGTTAAATTTAATTTTTTATTGTTTTAGCGGCGTGGTAGTAGTGTTTTTTAAAGAATTTTTTTATATGGAAATGTAGTATAATAATATTTGTTTTAATTTTTTTTTATATTAACTTAAATTTTTTTAAAAGTATTTTTAAAACATTAAAATAAATATATTTAATTATTAGAATATGTTCACATCACCATGACATGAAAGTATCGCTGTCAAGCTCAAGGGCTCGACTCCTTTGAATTATTGAGTTTATATATGAGTTAATTGTTCTTAGTAAAATAATATTGTTTTATTTTTTAAAAGGATTTTTTTGGTGTTAATTGGGTTGAGATTGAATTGGGTCAATCAAATTATTATCAAGAAAATTTTATCAATTCAATATCTTGATCTGATTTAATTCAAATCAAGTCTTGAGTTTTAAAATTTTCAAGTTAAATTGAGCAAGGTTTAATAACAATTGTTGTAGCCTCATCATCTTTAACCTTACCAAGACAAAAAAAATAAAATTAAAAAAATAAAATGTTTTGAAAATGAACTGGGGACAAGCAAATATTGAATTAATGCTAATTAACGTTATATTTTGAATTGATTTTAATATATTAATGTCAAAATCATAAGTTTGATACTTTTTATTATTATTTTAAAACTCGAACCGGTTTAATAAATTGATTCGGTATCTGGCCAACCCGAGGCTTGAATTGGTCTATGTTAAAGAAAAGCAAAAAACTTGGTTGACTCAATAACCCGATCAATCCGGTCAAAACCTAATTATTAATAAGTGGTTTTTTTACATATAAAAATATTATTTTGATTTTAAAAAAAAATTTAAAGTTAACACTTTTGATTCTAGAGCTTTGCCTCAAGTCAATTCTATTTAGATTTTAAAACTGTGAATTTTTAGATTCTTACAAAAACATGTAACCATCGAATTACTAAATATGAGATTGGTCGGTAGAGATGGTCACACTTCATGTCTCCAATGGGAACAGCCTCATGTCAGTATATACTTAGGTAGAGACAATTATGGGTATAGAAGGAAGTTGACTTATGCCAACTTTTGAGTTATTTTTATTAGCTTCATCATATCCTTACTATTCAAATTAAGCTCATAGGACACCGAGGAGCATGCATACGCATCAAGAAGAAGAAGAGGGAAGAAGCTTGAAAGCCAAACTATACAATACTTCTCATGCATGACATTGATTACTGCTAATCAAAATATTTAACTAATTAAACAGAATTCTATTATATTAACATCACTATATCCGAGCGAGCAATACTAAATCACCTTTCCAAACGGCTCTAGCTAGGCTATAAGGCTAGAGTACCTACCGGTGGAGGGGGAAAGACTATTTTCGTAGCTACAGCTTATAGGTCAAACTCTTCAAAGACCATACAGGGGAAGATCCTCGACGTCGACCCAAACATCTTGCCCCATCAAGATCATCACTTTCCGTTGAGCTCTCACCGTGTACCTCCTGACCATGTCATCTCTCTCCATGAAGAAGACAACCCTGTCTTCGGGAACAAGGCCTTTCTGCTCTACAAAACGATGCCAAGAAGAGCGTAGAAGAACGGGTTTCGGGTATGCTCCGGTCAGACGGGTTGACAAGCAAAACCTCCATACATTATCAGTAGCATCGACTGCTTCAAATTTCATCGTATGGGCTCCTTGAGGAAATGGAAAAGCCTCAAGGACATGGGTTGGAAATGAAAGAGAATGGCTTATATGGGTTGGTTTTAGTTTCTTTGTGAAGAGATGTACTTGTTCCATTCTTTTTCAGGAGATGAAGTTTCTATGGAGAGAGAAGGCTAGGGTGGGAGCAGAGATTAGCTAATATACACTAAGAAACAAACTCAGAGAATGAGAGAGAGAGGGAGGGGGAGAGGGAGGGGGAGAGATGCTTTATGCTTTATATATATATATAGACGTGGGAATGACAAAAAAATAAACAAGAGAGAGAGAGATGCCTAATGCTATATGTATACGTGGGGTCGACAAAAGAAGTGAACAAACTTACAAAGATTTGAGCTAAAATTATATTTAATCAATCATTAGAGTGTAATTATTCCTAATAAATTATATTTGCAAATTTTTTTTTTTGTTATAAACATAGCTACAAATTAAAACCATAATTCAACCCTAATTTAATTTAAACATAAAAATTGTCATAATAAAATAGAAGCTTGAATTCAAGAAAATATCTTGAAGGTAAACCCAATTGAGTTATAGATTCATGGGAGATTTAGAAAAAGATTGCGATGATTTTAATGGCCGGTAAATTCAACGAATGATTCCAGTGGCCCACAACACATCACCATATCAAGCAATTCCAAGCTGAGCTATATCAGAGTGTGTTCTTGGATGGATCAATCTTGCCATATAAGTTCAAAATAGATTACTTTTTCATGCTATTGACTTGATTGGGAAGTCAAAAGGGTACCTATGGCTAGGGATCTATAGAGACAGTGAAGATGGGATTTGGTGTTTTCCACTATCTCCAAAATTACTATTTATAAAGGTATAGCTTCTAGATTTATCAAGTTAATTAATGACTCGTTAATTATTTTTACTACAATATTCTAAATTATTTTGTTTAATTATATCAATAGAACCATTAAAAATTCAATTAGACCACACAAGTTTAACGAATTAATTATTTATCATATCTAGTTTAGTTATAAATCCGATTTAAATTATACTTTAAGTTATAGATTTTTCAAGATATGTTTTTTTTAATTAAATATTAACATGGTGGGTTTGGATATGATTTAATTAGGTCAATTGAGTAAATAAAAATCTTATTAGATTAAATGGGTTTGATTATATTAATGTTTTGTTTAATTTAATTAAAAATTTAAATTAAATTTAAAATTCTGAAATTGTGAACTCAAACCAAATCTAACAACTATATAAACCTATTGAACCCAAAATTAACAACTATATCTAATCCTATTGAAAGGGTTCAATCACAATGCTCATGATTTCACTATCATAACTCAAACTTGTTAAAGGAACTTTCTTTGATCCTATGTTACGAAAACTATGATCAAATTTGAACTTTTTAACTGATTATTGGAAGCTTCATTAGACCTTTAGCATGCCCATGTAGATATTTAACTTCTTGATAAGTGGATTTGTTTTATATTTATTGTTAAAAGTTTCGATCTTAAATCATTTAAGTTAAATGTGATCTCAACTATAGTATGTTTTGAGATAAATGAAATAGAAAGAAAGAGTTGTGTAAATAATAATAATAATAATAATAATAATAATAATAATAATAATAATAATAAGCCTCTTTTCTTTGTTTGAAAGCTAAAATTAGAAATAGAAAATAAAGAAACGAATTAACATAAATCTTTAACTTTCTTCGTTTATATACACAAAATTAATTGTCTGCCCAAATTCAGAGAAAATTGAAGTAAATAAAATCCTATAATAAATTGTATTTATTTCTTTTCCATCAATATATGTAAACAAAAAAAAAATCATTTTTCTTATTTTGGTTTCTCTTCCATCCCTTAACATTTTTTATTTGCTATATAGACTATTAATTTATTAATTTATTTTGAATGTAAATGATTTCTTTAAAATATGATAAAAAAAACTTATTCTTTGTATACAAAAATAGAAAGATTTATGGTGTTCCGAGAACAACTATCGACACCGTATTAATTATTCTTTATGATTCTTTATTTTTTTTTTGAAAAATAGACACGAAGGCAAGAGTGGATATAAAATTTATTACCCTACAAAAAAATAATAAAAATACTAATTACTTTCTATAATTATTTTTAGAGAATTTTTCTTCAAATAACTAATAAAATTTCACTATTTTGCATCATAAAATAACTCTAGAAATTAAAGCCGGCACAATCATGCCCTCATTGCTTAAAAAAAGAAAGAAAAAAACTAAGTTTTAACAAACCATAACTTCTTTAATAATTAACTTTGTTGATTGGTACAAAACAAAGACTAGTTAAAAGCTATCCATGTCAATATACGTAATAGCTGTGGAAAAACTTGGATGCTTCGGTTTTTGCTCCAGGCAATTCCCAGGAACCTTCCGACTAGGAAGTTTCCTCGGTGCTTCCCCTTATTCATTTCCATGACTATGCCTATATGTGGAACCCATGGAAGAAATTTGTGGCCATAATATTGAAGTTTTCAATTAAGTATGAACATGGACCAGTAGATATTGTAGATAGAATCACACCCAGGAAACAAAAATTCATTTCTCTCTGCGTGCTGCTCAAGCAAAGACTCGGTTAGTTTCGGTTCATTGAGCACATCGACGTGTCTAAATTATTTTCTAAGAAGCTTGGATGAGTAAAACAAATTTTGTAGTTGAAATTAGCATAATTTTTAATTCAATTGCGAATCGAGATAAGATTACATCAGCGTGTTTGCAAATCTAGTTTTATGAAGCCATGATTTTCTTTTCCATTTTTGCTATACACTGCCTTAAAATAAATTAATGAAGCATATAGTGACTCGCTCATATATATAGTCTTGAAGTGCTATTGTACATGAAATGTTACTTGAAATGTTATAATCACAGTTTTTTTATTCGGGACAAGTCACAAGTTAATTATTGGTTGTGAGGGTTGATCCAAGTTAAACGAAATAATTTTTATAAAAGAAAATTGTTTAGATAAAAAAATTCAAAATAATATTAATAAATTTTTACTGAGTTTTACCCAAGTATATACAATTATGAATCAACTCAGGTTTTTAACTGATTTAATTATTTCTTTTATTTTTTTATCGATCGGTCTAGATTTCAAATCAACCTTAATTGGTTTTAAGTTGACCAATAATTTGGTTCAAGTTTTATAACCGTGGCTACAATACAAACTATGTTAGTTTTTATATATTTTTTATGAAACTAATTATTTTTTTTATTCTTTTGTACTTTTTGATATTTTTTATTGAAATTTAATTATCATGTGATGCTAAGCTTTTATTTTAAAAAATTATTTTGTTTTCATAAAAAAAATATGTATTTTTTCTAGGAAAAAAAATCAATAAAAAGAAGACATTTGGTTAAAGAAATTTTTCCCTTATTGATTTAAATAATTTCAATTCTTGAAAATATCTATTTTAATTGTGTTAGGTTTTCATTCAAAAAAATTATGCTATCCATAAAAAACTACATGTTTTCATAAAACATAAATGAAATATATGGATAAGAAAATAAAATTTTAACCGAAAAATATATTTTTTTCTTCTATAATTTAATTGTTTAATTTCTTAACAATATTTATTTTAATCATTTTAAAAATAAATATAAAGCAACTGGTTGTATATTTGTACGTATATGTAAAACCACGATACATCACTTTAAATTATTACTTGTACTAATCTAGTATTTATTAATATGATAATAGTTGTGTTTTTATTTAAAAATACAATAAAATTATATATTTTTTAATTTTTTTAAAATAATTTTTTATATTAAAATAATTTAAAAATATTAAAAAAAATTAATTTTATATAGAAAAACAATTCAAAAAAAAAAAAAAAACACGGCTCGGAAACAAACGGTCCCATATTATATACGCCGCTACGAAAACTACCGAACTATCAGGTTGTGTCAACATCTCCTGTGACATTAGGACCACCATGATGAGGGACAAGTGGTCAACTCCTGCTGTCACCACATCCTCTTCAACCTCACCAAGACAAATTAACTTGCAACTCCTCCTACCAATATATTTCAGTACTGCCCCGTCACTGTCAACAAATCGCCGCCGCCGCCGCCATCGCAGCAATCATTTAACCCACCGAGTCTTGAACGTTCTAATAATAAGCGTTTCCAACATGGGATTGCTTCAAGAATTAAAGGTGAGGTCTCAATTGCAGTTGTGTAGCTAATATATTCATCCGGATATTTAAGTTATGTTTTGCAATGCTTTTTTTAAATGTATTGTAATGAATACATCAAATTATGCTAATTAATAGTTTTCAGATATTTTAAAATGATTTTAATACATTTATATCAATAAAAAAGATTTTATCTAAATACAATTTTACAAAAATATATGTGTCGTTTGGAATTAAAAATCTGTTTGGAAACGTTGTTGAAACTGTATTTTTTTAAATTTATTTTTTAAATTGTTTTTTTAAATATTTTCAAATTATTTTGATAAATTGATTTTAAAAATAATTTTTTTAAATAAAAAATATTAATTTAATATATTTTTAAATAAAAAACAATTTAAATCATACTCTGTTATAATTTCAAACACTACCTTAATTTCAAACACACTGCATGCCTCCAATGTGAACAGACTCCAGTCAATACTTTGGTAGATAGAGACAAGGGGCATAGAAGACGCCATTTTTGAGCTATTTTTATTAGCTTCATTGTATTCTTTCTATTCAAAGCTCATAGGACAATGAGGAGCTAGCAGACATAAATTAAGAAGAAAAGCGAATGGAAAAGACTACATATCTACTAGAAGGTTTTAATTTTCTTAAAAATAATTAAATTTTTAAGAAAAAAAAAACGATATAATTACAAACCAGGCTCTATAACAAACTACCAGTGGAGTGGAAAAGGCTCTTGTCGTGCTGCCATCAGCTTATATGTGAAACTCTTCAAAGACCATGCAGGGGAAGATCCTCGACGTCGACCCAAACATCTTGCCCCATCAAGATCATCACTTTCCGTTGAGCTCTCACCGTGTACCTCCTGACCATGTCATCTCTCTCCATGAAGAAGACAACCCTGTCTTCGGGAGCAAGGCCTTTCTGCTCTACAAAACGACCCCAAGAAGAGCGTCGAAGAACGGGTTTTGGGTATGCTCCAGTCAGACGGGTTGACAAGCAGAACCTCCATGTATTATCAGTAGCATCGACTGCTTCGAAATTCAAAATATGGGCTCCTTCAGGGATTGGAAAAGCCTCGAGGACATGGGTTGGAACTGAAAGAGTATGGCTTATATGGGTTGGTTTTAGTTTCTTCGTGAAGAGTTGTACCTGCTCCATTCCTTTTCAGGAGAAAAAGAGTTTTAATGAAGACAGAAAGTTAGGGTGGGAGCTAAGAAACAAACAAAGAGAATGAGAGGGAGATGTTAATAGACAAGAGCTAGATATATAATTCACGTGATCTATTGTTTTAATAGTTATATACAAGAGAAGAAATTTTTTTTATGATCTATTAAAATTAATAAAAATATCTCCATTTAATAACTAAGAAGGAACAAACTTATAAAGAATATTTGAAAATTTAGGAACATAGCTGAAAAAATTGTAATTTAACCCTAATTGAATTCAAAAAAGATCTTTTGAAGGGAAACCAACTGAGTTATGAAAAAGTTTGCAATTATTTTAATTGCCGGCCGGCCATTTCAACAATGGCGGTGGTACAATTTTCAGTGGCCCCTCCACACACATCACCTTAGTGAACAATTCCCAGCTGAGCTGTATCAGAGTGTGCTCTTGGATAGATAAATTTTGGGTGCCATCAATCTACCATTTAAGTTCAAAATAGATTACTTTTGATGTGATTTTGTATTTTAAAAATATTTTTTGAAAAATTTAAATTTTATTTTATTTATTTTAATTTAAATTAATTTTTATGATGTTTTTATATTATTTTGATGTGCTAATATTAAAAATAATTTTTTTTAATAAAAAATATTATTTTAATATATTTCTAAATAAAAAATATTTTAAAAAAATCGTTATTTCAAACACCATATCTACAGGTAGGGATCTATAGATATAATAAAATTGTAAATGAATATATATATATATATATATATATATATATATATATATATATATATATATATATGTTAAAGAAAAAACAGATGGAGACATGAGAAAACAGGCTATTACTATTTAAATTACTACGAAAAATTAAGAAACATCCATTAAATTAGTAAGAGTAATGACAAAACATATAATGTATGAGGCACTGTTTGAGAGTATGGATATAATTATTTTTTAAAATATTTTTAATTTTAAAATGTATTAAAATGATTTTTTTAAAAAAAATTAATTTTGATATTAGCGCATCAAAATGATATAAAAATACTAAAAATAATATTAATTTTTTTAAAAATAAAAATATTTTTTTAAAAAAATACTTTTAAAATATAAAAACAAACACTTTCTAAATATTGTTATCTTCCCTTCACTAATTAATTATTTCCGATATCATTTTATATTTGGTGTATGGTGTTTTTTTTAATTTTTTTTATATTTAAGTTGGAAGGGTATTTTAAAATTACGTGTGGGCATGTTGGCATGTTGACACGTGTATCTGGCTGGCCAGATCAAGGGTTCAATTTTTACCCGAGACATCCTAACGCTTAAATAGTATCTTTACTATATAAGTATATATTCGAATCTTCAAAAATTGATTGCATCGTGTGATGAGAACAAGACACCCACACAATCATAAGATCCAACAAGTCCCAATCCAAAATAAAAAAGAAAGAAAGAAAGAAGAGCACTTCAATCCACAGATCCAACGCTTCTGTGATTGTATATCTTGTTGTATTTTAGCCATATATGACCTTGTGTAGACATAGAGGAAGACATCTCTCTCTCTCTCTCTCTCTCTCTCTCTCATCACATGAAACCCGTCACTACACCATTAAACAGTTTTACCGACGGACTAATTCCGTCGGTGTCAGGAATGAAGGCCATTGATGAAATAATTACCGATGGCCTCACCGATGAAACATGTCCGTCGGTATAATAGTCTTCGGTAACTCCCCTTTCCGTCGCTAATTCTGTTGCAAATAAAAAAACACCCACCGACGGTCTTATAGACGGATATGCGCGCGCCAAAAAAAAGTTTCCCGCGGGAACATTACTGACGGAATAAATCCGTCTGAAATTTCAACGGTAATTACCGACGGCTTATCTGTCGGTAATTATGGCATCGGTGATAATTTTGTGGCAACTCTTTATGAAATATCGACGGATATTATACGTCGGTGAAGCCGTTTGTATGTAATCACCGACAGAATATGTCTGTCGGTAATTATGGCATGACTGGTAATTGTTTGGCAACTCTCTGTGAATCACCGACGGATATTATACGTCGGTAAAGCTGTCAGCATATATTTAAAAAATATATAAAAAAATAATTTATTAATAGTAAAACTCTAATAAACAAATAAAATTGGATTAAACATTAAAAATAATGTTAAATAATATTCATCCAAATATTCATTACAAATTTAATGTGTTTAAAAAACAAAATTAAACTAGAATAATGGCGGAGCTGGAGGAGGAGGAGGAGGAGGAGGAGGAGGAGGAGGCTGGTTGTTCCCGGGACCGTACGGACAAAAAGGCCCTACACAAGTATCATCACTCATCTTTGATCTCATCTCCATGACTATTTGACGGAGCTCATCATAATTCGTCGAGAGTTGTTGATATTGTTGTTTCAAGGCAATGAACTCCTCAGACTAGGTGCTCGATACTGATGGAGAGCTCCCAACGATTGAGACACTACGAGCTGAATGCAAGCTTTCAGCCGTAGTGTTGGAGAGCCCATAGACCCGATTTTTATTGGGTCCACCAGACGATCCCACCTCCATCCATAAATCTGGATCGAAATCTGGATGGGTCGAAGGATTGTCCCCATATCTCTCCCTCAACCGGCTATTATAGGTCTCTTGAAAATTTAAAAAAAAATCATCAAATGCAATTCAAGAAAATAATAACTTACAAAATAAAATGAATGAACGAACATACCACGAAGTGCTGAGCATGGTTGTCCACGAACTGCGGCATCCCCTTTTGGCGGTCTTGACTCCGCATATGCGTCTCTACAAACAGCTCCATTGGACTCGGCTCACGTCCAAGAGACGCAGCCTGTAAGGAAAAAATATGTTAAAGTTAAATATATTATAAGGAACGACAAATTAATTAACGATATATTTCATTAAAATTAACCTTACCATCCGCTTTGCATGTGCGCTGAATGGGATGGATCCGCCAGTGTGCGTGGTAACCAAACCATGAATTTGCCGATTCCGGTTGTCAGCGCCGGATTGTGAGCGCCATGAGAACCGCTCTAAGGTCACGTGCTCAATATATGCCGTCTATATTGTCCCCGAGATGAATGACAGTTTGAATTCCTGCCAAACCGCCACCTCATTCCATCCTTCAAGATCGTTATCCCTCGCATGTCTATGTTAATTTTGATCACTAAAAAAATTAACATGTAAGTTTTGAGAGAAATGAATGGAAAGAAGAGTAATATTGTATATAAAAAATTAAACAACTTTTCTTTGTTCGAGAGCTAAAACTAGAAATAGAAAATAAAAGAGAGGAAAATAAATCTTAAACTTTCTTTTCTTATACACAAAAGTTCGATTTTCCTAGTTTTATAAAAGAGAAAATTCAAGTAATACAAAAAAATCGACAGAATTTTGCTCATATAATCCTCTAAAAAATTGTATTCATTCATTTTCCATCAATATATCTAAACAAACAAAACTTCATTTCCCTTCACTTTATTAAACCTAACAAAATAAATTTGATTTTCCTTATTTTAGCTTCTCTTCTGTCCCTTATTTTTCTTATTTGCCATGTAGATTATCAATTTATTTATTTTTAATGTAAATGATCTATTTAAAATATGAGACAAGAAACTTATTCTTAAGTTTTAACGCACCATTACTTCTTCAATAATTAATTTTTCATTCCATGACCAAGTCTTCAATTGAAAAATTTTCAGGAACCTCTGAATGAGAAGTTTCATCAATCCTTCCCTCTATTCACTAATCATTTTGTTTATTTTATATTAGAGTTTAAATGTAGACTTTAATATTTGGGGATGTAAAACTACACAATAGAGTATATCCTCATATATTAAAGATACAAAGTGCAAAATAAATGCGAAACAAAAAATTAGACTTTAGAATGATTATAATTAAACCCAATGAGGTAGAGACTTTCTCATGAAAATAGATTTATCTTAGACCTTAGAAGAAAACCAACAAATAGAAACTTGATTTAAAAAATATCAAACAATAATGCAGTTTATCTTAGGTATGGTGCATTGATGATAATGTGTTTTTTCCTTGCACAACCAGTTCCTTACTTAGACTTTCACATACAATAGATTTCCTAGTAACTTTAATACTAAGTGGCAACTCCTAAATTTTAATCATAATCTTATGATTAAATCCAAAACTCTTTTCTTTCTCAACAACATACCTCTCAAGAGGATCATATAGGCTCACATCTTAAAGTGTGTTAGTCCCAATGTCGTCCTCACAACAATATCAATAAAACAAGTCCCTAACAAGACACTATCAGAAAATTGATAAATACAAACGGAAATACCGAGGGAATATTTTCGTCGATAAATTGCCGAGGGATTTTACCGACGGAAATATTCCCTCGGTATATACCGAGGGAATTACCGTGGGAAAAAAAATTAAAACAAAGCAAAAAAAATGATGACGTGTCATTTTTACCAACGGAATTACCGACGGAATTTCTTCCGTCGGTAAATTTGTTAGTAAAAATGTGAACACTGTTCATCATGTCAATTATAAAGGGAATCACCGACAGAATTGTTCGTCGGTATTTTCCAGAGAGCTCCAAAACTGTTCACTTTTCAATTGCACTGTTAATTGTTGTTCTTTATGGACAAAATCACCGACGGATTGAAAAGTCGTTGGTGTTATTTGGCGATTTTTTAAAAAAATTCAATTAATTTAAAATTTTCATTGAAATATTACAAACAGAATCACCGACGGATTGAAAAATCGTCGGTAATTTTTTGGCGGTTTCTATAAACTTTTTACGAAATTGAAAATTTAAATTAAATATTACCGATGTAATTACTGATGGAATAATTAAAAAATATTAATATTCAATTATCCGTTGGTAAATCCGTCGGTAACGCGCCCCAATAAAAAGCCTGAATCCCCTTATTTCACAAGAGACATACCCATTTCTTATTATTCTTGTTCTTGTTCTTGTTCTTGTTCTTCTTCACTATATGTAAAAAACATCATTAAGGTATGTCTTCTTCTTCTTCTTCTTTTTCTTCTTCACTATATGTAAAAAACATCATTTCTTATCTATTTCTTTCTCTTCTTTTCTCTCCTCATCTCCTTCTCTTTTCCTCCATGCTTAGGTATGTCTTCTTATTCTTTCTTCTTTTATCCTCTTAGTTTTTTTTTAATTAATATGCTTAACGAAATTTTCTCTCTCTCCTTGGCTTCACTTGCAACTACATTAAGGTAAGATTTTTCTTTTTTCTTCTTTTTTCATGATTTTTTTTCACTATATTTGCTTTTTATTTTATTTTTAATTGTTTTTATTCTTAATAATTGTATAAATGTTGTTGTGAGATTTTTTTTTCATATGAGATCAATTTTTAGTAGATTTATTTATAGGATTTTTAAATTTTTAGCAATTGCAACTTCATTTTTTTCATATGAATTTTTTTAGTTGAATTTATTTTTTTGTTTTATTTATTTGTTGCAAATTTGTTTGAGTTGATTTTCTTATTTTTTTTCCAAGCATTTTGAGTATATATTATACAGTGTTAATTTATGTTAATTTAATTATTTTATAATTTTATAAAATGAATTTTTTTAAAATGTTTTTAAATAATTACCGACGAAATTACCGACGGAAATTCCATCGGTAATTCCGTCAGTAAATCCGTTGGTAATAAAAAAATATTATTACCGGGGGATATACCGACGAAATGAAGCGGATAAATTTATTTTTTTTATTACCAACAGATAAAAAATTACAGATAAAAGATTCACCGACGGAGCATTTCCGTTGGTGATTCCGTCGATAAATTAATTACTGACAGAATATGTGTCTTACGCCGATGGAAAAATTCCGTCGGTAAAACTGTTAAAGCCGGCAGGGCATGTACTTCTTAACTCTTGAGTTATATGAATAATCTACAACGGAAAGTGAGCAAAAAGATTAAAGGGCATTATATCAACACCTTAACTATTTAAAAAAGTCAAGAATTAGAGCTTATAGTATTTGATAAGCTGCTCCTAGATTGAATTTTCTAACCATTATGATGCGTATGGAAGTTATAAGAACAACAATAACACAAAAAATATATAAAAGATTTTATGTGCAAAAAGAGTTATAGAAGTAAATTTTAAATTCGTAGTTTTATTCTTTAAAAATAAATATAATGAAGTGTATTTCCTTCAAGATTTACTAGACCTATAAATAGAATAGAGAACCCTACTTCTATAAAAAAAAAATCAAATATCTATTTTATCTAAATTTGATTACCAAGGAAGTCAATTAGAAAATGTAGAATGAAGAAACACATCCTCCTCAGCAAGATGAAAAAAAAGTTTTAAAAAGTTGAGTTTAGGAAAAAAGAAAAAAGGATTTTATCTGAATCTACCGAAGACTAGTACACAATTCTTCACGACTGAAAGTACCGAGAGTTGACCACGAGTTCAATTTTTTAAAATCGTTTAAATCATATCAGCTTTACTGTGATTGTCTTATAATAGTAATTACTAGAGGCTAGACTTTTTTCGATGTAAAAGTAGAATGCTGGTAAAAAAAATTGAGATTGAAGTTATTGGTTTAATAGGTAATTTAAATAAAAAAATTAATAAAAAAATAAACTGATCGATAATTTTTTTTTTCTTTTTAAATTGACTATATCTCTTGAGATCATGCCAAAGCTTCATGGATATTTTACAATGGATGGTGTTTCCAGATGTTTCCCAAGGGCTGTGTTGAATCGATGATGTTTTGAAAAGGGATACTGTTGGATTATTTTTTAAAGTATTTTTTATTTAAAAATATATTAAAATAATATATATTATTTTTTTTAAAAAAATTTATTTTGTTCTAGCACATTAAAATAATTTAAAATTATAAACAAATAATTCAAAATAAAAAGTTCAAAAGTTTATAAAATAGTTTTTGCTCCGTTGCCCAACACACACGAAAACATTTTCTTTCCACGAAAATGAAAAACGAAAAAAAAGAGAGAGAAGGAAATTAAGAAAGCATCAGCATGTAACATCATTGGTGATTAAACAAACAAAGAGAAAGAAAACTGGACAAGCTTCCTTACTAGAAGTATTCTTTTGTATGCTCTGCAAGAAATGGGATCGGAGACAGGCTCTATCCCACACACACTCAGGTAATCAACTACTGTTGCGGAACAGGAAAATTTACAAAAATGGGATTTTTGTAGCTGATGGTGTTTTTTCCCGCCATCACAGTATAGGTGAAGATGGGATATATAGAGATGGTGAAGATGGGATTTGAGGAAAAAAAAAAAGAGTTTAACCAATCATTAGAGTGTAATTATTCCTAGTAAATTTGGGATTTTTATTATCTTTATCTCAGTCATTATTAATAATAAACAGATGGTATGCGATCATTATGGTTAAAAGGTTAAACAAAAAGACGAGAATGTAGGACTATACCTAAAAAAATTGTAATTTAACCCTAATTTAATGGAAACACAAAACCTGACAATATAAAATAAAATTAAATTATTTCAAAAATCTTTTGAAGGGAAACCAACTTAAAAATCGTTAAATTGTCAGGATATTTCCAAATTACATGCCTAACATTGGGTCGACCACACAAGCAACCTATATTAAATGATTATTGCCTGCTTGTATATTTTCTGTGCCTGTGTCTCTGCTTCAGTGCAAAGCCTTTGGCAAGTTTCATAAAGTTCATAACCTGTATTCTCCTGAACACTCAGTTAACAAGAGAGATTTTTCTAAAAGGATAGAACCATGGTGAATGGGTAAATTGTTGAAAGAGGTGCGAAAGCAAGAAGAAGAAGATTGTTTCTATTAAGCTGATTGATATGTCAGTGTCAGACGATGGTATCAGGAACGGGAACAGACAACTTGGATTGGCCTAATCTCAAAAGGAAATGGTGGTGGAGCATTCTTCAGATCCTCTGATGATACGATCTCATCACAACAGTAGTAGAGATGAAGTTGGCCTTTGTTCACGTTTTGAGAGAGGGAAGTTGTGGCATGTCATTAGCAAAGCAGAGCTTGATTTCATAGGGCACGAGAGGCACACATACATTAAGAAGAAAAGGAAAGAAACTTGGAAACCAAAAAAGATACTAAGTACACAATAATATGCATGATATTGATTACTTGGAAACCAACAGTAGCTATAAGGCTAGATTAACAAAGTCCCAGTGGAGTGGAAAGGACTCTTTTCGTACCAACAGCTTATATGTCAAACTCTTCAAAGACCATATAGGGGAAGATGCTCGACATCGACCCAAACATCTTGCCCCATCAAGGTCATCACTTTTCGTTGAGCTCTAACCGTGTACATCCTGAGCATGTCATTAGCTTCATCTCTCTCAATGAAGAAGGCAACCCTGTCCTCGGGAGCAAGGCCTTTCTGCTCTACAAAACGGTGTCAAGAAGAGCGTAGAAGAACGGGTTTTGGGTAAGCTCCAGTCATACGGGTTGAGAGACAAAACCTCCATGCATTATCAGTAGCATCGACTGCTTCAAAATTCATCATATGGGCTCCTTCAGGAATTGGAAAAGCCTTAAGGAAATGGGTTGGAATTGAAAGAGTATGGCTTATATGGGTTGGTTTCAGTTTCTTCGAGAAGAGATGTACTTGTTTCATTCCTTCTCAGGAGATACAAGAGTTTCTGTGGAGAGAGAAGGGCTAGTGTTGGAGCAGAGATTAGCTCTATTACCTCAAAATCTAAATGGAACCTTTAGGTAGTGTTGGAGCAGAGATTAGATATATAGAGATGGTGAAGAGATTTGTCCACAAGAAACCTATATACACAATGAACGATGGGATATTTATCCAATATTCCAGTCGTTGATATTTGTTTCTTTACTGGTAATCAACGACTGTAGGTGAAGATGGGATATATAGAGATCGTGAAGATGGGATTTATGAAAAAATAAAAAAAAATTTTAACTAATCATTAGAGTGTAATTATTCCTAATAAATTTGGGATTTTTATTATCTTTATCTCAGTCATTATTAATAATAAACATATGGTATGCGATTATTATGGTTAAAAGGTTAAACAAAAAGATGAAAATTTAGGAACATAGCTACAAAAATTGTAATTTAACCCTAATTTAATTTAAACACAAAACCTGACAATATAAAATTAAACTGAATTAACTATCTAGGTGGTGGCCTAGGGTAAGAGCATGGGACTAAGAGGTTTGCTTTCTCTTTGGTTTCAGGTTCGAGCCTTGTGGTTGCTCATATGATGATCATTGGAGGCTTACATGGTCGTTAACTTCAGGGTCCGTGGGATTAGTCGAGGTGCGCGAAAGCTGGCCCGGACACCCACGTTAAACTAAAAAAAAAATTAAATTGAATTATTTAAAAAATCTTTTGAAGGGAAACCAACTTAAAAATCGTTAAATTGTCAGGATATTTCCAAATTACATGCCTAACATGGGGTCGAACCCACAAGCAACAGAGGGCCGGGGAGAACTTTTTAAATGATTATTGCCTGCTTGTATATTTTATGTGCCTGTGTCTCTGTTTCAGTGCAAAGCCTTTGGTGGCAAGTTTCATAGAGTTCATAACCTGTATTCTCCTGAACACTCAGTTAACAAGAGAGATTTTTCCAAAAGGAGGTTGCTAAGTTTTTAATCGGAATAGATTTAATAGAAAAATAGTTTACATGTAAAATTGATACTATCTCATTGAATCAAGGGTGAGGTTTGCCTATAATCTTTTCATTCTAGCGGGTGCACCAACATTCAATAAAAAATAAATTTTGTCCTTTATCTTATGTATCAGAAGAATTACTAGAAAGCTGGGAAGGGAAATTATCATTCATTGTCTTTATAAGATTATAAAATAACTGGTTTTTATTTGTTAATCAATGAACTTTTCTTTAGAACTTATTTATTTAATGGAAAGTAGTTTTTTTTTTAAAAAATAAATTTCAGGAAAGTGAATTCCAAGAAAATAAATTATTTTTCGATATTTGGTAGTGTAATGGAAAATAAGTTGGAAAACACTTTCCAATATTTGGTTATGTTATGGAAAATGAACTGCAAAATAACTTATTAATATTTTATTTTTTTCAAGTTTATTAAAATAATGAGGAACAAATCTTACAAATAAAAAAGTTGAATGAGAATGAAATTGAAAAAAAAAATATAATTTCATAAATTATGTCAAATAAAATAAATAATAATAAAAATAATAGAGATCAAATCTAACAAATAAAAAAAATTGAAAGATGAAGAAATTAAAATAATAATAATTACCATTTCATAAATTATTTCAAATAAAATAAGTAATAATCAAAAGAATGAGGATCATATTTGATAAATAAAAAATTTCAATTAAAAAATAATAAGGAAAAAGCAAATAACAATTATAAAAATAAGGACCAAAGTTAATATAAAAATTAAATTCTAAGGGATTAAATTGAAAAAAGAATATTCAAAACAAAATATATATAGTAATCAAAAGTTTGAGGATCAAATTTGATATAATCAACAAATAGTATAACATTTCTAAATTTTTCACAACTTCTGAAAAATATTTTCCGCGCGCCCAAAATGAAAGAAAAACATTTTTATGGAAAGCAAGCCAAATTTTTCCTTGACTGGAAAGTGTTTTTCGTTGACTAGCTTAACACAAAAAATTTCACAATAGTATATTTGAACCTATACTATTGATGGAGTCAATCTACTCTTCATTTTGTTTTGTTATATTCTTTAATTATAACATTTTTTGTTTGCGTGTTAATATCCAACTTCAATCCATAGATCCAACACTTCTGTGATTGCATGGTGTATACATTTATGGAACCACACGATTGTTTTTAATTATGAGACAATTGATGCTTTCTAAAAATAAGCTAGAAATTAAAAATTAACATCAACTTGAAATCTTCGAAACCATGCATCGATATAAGGTCTCCATTTAGGATGTCGTCTGAAAACCTGTCTCCATTGAAATAATAGAATCTCCATCGACGATTAACATCAATGATATTGCTCAGGCATCCTCAATGTTTGTAAACTTGAAAATAAATTAAATTAATGAAATATTGATTAGTTGTTCATAAATTATGTTATAATTAAAAAAACTAAAACTGAAACAAACTTACATTGAAAGGTCATCCTTCCAATTTGCCTCGTACTTGTGGGTGAATTGATTCCGCTGTGAAGGCACACCACCTCTACGCTGTGAAATTGCGCTAGAAGAGGCAGCATCACAAGCCAGCGCAAGTGCCTCTTCTTGATTGGTACCTAAGGACATGTCATCCTCACTGCTAGAAGAACTAGCTGCGACCATATATGAGCAACGAGCTGTTGATTTCATTCTACGCATCTACACAATTTTATACAAATAATTACATAATTAAATTCAATTATTAAAGAAAATTCAACAGCACCTCCCCTATACTAGAGACTACCCAAAGTTTTCAAACCTGCAAAAATTGACAATAGCCACATCCAATTGACCCCATGCAAAAATCTTATAAATAACCTAACATCTATACAAATAACAATTAAAATTAATGAAAATAATGAAACACATATTATGCAATAATAGAGTGAAATTGAGATAAAACAACTAAATTTAATCCTAAATATTGAATTAACAATGAAAATAAATTCAAGAATAACAATTTAAATTCAACAAGATAATCAATTATTATGGCAATAAAAACAATAAAATAGACAACAAATTAAAAAAAATTCGATAGCACCTCCCCTATACTAGAGACTATCCAAAGTTTTCAAACATGTGACAATAGCCATAACTAATCATAGTTATTAAACCCGGCCCGGGGGTTGACCCGGCCAAGGGGCCGGGTCCCGGGTTTCACGGGTCAACCCAGGTCAACTCGGGTCAACTCGGATTAACCCGGGAAAATTAAATTTTTTTTTTTAATATTTCATATGAAAAAATCCATGTAAATATAGATTATACATATTATGAAGTTTAAAAGAATATTTTAAAAAGTTTTTTATCTCACATTGAAAAAACATAACTTTTTTCCTTGGAAACATAAAGTATATATACTAATAGGTTTCAAATCCCACATTGAAAAAACATAACTTTTTTCATGGAAATATAGAGTATATATATGAAAGGACTTCAAATCCCACATTGAAAAGATATTATGTTATCATTTTAAGTTGAAGTATTTAAACCAAAAGGTTTTTTATCCCACATCGAAAAAACATGATTTTTTTCTTGGGAACATAGAGTATATATACTAATGGGTTTCAAATCCCACATCGAAAAAACTTAACTTTTTTCATGGGAACATAGAGTATATATATGAAAGGGCTTCAAATCCCACATTGAAAAGATACTATGTTATTCTTTTAAGTTGAAGTATTTAAACCAAAAGGTTTTTTTATCCCACATTGAAAAAATATGATTTTTTTCTTGGGAACATAGAGTATATATACTAATGGGTTTCAAATCCCACATCGAAAAAACATAACTTTTTTCATGGGAACATGGAGTATATGTATGAAAGAGTTTCAAATCCCACATTGAAAAGATACTATGTTATCCTTTTAAATTGAAGTATTTAAACCAAAAGGTTTTTTATCCCACATTGAAAAAACATGATTTTTTTCTTGGGAACATATAATATATATACCAATGGGTTTCAAATTCCACATTTGAAAAAAAAAAACAGGGTCTCGTCCGGGTTCGCCCGGGTCCCGGGTCGACCCGCCGGGTCGACTGGGTTTGGCCGGGCTGTTGCCACAGCCGGTCTTTTACTAACCCGGACCGGTCCAGCCACCGGGTCGACCGGGTCCCGGGTCGACCCGTCGGGCCGGGCCGGGTTTAATAACAGTGTAACTAATTGACCCTATGCAAAAATCTTATATATAACCTAATATCTATACAAATAACAATTAAAATTAATGAAAATAATTAAACACATATTATGCACTAATAGAGTAAAATTGAGATAAAACAACTAAATTTAATCCTAAATATTGAATTAACAATGAAAATAAATTCAAGAATAACAATTTAAATTCAACAAGATAATCAATTATTATGGCAATAAAAAAAATAAAATAGGCAACAATTTAAAAAACAAAAACTATAGACTTTAGGAATGAAAAATGCTTACCTTAAAAGTGTGTTTATATATATATATATATATATATATATATATATATATATATATATATATATTGTTAATAAAACAAAGAAAAGATGAAAAAAAATAAAATCATTACCTACATTGAATCAAAATACATACCTTTTAATTTATTGAAGATGAAAATAGAACCACAAAGACAGATTAAAGGAAAGGAAAAGAAAATAAAGAGATTTAGAGATTCTCAAGCTGAAGAAATGAAGAAGAGGAAAAATGAATTAAAGGGGAGGTCACTGGGTTTTATAGCACAATTTTACTGACAAACTCACAGACGGTTATTGAAATAATATTACTTTTAATTATTCCGTCAGTGAAATGTTAAAATATATTTTTTAACTCTATAAAATACTGACCTATTAGAAATCTGTCGGTATGGACGTTGGTGAGAGTGCACTGTGCATGAAAGATTTTGTTTGTGTTGCCTATTTTTCCTCTTGCAAACACTTAAATTACAAACTAACCCTACAAAATAATAACAACTATTAACAATTATAAAATAAATGTTTCGTGTTACAAAATATCATCCATAATATTACATTATAAAAAAAATGCTTTGCACGAAGTTGGCTTGATGATGATAGTTAGTCAGAATTTTCTCCTTCTTGGTCGTCAATTGAATAGTCATTAGCTCCATCACAATCTTCGATATAGATATCATCATCATCGATATTTGGTTGTCTGCTAGAGCTCAGAACATCATTTAACTCCTCTACATCAACATCAACAAGACTATCATCTTTAACACGAAAATTTGAATTTTCTTCTAAGTCAATTGAAGGAGTAACTCGATATGGCTCAACCAACTCACTAACTTGAAAGACCTCATCTCACACACTTTTGTCTTCATTCTCATCCTAAACAATCTTGACATGACCCTTGGGTTTCATTTTTAAAACATATAACCAATCAACTCTTGATCTGTCCTTTCTAAAGGAAGGGCTGTATGTATAATAAACTTGTTGACATTGATTTGTGAAAACAAACACATCATTTACGTTGCGGAGTATAGCTTTTGAGTTGATTTCGAACAGACCATAATGAGGATCTACTATGATTTCTCTGTCAGTGGTGTTATACCACTAGCATTTGAATAAAAACACTCTATTCTGCTTGCTATGATATTACAATTCGACGATCTCTTCTAATTTACCATAATAGTCAACTTCAAACGCATTACAAGTCAATTCCTTAATACAAACACCGTTATTGTATGTCTTTCTTCTATGCCCATATTCTTTAATATGGAACACATATCCATTGACAAAATACCCGTTGTAGCACTTAACCTTTTTTTTTTCAGGGCCCAGGCTTAGTGAAGACACTAACATAGCAACACTCCTTCCCATTTGATAAACCTTGTATAAAATTGTTCATCTTGTAATTGAAAGATTTGGGATTCGATCAGCTATGAGTTATTGGATAATAAATATTGTTGATGTTGCCTATAAGGTTATTCCAAATTATATGAGTGTATGATATTACAATATATAAATAGTATATTCTTAACGAAGTTTAAATAGTATATATACGTACTGAATAAAAGGTCTCAGCTCATCACAGTTAAATAGAACATAATTATGTGCTTGTCTAAACTCTTTTTCGGACCAATATCTTCCGCTTACGATATTGTTAGGTGTCGGTCGTCCAAAATTGAAGAATATTGACAAGTTCCCACTTGAAGGCATTTCACTACCATCATCATGTCATGGAATGCGATTGATTCTCGTTCTCAAATAAGGTTCAAATAGTACGAGATAAATGTTGAGATCTCCTCAACAATATAGGCCTCACATATCGAAGCTTCAACATGCGCCTTGTTCTTAATTTTTTTTAAAAAAATTTGAACAAGTACCTGTATGGAATTACACAAAAATTTTCAATAAAAAAACAATAAAAAAACTTTTAACTATGAATTACATTGCAACTGTTGTCGATACACGACGTTGGGCGACGGCTCCTACTTTTTTGTTTATTTAACAAAAAGGATTTTTTCTCAATTGGAGGAAATAAAGATTTTATTGGAGTCGCCGTCTAGTAATTTAAGGGAACTAGAAATCCCAAATTAGACACTGGTCCCAGAGATTCGGGTACGAGGTTAGTTATGATTAAGGGAAGGTAGACACCACCCTTAAAACATCCTTTCAAGAGAAAGGTTACCCTTACTTGTGTGTTTTTTATTTGATTCAAATGCTATTATATTTTGAGCTTATTTGCAATTTTTTTTTAAATGGTTAACGTCGGTCCCTAAAAATAGAAGACACGTTAAAAATGACATCAGTCCCTAAAATTAGGAGACTCGTCTAAAATATTGATGTTTTAACCCTAAAAAGTAGAGTTATGTCTGAGTTATCAAAAGAAATAATAATGGACATAATCCATACTTGGTATTTTAAATTTTTGACATCAGTCCTTCTCTAAAAAAAAGAGACGTGTCGACAAACTATATTCATTTATAAAACAAAAATTATTTTGATATCATTGATAAATGGGTATAACCATACTTGAGAACTAGGCTTTGGACCCACAAACGATGATATGATAAGATGGGTGTTGGACCCGCGTTGTTATTTCGTTTATATTTATTTTTTGTTTTTGTTTTTTTCACAACATGCAAGAAAATTTACAAGCATTTATATATACAAAAATATCAAAAATACTAGTAGGAACCCCAAAAAATTACCTGATTGCCACTGTATAGGTAAAAGACTGAAATACCCTTGAATTTCTTCGAAATTTATGAAAATGCCACTGGCGGCGCGTGTGGCCCACACACGGTTACTGTTGGAGCGGTGAAATTTTCTGGCGAGATTTCTGGCCAAACAATGGTTGATTCTGGTAGATCTGAGGGCGATGATTCTGATAGAGGTGGTCTCGACGGCCGTTGATGGTTGACGAGGGAGAATCGTCGGTTTGAAGCTTTGGTGGCCGACGAAAATCGCGCCCTTTTTCCGGCCAGATGGGGAGGTGAAAACACTGAGAACGCCCGGGGTTTTGCTTTATAGAAGGCTAGCAACCTTTCTATGGTGGTTCGGAATCTTCAAACGACCGGAAATGGGAGATCGAATGAGAGAGAGAGAATCGCCGGCGAGAGGAGAGAGAGACTCTGAGATTTGCTATAGTTTGAACGCGCACATGGTGTACCGGTGCAGCTGAAGGCTGTGAACCATTGGATCGAGGTTGAACTGATCCTGCGGCTGTGATTGGCTGGACCTGCAAGCTGATCGGACGATCTGGGATGGGCTGAGGTTTGATCGGGTGTGGCACGGTGTACCGAGAGCTTGGTACACCAGGTGACGTGGTGCAACAGGATCTAAGGGCAAATTGTTTTAAGGATTGAGATGGATTTGGGTTTTAATCTAGTGTGGTAAGCCCTATTGTACCCTATTGTATACTATCGGTGCAACTGCCCCGCCTAGACAAATTTTGTATTATTAATTTTGTTTTATTATATATAATAATAAATATTTATATAGGTAAAATTAAAAACTCAAATCAATATTAGAAAAAGCCCGATTCAACTGCTAAAAATTAATTTTAATGATTGAAAATTATGTTGAGACACTAAAAAAACTTTCAATGGGTATCAAACCGGTGGACCAGGTTTTGACAAAAAATAACAGTTTTGACCCAAAATGGCCTGAAACTCATTTTTTTTTTATCCCGGTCGACATGATTGGACCCGAATTGACCCGGTAGACTTGGTTTTGATCGAAAACGATGGTTTTGACCCGAAACAGCCTGGAAACTCATTTTTTTCTCTGGTCGACATGGTTTGACCCGGTGGGATCGGTTTTGACAGAAAATGACGGTTTTGACCCGAAACGACCTGAAACTCATTTTTTACCCTGGTCGACATGGTTTGACCCGTATTGACCCGGTGGACTCGGTTTTGGTCGAAAGTGATGGTTTTGACCCGAAACGGCCCGAAACTCACTTTTTACCCTAGTTGACATGGTTTGACCCGTATTGACTCGGTGGACTCGGTTTTGATGGAAAGATGCGGTTGACTTAAGAAAAATATATTTTTGAATTTTTAAACTTTTTCTTAATTTTTTTGGATTTTTATAAATAATAATAGAAATAAAATAACATTCAAGAAAATCTTGGTGAATCAAAAATTGGGTTACAACAGTTGCCCCCTCTTTACAATGCTTACGGCGTAAAGGCATTGGAAAATTCATTTTCTTTTGACTTTGCATAGTAAGTTTTGTAAAGAAAAACGATGGCGGTGTTGAAAAGTACACAGATTTTTCAGTTGGTCTAATTCTTATGAGCGACCTGCCCAAGTGAAAAAACATGAAAGTGTTTTCAATATTGGTTTTGTGAAATACATGAAAGTGATTTCAGCAATGGTTTTTTTTGTGTGAAATACTTGAAAGTGATTTCAGCATTAGTCTTATGAAATATATGAAAATGATTTCAGCAACGGTTTTATGAAATACATAAAAGTGATTTCAGATTAATGTTGTGAAATACATGAAAGTGATTTCAGCAATGGTTTTGTGAACCGACCTATCTATGAAATACATGAAAGTGATTTCAATATTGGTTTGTTTTTTTTTTGTGAAATACATGAAAGTAATTTCAACATAGGTCCTATTTTCCAGGAGACCTACCCGATGATAAAATATGAGGAAACTCGCAAGTGGTCTAATTGTTCCAGGCGACCTGCCCGATAGTGAAAATGCGAGGAAACTCGCAAGTGGTCTAATTGTGCCAGACAACCTGCCCGATAGTGAAGAAGAAAGCAAAGAATTTTGCGAGTGGTCTAATTGTTCCAGGCGACCTGCCCGATGATAAAATGCGAAGAAACTTACAAGTGATTTAATTGTTCTAGGCGACCTGCCCGATGATAAAATGCGAGGAAACTCACAAATGGTCTAATTGTTCCAGGCGACCTGCCCGATGATGAAAATACGAGAAAACTCGCAAGTGGTCTAATTGTTCCAGGTGACCTGCCCGATAGTGAAATGCTTGAAAGTGATTTCACTATTGGTTTTGTGAAATACATTAAAGTGATTTCAGCAATGGCTTTGTGAAATACATGAAAGTGATTTCAGCAATGGTGTTGTGAACCGACCCATCTATGAAATACATGAAAGTGATTTCAACATGAGCTTCATGGTTGATGAAAATTTCTAAAGGAAGTCATACCTGTACGGTTGAGATCTGATTTGCAAATTGATCTCAAAGATGATGAAAGCTTCTTAAGAAAGTCTTATATGTACGATTGAGATCTGATTTGTAAATCGATCTCAAAGATGATGAAAGCTTCTCAAGAAAGTCTTATATGTTCGATTGAGATCTGATTTGTAAATCGATCTCAAAGATGATGAAAGCTTCTCAAGAAAATCTTATATATACGGCTGAGATTTGAGCTGCTGTTCAAAATGATGGTATGAGTAAATTCCTTATAAATTGCGTAGTATTTGGCAAAAGACATCATCAACTTCTTGCATTTTCAATACTCTCAAAGTTCTTAACTTTTAAAGCTTTAACCATGTCTTCCTCTTCTTCCAATGCTAACCCAAACCCTGTTCCTGCAGTAAAGCCTGTAGTTTGGCGTACTACCTTTGAAGTGAATGGTCGTCCAGTTACAATAGAGGATACTGTAATGGACAATGAAGATATTGCTGTAGCCGTGGCTAGAGACATGATCCTTCCTCGTGATGAAATAATGCTGGCAGCCAGGATCGATATTGAAGTAGTGAATCAGTCACTTGCTCTCAGTATCAGACCTACTTCATCTTTGGTGAACGTTGTAGAGCGTCTTTATGCCAGAAGACTTGAGTTGAATACTCAAGTTCTTGATCTCCATCATCAGATTGAGAATTTAAGGAATAGCCTTCGTGATGAGAGACGTCACAGAAACAACTTGGAGAGGAGAAACCAAGAATTAAATACACGTGTTGACTTTTGGAGGGACTATGTTAACACATGACACCTCGAGTTTGAGGAAGAGATGGAGCTTATGCATAAACAATTTGAGGAATTCCGAGGCATGATTAACCATCAAGATGAAAATATCCCTAATCATCCTTGTATTGTTTAACATTTGTACTTGTAAACCCTTTTTCATGAATAAAAATCCATCTTTCTTGTCTTCATTTATAAATTTTGCTTTTGTGGAATTGCCATATTTGATGTGATTTAAAAGAACTTCAATTCATGTGAGTCTCGTTGGATCTCAGTGGGAATTTTGTTTCGTGAAATATCTGCAAAACAAATATACAATGCCCGTGAAGTTAGATGATATGCAATGCATCTTACCTGTTTTTGAAATATAGGTCCCCCCTCTTTGATGCTTCATCGTCATAGGGTGGCTTTGTTTGCATTCCAAAGCCTTCTTTGTTTTTTCGATGTATTGACTCATTCATGTGCTAGTCATCCGCTAAGTTGTAAATGCAGTGCCCATCTTGGGTTGTCCGCGATAATTACTGCTCTCGCTGTTTATCACCTGACAATGCCCCCAAGTGTAGTGTTGCTTGATTTATCATTAAGAAGCTTAACAAATCGTTCATCTCCTGGATTCTTTCAAGAATTGTTCTCTGATTGATTGTGCACATCGTGCCAACACTCATCAAGATTGTCAATCAGTTATGAACTCACCTTCAGTTGAAACATACCCTTCAAGTATATGCGGTCATCCACTTTCATGGAACTGTCATGTCATTCAGACCTGCATTTCATACTTTACAGTAAAAAGCTCATCGTTGTATGCTTAGTTTCTTTCTCAATAAGTTCTTTTCAAGTCATCTAACCATATTGTGAAAAGAAGTGTCTTGGCCTCATCAATGATGTTGCTTTTATCACCCATACTCATGTGGTGCAATGCGTATTTGAGCTTCAAATCAGATGGTCCCACGGTCAGTCTAAGTGGGTGTGGTGCATCCTTCCAATATTCATTCAAAAGCAATCATGTGATAACATCTTTCAATAGTCATAGCCATATTGGAGACGATAAACCAAGATGAAGATATGAAGATGTCCTTCAGGTACATCTTTGCTCTCAATTGTTGTCGGGGTTTACTGGATCATAAATTGTTCTTGAACATCATTGCCTTTAATTGATCTGAATGTGCTCATTCACTAATTATCTTTCTTTGAACCATATTGTCCTCAGTTCATTGATTCATTATTTGATCATCTCTACCCCCCAATTGATTTTAAAACTATTTGTTTTCCTTCTCAGAGGTCCATTGTATTGCCTCCAGAAGTGTCGAGAAGAATTGATGTCAATTCTGTTAGGAATTTGCAAACTCCGTCGATGTTCTTCTTATTTGAAAATCTTTCTTATTTTGGAATCAAATCTCACATTTCAAATGTCATGTCTATTCAAGTCTGATTGTTGAAATGAAATCAGAGAGATGTCAATTTTTGAAAGTATTTTTGGAAATCAAGCTTTGTTGGTCAAATATCCAACACACGCTATTCAATGTAGTCCTTTGATTGTCTTGTACTTTTGAGAGAAAAAAAATTGACTCGTAAGATTAAAATGGCTTTTTCCATGGTTCTTGTATCCATTTTAAACTCTAATTTTGGGTATATCTTTTGATTGTCTGTGATGAGGTGAGCTTTTATGAATTTCAAGAAAAACAAGGTACCCGAGTCAAAACTTGAGGTTTTATCAAGAAAGATTGTTTGTTTTTCTTAGCACTAATTTTAGCAGCATGCATAATAATCAGTAGCTTGATTCATGAAGTCACGACCCGTATGAAACAACTCTTCAAGTTTTGAGATCGCCATTTATCTTTTCAGATTGCTTACTTGATTAAAAAGGACTTTCTAAAGCACATAATGTAGGCTATGGTTCATGGTTATGAAAGAAAGGAATTTCACAAGCTCAAAAGGTGTTTGAGGGTTTCAAGAACCTATGATCAACATCAATTACTCATCAATCTCTTTTCCTCACGTTGTCTTTGTAGAGACAGTGACATATAACCTTGTTAATCTCAAAGATCAAAATTCGTTTAACATAAGTCATAACACAAATCCAACTTTTTCTTTGATGAATAACCAATCTAATCTTTTGAAGATCGTAAAGGCTTTATCATAGACACACCAAAAGACATCACACTTGATTTTTTCAGGTTAACTTTTGGCATTTGTTGTGTCTTTATCAATCTTTGGCTTTCTTCTTCTAGCCCTTTCTCAATCATTGGACTTTTGTTCTAAGCCTTCCCTTTGTCCATCGACTCTAACATTGTTTCATCTTTTCCTAAGAAAAGACTCTCATTGCCCCCAATGTGGGGTGTGATCCTAGTCAGGGTTTTTATGAAAGAAATATTCTATCAGCTCAAAAATGGGACTGCAAGGGATATATATTTCAAGAATTGTGAAAGGGTGAAACAAAAATGGCCTTTTCTCATTTCAAGCAAGGTTGGTTAGAATCGATAAATTTTGACCTCATCCAATGTAATGATTTAGACTTGTAAGAATCATAATTCACGAGTCCATAACTACTGAATCCACTACGTGTCATTATGCATACTGCTAAAACTTAGCTATATGGTGTGTGGTTCAATTTCATGTGTGAGCTCAAAAGTTTCTTGGTCACCTCATGTCATTTCAACAAGCATCGAGTCATTCAAGCAAAATAATTTTAATCTTCAAGATTGACTAATCTTAAACGCATATTGGAGCTTGATCAAAATATTTTGTCAAAATAACCTTTGAAAGAAACATCTCATGCTTTCAGAACAACAAAGGGATAAAGAAAAGACATGTTTAGTAAAAAGATGAGATGTGATCCCAAAATAAAATGCAGAATGACAAAACTCATAACAAAAAGGATTGACAGTTTAACACTCTTCTTGGATAAGCTTTTCTGGCGATATCTGTGTTTTGCCAAGCATTTCGATCACTTGTCAATCTGAGGATGTTGAGGTGACAATATGGCCGATGACCTCATTTTGCACAAACTCAACTTGATTCTTGAAATTCTTGCAATTGTTCAACTGAATGGCACAAAATCCCCCAATGATATTCAAATCTCTTTTCTGGATTATACCACCTAGAAAACGATGGTTGTATGGGATTTGATAGAGTCAGGGCAATAAGTCCAGAGTCTAACAGATGCTGGTGGACAAACTCGAGTGGTCGAGATATGTCAATCTTGGCAAAGACATTTTAGCAGTTGATGCTACAGTGAGACCTTGTTGGACCACATAATTAAGGCTTCCCATCGTTAGAGTTATCCTTTGATTCATCTCTCATTATTGTTCTAGAATCCTTGGCAGAATCTTCAATCATTCCCCTCTTTGTAGCTTGTTCAATTCTTTCGACAATCCTCACAACATCATGTAAATCTTCCAACGTTGTTGTGGTTATTTGTGGATTGGTAGAAACTTTCCAACAGCCAGGTGATCTTAGTAACGCACAGAAACATGTAGCAGCACCATTGCCGACGTGTGGAATCATGCGTTGTCTCAACTGGAAGAGAAAATGATGAATCTGAAACCCTTTTATCTCCTCTTTGATTCCTCACTGGTAGTACAGCAAACAAACACCTATAGTGGGAATTCTACTTTGTTAAAGTTGCAATGTCTGCTCTTGTTTTTCTCAGAGCAGCATCCGATACTGCTGGACCAGAATGGTGTTCACAATAGAGATGTCTGGAAAGAAGGCCAATGCACCAGGAACAGAAAGCTAGCAGCTATTATGTGCTCTTGGAATATGTGAAGGCTTTGAACGACTATCAGTGCAATTGAACGAGAATAAGGGTTGACATTAGTTGATGACTGAAGGCATTGCTGCCGTTGTTCACTAAAAAGGAGAGGTGCAACTTCAATGGAACGTGGACAAGTAGTGTTCCCAGCAAGAGCCTGTACAGACGTTCCCTTTCCATTCTTGAAGCTCAACACTTATTCAAATAGATTTATGAGTCGAGTAGACCTCAGCAGGTGGGGGAACTTATGTTTCAACCCTTCAAGTAAATGCACAAATGGATGCAAAATGCCATATGTTTTATGCATGCTTGTTATTTGTTTCAAGTTTTCCTTTAGCTTATGACGAGAAATAGACCAGATCAGGTTCTCTTAAGAAAGTTTTCACTGAGGACTCTAAACCTGCAGGAACTTGAACCGATTTAGGGGAGAAATTTGATGCCATAAATCAGAATCAAAATAAACATTTCTCATAACAAAAAGATGATGAAATTGCCTTTTATTAATTGATAATATTAAAAGTACAACAAGTTAATCTTTCCAAAACCTTGGACCGTCGTATGCTGAGATCTCATTAATTCCATCTTTGATCAACCCAAAAAACTGATGGAATTCATTTCTGGTCATTGGCTCACGATCTGCTATTTGTTGAGCTAGGCCTCTTAATCCTAAAGCATAATTCTTGGCATCATCTGCTTGTACATGATAGCGCATAGCTTCAGAAGCCCAACATTCTGCTTCTTTTTCTGCCTTTTCTTTTTCTGATGATAACGTTTACTCAATAGAAAGCAAATGGTCTAAATGCTCATCTAAATTGGCAATTATTACATCTTGATTTTGATGCTGCTCTTGAAGTGATTCATTTTTCTCTTTCAATTTTAATACCATTTTCTCAGCTTTTGATGCTCCTCTAACCCATTTCTTTATGTTGACATCTTGCTTCCTCTTATCTTCTGACAAAAGTACATATTTTTCTTGTAATTGCTGGAACTCAAGTTGTTGATGTTGTAGCTGAGCTGACAAGTCATCCTTTTCTTGTTTTATGATAGCCAAAGCTCTTTCTCGAGTGGCTAGATTAGATTCTAACTTTCTTTTTTTTAGCCCCTAACTCTTCCACTTCAGCATTCAAACTTAGGTTATAAGATTCTTGTTAGGCGCATACTTCTTTGTGTATGTCTTCAGCAGACTAAATCAAAGACCTGGGTGGCCCTTCAAAAGGAGGAACTTTGTACCCTTTCCCTCTTTTCTTTTGCCATATTGGATATCCTTCAGTTGTTTTTCCTTCTACTCTCTTAGCAGAAGTAACCCTACCAGGATGTTTCCATGCCTTCTTCACTGACTCTAATAATTTCTTCGAGGTCTTGAAATCTTCATAAAATGTTGCCAGTTCGGTAGTCCTTGGAATAAACTGCTCATGTAAGATCTCACATCGGAAACGAGCGTCCAGATCCAGGGCCTTATAAGTGCATGCTCATCTTAACTAGTAACACGCGTTTAAAACCCTGAGGGGCACCTAGGTGAAAGCCCTGGGAATGGGTGAACTGGGAGACCTAGAAGGGACAGTATCTGACAGGGTGAGTGTGTTGTGCTACTTTGAAAGAAGCGTTTTAGGGCCATGTGTGGTTGCCAAGAACAAACCTGTGAGGGGGACCTGGGTGGAAGCTCTGGACATGAGTGGACTGGGAGGCCCAAAGCGGATAATACCTTGCTAGTGAGGTGGGGTGTTACAGCTCAAATCTAAATTGTCGTAAAACCATATTAGGACAATAACTAATACAGCAGCGGGCTTCTATCAACGGGACCTATGGGTACTCACCACAATATGTCAGATAAGATTTGAAGTAAGAGTATCGACTCCTCCAATGAAATTGAGATTTACTTAGACTTAGAAACATTGATTCCCATGTGGTTCTTCCTACTTCATGCAAGTGTTTTTCAGCAAAATTCTCTAGCTTAGAATAAAGATGCCATGGGGTACCAACCAAACCTAAAATCTTCCCCTCAATCATATGACTCATAGTCCAAACAAACAACAACTGCAAGCAACATCTTAAACGACCCCTTCTGGCTTTTCTACAATAATTCAAGGATGAGAAAGTTTCTGCCAATATTGCTGTAGCAGAGTTAATTTTAAGGGTCACCATATTTTTGAATACATTAACAGCCTCAAAATCGATCATTCCCTCGGCAGATGGGAAAAGAACCAAACCATATATCCCTAAAGCCAAAATTCTCAATCGAATTTCATTGCTTTCATCATATAATATCCTCTTGAATATGGCTTCTAGTTCATTCCAAAACCAACCCTGGCTATTTCCTCTTTTAGTTGCATGTGATTTTGCTAGTTGACAGTCTATCTGGGTAATCCAAGCAAAGTTAGAAAGTGCATGCTGTATAGGTGTGTAAAAGTGCACCTTTTCTGACTTGGGACAATTTAGCAGGGATTCATACTCCTCAATAGTAGGAGTCATATCCACAGTATCAAAAGTGAAGCACCGATATTCTGGATCCCAAAACCCTATCATAGCCTGAAAACAAGCATGTTGGACCCTAATTTTCAGTAAATGTGATAGATCCCCATATTGTTTCTGAAAAGTGATTTGATCATGAAAGGATAACCTTTCCCAGCAGTCTAGCAGCTATCCTGTACCAAGTGGTCTATCATCTAATTTAACGTGTGCTGGTAATTGAGACTCAAATTCTGATGGCAAACAATCCCCTTCATCATGTTGACTCAATTTTAATCTGGTCAAAAATTCCTTAATAGTATTGTTTTTTTCCATCTCACACTTCCTATAAGGATCAGTGGAGATATAATGAGAATATAGAATGTATATAAAAATGTATGGTAATGTATTGACATTTGTTTGTGTCTTAAAGGGTATATCCTAATTGATAAGATCTAGCTCATAAGATTTGGCTCAGTTTAATCTATCCTTAAAGATATTCTTTGGTTCTTAGATTGCCCAAATTACCCATGGAGTAATCGGCCTCTTAACCTTATACAACATGAGTATGGGAAAAAAAATTCCACAATACCCGTTGCATAGGGTGAGTTACAATCCAAGCGAAAGTCCAAATGAGCATCAGTGGGCATAAATCACACTTGCCACCTGAATCTCTCTTTTGTAATCTTAAACAGGATGAGCTCGGGTCCAGAGCTTTTATTTGTTCACCGTGAAGTGTGTGAAGACAGAAATAAATAAACATGCATGCATGTGGCAATATGGAAAATTGAAAAGAATCACAGTAGATATTGCATAAAATAAATAATGCAAATAAAATAAATGCCCAAAAATAAATAGCGATAAGAAAGAGCAAATGAAAAGCAAACACAAGCAGTTGGCTCAACCCTAAGTCCCCAGTGAAGTCGCTATTCTGTCGATACACGACGTCGGGCGACGGCTCTTACTTTTTTGTTTATTTAACAAAAAGGTTTTTTTATCAATTGGAGGAAATAAAGATTTTATTGGAGTCGCCATCTAGTAATTTGAGGGAACTAGAAATCCCAAATTAGACACTGGTCCCAGAGATTCGGGTACGAGGTTAGTTATGATTAAGGGAAGGTAGACACCACCCTTAAAACATCCTTTCAAGAGAAAGGTTACCCTTACTTGTGTGTTTTTTATTTGATTCAAATGCTATTATATTTTGAGCTTATTTGCAATTCTTTTTTAAAATGGTTAACGTCGGTCCCTAAAATAGGAGACACGTTAAAAATGACATCAGTCCCTAAAATTAGGAGACTCATCTAAAATATTGATGTTTTAACCCTAAAAAGTAGAGTTACGTCTGAGTTATCAAAAGAAATAATAATGGACATAATCCATACTTGGTATTTTAAATTTTTGACATCGGTCCTTCTCTAAAAAAAAGAGACGTGTCGACAAACTATATTCATTTATAAAACAAAAATTATTTTGATATCATTGATAAATGGGTATAACCATACTTTAGAACTGGGCTTTGGACCCACAAACGATGATATGATAAGATGGGTGTTGGACCCGCGTCGTTATTCCGTTTATATTTATTTTTGGTTTTTGTTTTTTTCACGACATGCAAGAAAATTTACAAGCATTTATATATACAAAAATATCAAAAATACCAGTAGGAACCCCAAAAAATTACCTGATTGTCACTGTATAGGTAAAAGACTGAAATACCCTTGAATTTCTCTGAAATTTAGAAAAATGCCATTGGCGGCGCGTGTGGCCCACGCACGGTTACTGTTGGAGCGGTGAAATTTTCTGGCGAGATTTCTAGCCAAACAATGGTTGATTCTGGTAGATCTGAGGGCGATGATTCTGATGGATGTGGTCTCGACGACCATTGATGGCTGACGAGGGAGAATCGTCGGTTTGAAGCTTCGGTGGCCGACGAAAATCGCGCCCTTTTTCTGGCCAGACAGGGAGGTGAAAACACTGAGAACGCCCGACGTTTTGCTTTATAGAAGGCTAGCAACCTTTCTATAGTGGTTCGGAATCTTCAAACGGCCGGAAATGGGAGATCGGATGAGAGAGAGAGAATCGCCGGCGAGAGGAGAGAGAGACTCTGAGATTTGCTATGGTTTGAACGCGCGCATGGTGTACCGGTGCAGCTGAAGGCTGTGAACCGTTGGATCGAGGTTGAACTGATCCTGCGGCTGTGATTGGCTGGACCTACAAGCTGATCGGACGATCCGGGATGGGCTGAGGTTTGATCGGGTATGGCACGGTGTACCGAGAGCTTGGTACAGGTGACGTGGCGCAACAGGATCTAAGGGCAAATTGTTTTAAGGGTTGAGATGGATTTGGGTTTTAATCTAGTGTGGTAAGCCCTATTGTATCCTATTAAATCAAAGTTCCAGAACGATTAGGATATTTTTTATATTTTTCAATTTGTTTTTAATAAAAATCAATATCTTACTCTCGCGAAGAAAAACTAAAAAAACTTGAATAGTGATCGAGGATGTACTCTCTCTTTTCTTTTCTTTCTTTTCTTTTTTTCCTTCTCCCCTTTTTTTCTTCTCTAGCGAATTGTAACTGGCTCTCCCTAGCCACTGATATGTAACTGGCTATTTATAGCCAATGATAGGGGACATAAATCTAATGTAGTTGGCATGAATCTGCTTTAAAGAAAAATTTCATGGTCACAGCTACTCCGCCTACTATCGGTGCAACTGCCCCGCCTAGACAAATTTTGTATTATTAATTTTGTTTTATTATATATAATAATAAATATTTATATAGGTAAAATTAAAAACTCAAATCAGTATTAGAAAAAGCCCGATTCAACTGCTAAAAATTAATTTTAATGATTGAAAATTATGTTAAGACACTAAAAAAACTTTCGATGGGTATCAAACCGGTAGACCGGGTTTTGACCAAAAATAACAGTTTTGACCCAAAATGGCCTGAAACTCATTTTTTATCCCGGTCGACATGATTGGACCCGAATTGACCCGGTAGACTTGGTTTTAATCGAAAATGATGGTTTTGACCCGAAACAGCCTGAAAACTCATTTTTTACCCTGGTCGACATGGTTTGACCCGTATTGACCCGGTGGGATCGGTTTTGACAGAAAATGACGGTTTTCACCCGAAACGACCTGAAACTCATTTTTTACCCTGGTCGACATGGTTTGACCGGTATTGACCCGGTGGACTCGGTTTTGGTCGAAAGTGATGGTTTTGACCTGAAATGACCCGAAACTCACTTTTTACCCTGGTCGACATGGTTTGACCCATATTGACCCGGTGGACTCGGTTTTGATGGAAAGATGTGGTTGACTCTAGAAAAATATATTTTTGAATTTTTAAACTTTTTCTTAATTTTTTTGGATTTTTATAAATAATAATAGAAATAAAATAACATTCGAGAAAATCTTGGTGAATCCAAAATTGGGTTACAACAACTGTAATATCTAATCTCTCAAATAGATACATCCATCTATATTGGACCGGTCCTCTAACCTTTACCTCATACGGTAAATGTATGGGTAGATGCTCCATCAAGTCAAAAAATGATGGAGGGAATATCATCTCAAGTTTGTATATTGTCTTGATGATATTCGTTTCAAGCCTTTCAATATAATCAACATTCAACTTGCTGGAGCATATATCTCTAAACAAATAATTGATATCCATGAGTGCATCCCATATCCCCTTTGGCAATAAATCACGAAAAGCTAATGGAATGAGTGTTTGCATAAACATGTGGTAGTCATGACTCTTCATTCCATATAATCTACATTCATCTATATTAACTAGCCTTGATATGTTCGATGCATGTCCATCAGGAAAACTCAGACTCTTAAGTCATTTGTAGACTAATAGTTGTGCGTTTTTCTCTAACACGAAGCTTGCTTTGGGTTTTGCGACCTGTGACCCATCAACAACCAACTTTATATTTTTACGGTTACAAAATAATGCCAAATCCAATCTAGCCTTGATATTGTCCATTTTCTTCCCTTTCACATCCATGATGGTTTTGAAAATGTTCTCAAACACGTTCTTTTTGATATGCATGGCGTCAAGGTTATGGCGGAGGAGATTGTTCTTCTAATAAGAAAGCTACTAAAAATACTTCGCTTTACCCAATTGTAGGTCAAACCAAAACCTAGAAACTTCTGCTTACCTGATTGGAAACCAAACACAATGTCACCGTACTCTGACACAATATCATGCAATTCTTCACTAGAAAGACACAGGGGTGCAACATCCTTTTCAACTCTGCTAACAAAGAAATCCTTTCTGTTCTTTTCATACCTATGATTCATTGGCAAGAAACAACGATGATAGTAAAAAATAGAAGCTTTACTTTGTTAGTTAATGTGAATGCCTTGTTGTTTTCCATTAAGTATGGAAATGCTAGTTTTCCATGCGTGCTCCAACCAAAAACCATTCCAGGAGCTGGGAAATCATTGATAGTCCACATCAATGCCGCTCTCATAACAAAATTATGTTTCCTCGTTATATCATAAGTCAAAGCTTCGAAGGACCACAACTGTGTCAACTCGTCAATCAACAGTTGAAGACAAATATCTATATTCCGGCCCGGACTGCTTGGACCTGATATGATCATAGATAAAAACATGAACTTCAACCTCATATACATCCCTGGTGGCATGTTATAAACCATCAATATGACCGGCCAACAAGAATGAGTAGTAAATGACCCAAATGGGTTGAATCCGTCTTTATACAACCCAAGATGCACGTTCTTTGATTCATCTAAAAAGTGACAATGCACACTGTTTAAATATTTTCATGCTTCATCGCCAGAAGGATGCGCCATCACTCCATCAACTGCATTATGTGATTGGTACCATGTTATGTGCTCAATAGTCCTTGGTAACATGAATAACCTCTGCAATCTAGGTGTGATTGGGAAGTATCCAAACTTCTTATATGCCATGAGAGTTTTTCCCCTGTCAATTCTGGGTTTGTAATGGGAATGCCCACGTGTCATGCACTTGGTCAACTCAACATTTTCAAGGTAGTATAACATGCAGAAGTTAAAGCACATGTCAATTTTTTGGTATCTTAAATTAAAGGGTTTCATCATGGACTTTGCAGCATATAAGTTCTCTTTCAGCCTATTTCCTTTAGGCAAAATGCTTCTCACCCATTCAATAATTTTGTCATAACTGGCCTCGCTCAACCCGTGATTTGACTTGATGGTGAACACTTGTGTTACAGCTGATAATTTATTATGGTTCATGCAGCCATCCCATAATGGTTTGCCAGAATCTTTCAACATATCAAAAAACCTTGTTGCATCTGCATCAGCTGATTGGACATGCAGATTGGACATTGATTGATATTACCTTGATTCATTCTCATTGCATTCATAACCATATTCTTGTATGGATTACTGTTGTCATTTGCAACTCCATGTACATTGCTAGCACTAGAAGTTGACCCAATCACCCTTTCTCACATGCTCTCATTACAAACAAATAGTTCTCCGTGTGCAAAGCAACACAGGTAATCCTCCATAAACCCTTTGTGTAGAAGATGCATCATTACAACATCTTGATGCAGATACCTTTTGTTTTGACACTTCTTGTTTGGACACCTAATATCGCCTCCAGTAAAATTTCTGGGAATAGATGTTGCGAAATTAATAAAACCACGAACCCCATTACAATAATCTATCCTCCGCAATCCTTGTGGTAATCTCAATACATTCATGAACGATCATCCATGACTTCTATCGAACCTCTATAAAATTATGATGACAACATGTATTAATTAACTTTGTTAGATAAATAAATTTGCAAAAATATTGGTTTATCTCAAGATTATCCAACAAACTAATTAGAACTTCTCAGAAATATTCATTATCAATTATCAATGTTTATACAAATTTATATATATAAATTTATAGAAATTACAACTCCGCAATAGCATTTGTCATAACCCAATTTTGGGTTATTCCCAAAAACTAACTTTTTTTCAAAGAATAAAAATAAAAAAATAAAATAAAAGCTGGCAATGTGGAGAAAGCAGGTCAAGGAGGATTACAAAAATATGAAAAAATCAAGCTTTAATTTTTGGACAAAATTAATGACCTAATTGTCCCCTAGTTTGCCCAAAAATGAAGAAAGAAAAAAATAACTGATATGATGATGCTAATCCAAGTGAAGAAAGAAAAAAAAACAAATAAAGAGCCCAAACGCAATACCGGGGGGCACGAAAAACCATTTTGGAAAGAAATTTCAAAGACCAAAGGTCAGGAAACAAGCATTGATGTTCTTTAGTTTTGAAATCCCTTAAACACCTTTTGAGCTGCAAATATCCTGTTATTCATAACCAAGAGCCCAAGCCTACATTATATGCCTAATCAAACCCTTTCTGATTAAAGACAAGCAATCTGGATAGGTAGGCCATGCTTTTCCTTGCGAACCAAATTATTATTCACGCAAATAAAATGAATGCTTTGGAAATCAGTTCTCTATAACCCTTAAATTAAAGTTTGAACCTTTTGACCAACAAAATATCACTTCATATTTTCACCAAAAGCAAAACAAAAGTTTTTATCACTTCTGAAAACATGTCTATAGGAATCACTTAAATTTCTTCAGAACGAGTTTGCTTTAAATCGATGTTGCAATGATTTCTGTGTTTGGAATAGCTTTGAGATTTCAAAATTTATACATGAAAAGAACTCCTTGTCAAACCTTTTATCGCATTGTCTCATCCCTAAATAAAACCCAATTTGAACACTTGTGGGGCATGATCAAGCTCGGGGGCAATCCAAAAACGCATAATAAGACTGGCTCCATGATTCTCTTTCTAAGAAAACAAAATGTTGGGCGGAGCTGATGACCTTTGAGATAATGGTTGGAGGATAAAGAAGTATGATGATATCAAACCGTTCCAAGAGGTCAAGATCACAAAATATGACTCGAGTAAGCAAGAGCAAAAAGGCCATCGAAGTTTGCTACCAAGATTCAAACTTTTAAGAAAAGAGACCTATATTTCTCAGGTAAGTATATGTGCATATTAATCATAATGCATTGTTTTCAACATTAACAGGTTAGTGTTTTACCATCAACTTTTGGGTAGTGTGTTTTCTAACCCTACCTCTTTTCGAATGCGCCTTTGAGCCTTTACTTCTTTTTTAGTGCGCTTTCGAGCCTTCACTTCCTTTTGAGTGCATCTTTGAGTCCTCACTTCCTTTTGAGCAAGCTTTTGAGCCCTCATCTCCTTTTGAGTGTGCCTTTGAGCCACCATTTTTTGGGTAGTGCGTTTTCTAACCCTACCTCCTTTCCAATGCGTCTTTGAGCCCTTACCTTTTGGGTAGTGTGTTTTCTAACCCTACCTCCTTTTAAGTGCACCTATGAGCCCTCACCTCTTGGGTAGTGCGTTTTCTAACCCTACCTCATTTCGAGTGCAACTTTGAGCCCTCACTTCCTTTTTTCCTCTTGGGTAGGTCACCCATTACAATGAGACAATTTCTTTTTCTGGTTAGGTCACCCATTACAATGCAACCATTCTCCATGCTTTTTTTTATCTGGGTCGGTCACCCATTACAATGAGACCATTCTTTCACCTGGGTAGGTCACCCATTACATTGAGATCACTCTTTTTTTTCTACTTGGGTAGGTCACTCATTACACTGAGACCACCTCAAAAACTCTTTTTCATTTTTTTCCTTGGACAGGTCACCCATGATAATTTGATCATTTTAAAATCTTTCAAATTTCAAAAGACAAGTCTTCCAATTTTTACTCTAAGTGTGCTTTCCAGCCCTCAAAATATTCATCATTTCTTAATATGGCGAGCCCATTATCATCTCATTCTTATTTTTTTTCTTCACAACACTTACTATCTAAAATCTCTTACAAGACTTCCTATCGTAAGCATTGTAAATAGGGGGACAACTGTCATAACCCAACTTCAAAAATGAAAAATGAAAAAATAAAGTAAAAGCTGCCAATGTGGAGGAAGCAGATCAAAGAGGACTATAAAAATATGAAAAAATCAAGGTGCATTTTTTGGACGAAATTAAAGACCTAATTGTCCCGCAGTCTAGCAAAAAATAGAGAAACAATGCAAATTCAAAGTTAAATTAAATTATCATTGGATGAATTTGCATAAGAATTAAGTTCAAGGACATAATTAATTTTTTAATAGGCCAATTTGATTTAATCATGGGCCAAATTGAATTTTGATTATGTTTAAGAATTAATTTGGGTCCAATTAAAGGATTTAATTAAGTGCAAGGACTTAATTATATTTTAAATGGGTCAAATTAATTTAATTAGCAGCTTAATTGGTGAAAGTTTAAGTTTGGGAGCCCAATTTGGGCTTAATTGAGGAGTTTAGAATTTTACGAGATCAACTTTAATTTTTACCAAGTTAATTGATTGAAATGAAGGGCAAAATTGCAAGAAAATTGAAGTTTCGGGGTCAATTAGGGGTTAAATTGAAGAAATTGAAAGTTTTATGGTCAATTAGGGGTTAAATTGCATAAATCTAAAACCAGTGACCAAAATGCAAAAGGCACGTAACTTCAGGGTTACGATTGATGTTTATCCATGGACACAATTGCATAACATTAAACATTTGAAACCGATCAGGGATGTACAAGAGACAAATTAGAAATCAAGGGACCAAAATGAACTTTACCAAAATAACACCGTTTTGGCTACTGTTTATTTTTTTCTTCAAATTTCTCTGAAAAGGCTATTTGGGTTACCTATTTTGTAGGTGCATTTAATGCCTATATCCTTTACCAAATTTGACAAAACTTGCACACAAGTGATCACCTAACATCCCTCTACCTCTGGGTATTGTCCATTTAGACCGAATGACAACACAGCGGCCCCAGCGCCGGCCTAAAGAGGCCAACTCAAGCATCATGCAGGTGCAGATTTGATAGTGCACCATAACTACTTTAAGCCAACGATTAGGATCTTTCCCAACTGAATCAAGGGCTAAATATTTTCCCCAATGTAGACAAGATTGTCCTCTTCCACCGCCTATAAATAGTGGTGGATTTCATGGCCTGAGAGAGGAGAGATTGATATCCAAAGTTAGGAAAAAATCATCCTTTTCGGGTTCCCAGCAACTACTCCTCTCTCTCCACCGTGGCCTTCAGCCACCACCATCCATCACCACCGTTCCAGCCACCTACTAGAGTCACCACCAGCCAAACCACAATACAATAAAAAATTCAAAAAAATATGTATTAGCATGCATGTTGGCTTTAATAACTAGTTTATTAAAGTCACGAGAACTAAACCAATATTTCAAAAACACCCAAAAAAATATCTTGTTTTCTTTTAATATCCAGGATTATAAATTTATACATAAAACGTAATCCTGATATTAAAAAGATAGTTTTTTTTATTGACATTAGAATGGTTAGGTTTTAACCCGATAAGATAAGGACCTCCTTACCAAGGAGAACTTTTCTTAAACCATAAATAGACCAATAATTAGAAAACATGACAAGACCTTAGATTTTTATCAGATAATAAAACAATATTGCAGCTTACCTTAAGTAAGGCGTATTTGGGGTGTTAATACCTTTTCTTTACGCAACCAGTCTCCGTACCCAATCTCTAAGACCAGTTAGGGTTTCTAGTGACCAAATTTGTAGGTGGTGACTCTCATTCCTTTTTTTCATGGAAAAAGACAAGAATTCCTTGTCCTCCATATATGTCAGATAGACACTCAACACCTGAGGGTGGTGGATGATCGCTGCGACGCCGCACACGTGCGACAACATTGATAAAAATTAAAATGAACCCGTTAAACAAACTATTAATTATTTAATCACAACACATGTAATTCAGTAATTCAACAAAGTTTCAATAATTTACAAATAAATACAATTTTTAAAAAATCTAAAACAAACCATAACAAGTACAAAATTAATTATACATTCATACTACAAGTTTGTTTGTAATAATGAGTTTAAAACATGTATATACACTAACAAAATACATATACTAAAAAAACAATAAAAAACAATAAATTGACATTTAAATGTTAAAATTAAAAAAGTTAGATTTATTTACAAAAAATGATAAAATCCATAATAAATCAGAACATGGATGATGTGACAACAAAACTTAAAAAAATATGACTTGTGTTGAGAAGAGAGGGATATTTTAAGGGGGATGGTTGTTTGCAGTTTGGAAGGGGAGAGTTGGGATGGGGAAGAAGAAGATGAAATAGGGGAGGAGAGGGTCAGCTAAGTGGTGATATATCCAGTTTTGCCGATGGAATCACCGACGAAACCATTCTGTCGGTATATCCATTCGTAATTTGTTGGTAATTCTGACAGTGAAAAGAGTCACGTCACTGTACAGAGATCTAGTTTTAAATCCATCGGCAATTCCATCAGTAAAATCACCCACAATAACTCCAACGTTAGGGAACTGCTTTATTTTTCAAAATTCTATAAATTCAATTTGCAATTCAGTTGGTATATACCGATGGATTGCGTCCATCGGTATATACCGACTGAATTACAGACGAAATTTAGGCCATCGATGATTAATACCAACAGAAAGATGCTGTCAATATATACCGATAGAATGACCGACAGAATATACGCTATCTGTAATGATTATTGACAAAATATTTCTGTCAGTAAATCTGTTGGTTTTTGCCGAAGTTCTAGTAGTGAAAAAAATTTTAGCTGACTCGATAACTTTATCAAAACCTAATCATTAACCCATTAATACTTTTGAAAAAACAATTTAAAAAAAAAGTTAAAGTCAATCCTCCTGATGCGTGATGAGGGCTCAACCCTTGTTTAAATTTTAAAACTATGATTTGTTTTTTCATTTTAAATATATTCTTACAAAAACATGTACATCGTATTTCTAAATATGAGATCGGTCAAGTGAGGTAGAGATCGTCACACTTCATGTCTCCAATGGGTACAGCCTCGTATCAATACTTCAGTAGAGACAATTGGTATAGAAGGAAGTTGACTGATGCCAACTTTTGAGTTGTTTTTATTATATAGCTTCATCATATCCTTTCTGTTCAAATTAAGCTCACAGGACACCGGGGAGAATGCATACTGCATTAAGAAAAAGAGGGAAGAAACTTGAAAGCCAAAAAAATAATATAACATTGATTAGAGAATAATATAAATTATATTTTAAAATTTTATTTAACAGCTTAAACTATTAGATTAAGATGATTTTTTGATATGGTATCAGAGTCTTGATAATCAAGTGGTCATGAGTTCTGTCATAACTCAATTTTTGACCATTTTATTTTAATTATTATTATTATTATTTTATTTACTGAAAATGATAAAAAAATAATGATAATGATAAAAAAAACAAGTAAAATGAAATAAAATGAAGAATGAATTAAAATTTAGGTTAAGGGCAACATGATTGGAAGCTTAAAGATTTAATTAAATTTTTTACTTGTTTAAATTCATCAAATCGAAGGTTTAATTGTAGAATTGATAAGTTTTGAGACTTAATTAAGCTTAGAATTAATTTAATTCATCCAATCGAGGGTTTTAAATGGAGAATTGATAAGTTTTGAGACTTAATTAAGCTTGGAATTAATTTAATTCATCAAATCAAGGGTTTTAATTGGAGAATTGATAAGTTTTGAGACTTAATTAAGCTTTAAATTAATTTAATTCATCCAATCAAGGGTTTAATTGAAGAATTGATAAGTTTTAGACTTAATTGGACTTTGGATTTAATTAAATTAATGAAATCATGGACTTAATTGAAGAAATATCAAAGTTTGGAGTTTAATTGGGGTCCAAATTGCAACAATTAAAATCCAAGGACTGTGTTGTAAAAAACGCTGAAATGCTGAGGTCCAATTAAAGTTCATCCAGGGGCTCATTTACAAAAATGTCAAAACTTCAAGGACTAGATCATAAATAGCAGTTGATGGGAAAACGAAGCCGTTTCTTGGACAAAACTGTTCACTGTCTTCTTCCTCCGTTTCATCAGTTTCCAGCCAACGCTTGAATTTCAGCATTGAAGGCGCTTATAGGGTCGGTTACAGGGCATTTAGGAGGCCGGCCGTTACCACCGATTTTGGCCTTATAAAAGGAGAGGGAGTCGCAGCCAACAGAGGAGGAGAAACAAAAAAAACAGGAAGAAAACGAAACAGAAACAGGGGAAGAAAAACTGGGAGAGGAAGGAAAAACTGAGGAAGGAAAAGCTGGGGAGTGAACCGGCAGAGGAGGAAGCCAGGACACAGACGAAGACAGGGGATTTTTGGGGACCGAGAACAGGGGAAAAAGGCAAGCAGAACCCAGAGAAAACAACAGAAAACAGAGGGGGGTGCAAACGAAAAACCAGAGAAGAAAAACCCAGAACACAGAGGAAGAAAAGCAGGGGGGTTTGAAGGAGAAACCGAGGAAAAACTCAAGCTAAACCTAGACGAAAAAAAACAGAACCAGGGGGGAAAAAAACAGAACCAGGGGAGAGAACTGGAGCAAAACCGAGAGAAAAAAAACAGAAAACAGGGGAAGGCAGAGCACGAACTGAAACAAAAGAAAAGCAGAGGAACAACACAGAGAGGATAATTGGTTCTGCCATTGCTTTCATCCCTGCAGAAAACGACCCAAAAATCAGTATCCACAGAAGCCGGCACCTTCGTTCTCGGTTCCTTCATTATCTCAAAATCTGCTGGAAAACGAAAGCAGACCGTGGGCACAGGAGCAAAAAGGGAAGGCAGAAGTAAAGGTATCAAGCAGGCGAAAGTCACCACCAGCGTTGCAGCCATCTTCGCCACTCCAGAAGCAGGTACGCCAGCTCTTCATCCCTTTGCGTTCTTTGAAATTAAATGATCAAAGAACACTGTGCGAAGGTAATTTAATTACCTTCGCACAGTGATTGCACGCGTGAAATCACTTCACGCGTGCTCCACATTTTGCCGAGCCTGGTCATTGGCCAGTGACCCGGGCCGGGCTGAGCTAGGCCCAGCTCCAAAAAAATAAAAAAATAAAAAATAAATAAAAAGTGTAAAAATAAAAATTTTGCATGTCTTAGAAAAAATATATTTTTGTCAATTTATTCACTTATATTAGGATCATGAATAAAAAAGGGAAAAAAAAAAGAAAATATACTAATTTTTTGGTAGCTATGAATTTTTACCAACGTCAGAGTTGGAATTATATGTGGTGGAATTTTTACCAAAGCCAGAGTTGGAATTATTCACGATCGAATATTCACTGGTCAGGAATATTATAAACAAACCATCATAGCATAAGCGAATAAATGTTTAGCAATTTAAGACAAAATCAGCAATGCAGTCTGCCTCAGGCAGAACGTTTAAGGGGTGATAATATCTTCCCTTTTACATAACCAGTCCGAACCATAGAATCTCTATTGACCAGTTAAGGTTCCTAGTGACCATAATACTAAGTGGCGACTCCTTAAACAAGACCTTTTTTCTAAAAGAACAAGATGCCATAAATCTGTTTTTTTTTTCATAATCAAGATTATTTTTGTGGGCTGCCGCGATGTCGAGTGCGACAAATTCAAATCTCACTATCTCTATTTATTTGATAAAAATCAATCCCAAGATAATGTAGGTCTATGCAAGTTTCAAATCCAAAAAGCTTTTATTTAAAGTGTATTAGAGAATAATATATATCATATAATGAGACCTCATCTACAAGTTGAAGCTATTAGATTAAGATGATTTTTTGATATTAGTTACACAGCTATTGTAGTTGAATATTAGGAAAACATATACAATACCTCTCATACATGACATTGATTGCTAAGCAAATTATTTAATAGAATTCTATTCTGAGTTTTCTATTGTATCAACATTATTATATCCGAGCGAGTTTGGAAATGCGGTTGCACCGAGCAGTATCGTTTTTCCAAATAGTGCAATCACCTTTCCAAACGGCTCTAGATAGGGTGTAAGGGTGGAATAACTACCGTTGGAGGGGGGAAGGACTCTTTTCGTAGCTACAGCTTATAGGCCAAACTCTTCAAAGACCATGTGGGGGAAGATCCTCGACATCGACCCAAACATCTTGCCCCATCAAGATCATCACTTTTCGTTGAGCTCTAACCTTGTACCTCCTGATCATGTCATTAGCTTCATCTCTCTCCATGAAGAAGACAACCCTGTCTTCGGGAGCAAGGCCTTTCTGCTCTACAAAACGATGCCAAGAAGAGCGTAGAAGAACGGGTTTTGGGTATGCTCCAGTCAGACGGGTTGACAAGCAAAACCTCCATGCATTATCAGTAGCATCGACTGCTTCAAAATTCATCATATGGACTCCTTCAGGAAATGGAAAAGCCTCAAGGACATGGGTTGGAACTGAAAGAGTATGGCTTATATGGGTTGGTTTTAGTTTCTTCGTGAAGAGATGTACTTGTTCCATTCCTTTGCAGGAGATACAAGAGTTTCTGTGAAGACAGAAAGTTAGGGAGCAGAGATTAGCTATGCTAAGAAACAAACTCAGAGACTGAGAGGGGGGGGGCGGGGCGAGGGTGGGAGCGCTTGATGCTTAAAGCGTCCTCACGGTTTTGTAGAGCAGAAAGGCCTTAATCGAGTCATTAATAAATATATGATATGTGGTTATCACTATTAAAAAATAAATGAAAATTTATAAACATAGCTAAAAAACCATAATTTAACCCTAATTTAATTTAAACATAAAATTTGTCATAATAAAATAGAAGCTTGAATTCAAGAAAATCTTTTGAAGGCAAACCCAATTGAGTTATAGATTCATGGGAGATTTATAAAAAAGTTTACTATGATTTTAATGGCTGATAATGTAATAGCCTGACCTAATGTATAGTATATTGTTCATTTTGAGCCTAACTGTCTTCATGGTTTTGTTTTTGGTGACGCGAGCCCATTTCTAAGCCTGATGCCCCAAAACGCGTACAACAGGTTAGTGTCCAGCACTACTGATAAGGTCAGCTATCAACTTCTTACCCGCCGATATAGGATATTACAATCCACTCTTCTGAAAGAGCCCGACGACTCCGTTGACACTACCGGATATCCAGTGAGGCTGACTATGATATTAGATGTAATAGACTAGCCTAACTTATTATATATTGTCTGTTTTGGACCTTACCGTCCTCACGGTTTTGTTCTGGTGACGCGAACTCACATATGAATCTGACACTCCAAAACGCGTACAACAAGTCAGTGACTAACACTACTAATAAAACTAACTACAAACTCATTACCTGTTGATATGACATTACAGGTAAATTCAACGAATGATTTCCGCGACCCACAACACATCGATCAATTCCTAGCTTAGCTGTATAAGAGTATGTTCTTGGATAGATCAGTTTTGTCAGTCTACCATGTGTCAGTGGCCCACGACACATCACCATGTTTAGCGATTCCTACCTGAGCTGTATAAGAAAGAGTGTGTTCTTGGATAGATCAGTTTTGTGAGCCATCGATTACCACACAAGTTCAAAATAGATTGGTCTTCCTGTGATAGACTTAATTTAGAAGTCAAAAGGGGTACCTATAGCTAGGGTTCTATACAGATAAAGTGAAGTTGGGATTTGGTGTTTTGATTATTTATCTCATAAAATGACTGTATTACTTCCTATTTATAAGTTAATTAATTACTCATTAGTTATTTTTATTAAACAGACAATATTTTATTCTTATTTTTAATAAAATAACCAAGATAGTAGGGGTTGGATTTGGTTTAATTAAATTTAAATATTCAATTAAATCAAATAAATTTAACCAAATTAATTATTTCATTATCTAGTTTAGTTAAAAACCCGACTTAAATTGGACTCTAAATCCTATTTTTTTCACCCTATATTTGTTCTTAATTAAATATTAACATATGGGGGTTTGGATATAATTTAATTAAGTTAATTAGTCACTAAAATTTTTATTAGATCAAATGGATTTGACTATATTAATATTTTGTCCAATTCAATTAAAAACTTAATTAAATTAGATTTTAAATACTGAATTTCTAAACCCAAACCAAATTTAATCCTATTGAAAGGGTTTCCAATCACAATGGTCTATTGAGAATAATATAAATCATATCCTAGAACCTCACTTGACAGTTTAAACTATTGAGTTGAGATGATTCTTTGACATGGTATCAGAGCCTTAATGATCAAGTGGTCACGAGTTCGAATCTCATCATCATCATTTATTTGATAAAAAATAAGTACAAGGTAATGTGGATTTGTGCAAGTTTCAAGTTCAAAGGACTTTCACTTGAGGGGATGTGTTAGAGAATAATATAAATCATATTAAAGAGCTTTCTTTTATCCTATGTTATGAAAATCTTGAAACTATGATCAAATTTGAACTCTTTTACTGATTATTGGAAGCTACATTAGACCTTTAGCATGTCCATAACAGGCCGTAAGTACATGTCCTCCTCGAATTTAAACTTTATTTCAATTGTTTTAGAAATTGAAGTAAGAATTCAGAGTATAATTTCTGGGTTATCTACTCGTAAATTAATGAATATAATATTGAAGACATTAAATGAACAAAAAAACAGGCGATACAAGATACTATTTCAATTACTATTTCAAGATACTAAGAGTATTGACAATTTAATTTCTAAATCTAGCTAGCTATAGTTTTCGCGACTTCACTATTTTATGTATTCTCGATTCTCCACATTAATAGACTACTAAGACTACCATTAATTTCTTGATTTGATTGTACAACCTAAGCCTTTATCACAAACCTCCAAGAACCAACCAAACAGTATGATTATGAATATATAAGTCATTGTTATTAATTTAATTAGATTCACATTAATATTAAAAATATAAGAAAATAGCTATCCTCTGTAGAGATTGAACTTCTTGATAAGTGGATTTGTTTTATATTTATTGTTCGAAGTTTCAATCTTAAATCATTTAATTTAAATGTGATATCCAAGATTTATAGTATGTTTTGAGATAAATGAAATAGAAAGAAGAGTTGTGTAAATAAAATAAATAATAATAAGCCTCTTTTCTTTGTTTGAAAGCTAAAATTAGAAATAGAATATAAAGAAACGAACATAAATCTTTAACTTTCTTGTTTTTATATACACAAAATTTGTCTGCCTAAATTCAGAGAAAATTGAAGTAAATAAAAAAATGGACAAAACATCATTAATTTATTTATATATTTTGAATAAAAAATTGAAGTAAAAAAATTGTAATTTTTTTTTTTCAATCAGTATATCTAAACAAACAAGACATCATTTTCCTTATTTTAGTATCTTTTATATCCCTTAGCATTTTTTTATTTGCTATATGGATCATTAATTTATTTATATATTTTGAATGTAAATGATTTCTTTAAAATATGTTAAAAAGATACTTATTCTTTGTGTAAAAAATTAAAAAATTATAGTGTTTAAAAAATAACTAACAACACTGTATTAGTTACTCTATATGATTTTTTTAAAGAAAGAAATAAACATAAAGACGACAAGAATCAATATAAAATTCATTATCTAAATTAAAAAATGATTAGGTCCTCCCTGTAATTATTTTTAGAGAATTTTCCTTTAAATAACTAATAAGATCATAAATTACCTGTAAAAGCTGCCACAATCATGCCCTCATTGCTTAAAAAAAGAAAGAAAAAAACTAAGATTTAACATACCATTACTTCTTTAATAATTAACTTTGTTGATTGGTACAAAACAAAGACTAGTTAAAAGCTATCCATGTCAATATACGTAATAGCTGTGGAAAAACTAGGCAATTTCCAGGAACCCATACTCATTCCATGACCATGTCTGTTTAATGTGGAACACATGCAAGAAATTTGTGGCCATAATATTGAATTTTTCAATTAATTAAGAACATGGACCACCAAGGACCACTAGAAAGTAGATAGAATAACACCTAGGAAACAATATATTCCTCTCTGCGTGTTGCTCAAGCGAAGACTCGGTTGCTCAAGCGAAGACTCGGTTTCGGTTTTTTCAGATCGACAGATAATGTTGTCAACTGCATAGTTAGTAAATTTGAAATGTAAAAAGTCTAGCATATATGTTCATATGGCACACCGGCATGTCTAAATTATTTTATAAGAAGCTTGCATGAGTAAAACAAATTTGCTAGTTGAAATTAGCATAAGTACTTTTAATTCAATTGTAATCGAGATAAGATTGTATGAGCACGTTTTACAAATCCAATTCTATAAAAAATTAGCTCACTGTAATGAATTAATGTCTTTTTTATATCCAAATTCGATTTTGAAGTTGTTGTTTCATTATTCTTTTTATTTTTCTTGTCATTTCCGGATTCTTTTTCTTATTAGTTTTTAAATATCTACTTAATTTTGATTTAATTAGTTAGGTTAATTTAACTTATCTATTGACAAACAATTATTAACATTTCAGAATCATTAAATCACAATTCTCTCTACAATATAATTGTAATTGAAGAGTTTGTGACGCCATGATTTCCTTTTTCATTTTTGTTATACACTGCCTTAAAATAAATTAATGAAGCATATAGTGACTCCCTCATATGAACATTCAATGAAGCATGTATTAAGTCTTGAATGAGAGGTAACGACAAGTCTCTATCGCACGTGAACTGTTATTGATACATTGACATTTTAGGTTTGATTGAATCAATTCAGGTTTTTGACTGACTCAATTCCTTCTTTTATTTTTTTATCAGACCAGTCTAGATTTCAAATCAACCCTAGCCAGTTCTGAGTTGACCAGCAATTTGGTTCAAGTTTTATAATAGTGGCTACAATACAATTAACTATGTTAGTTTTTATATATTTTTATGAAATTAGTTATTTTTTAATTAATTCTTTATACTTTTTGATAAAAAAAATTCATGATAGTATTTTTTTTAATTGAAATTTGATTCTCATGTGACGCTAAGCTTTTATTTTAAAAAATTATTTTGTTTTCATACTAACCGTATTGCTTATGAAATATATAGATTTTTGAAAAGTTGCAGCAGTGTGATGACGTGGATTTTTTTCAGATGATTTTACCAATGGAATGACCAAGGGATTCAAATCGGGATCTCCGTACAGTGACGTGACATTGTCACCAGCGGGTATACCGACGGTATTTTACCAAGAGTTGCAAAAACATTACAGCATTTTGCCACAATCACTGACAGATATATCGACGAAATGTGTCCCGTCGATATTTTACCGAGAGTTGCAAAAAAATTACAGTATTTTGCCACAATCATCGACGGCCATACCGACGACATTTGTCCCGTCGGTATTTTACCAAGAGTTGCAAACAAATTACAGCCCATGCCACAGTCATCGACGCATTTCCCAATGAAATCACCGACGAACAGTGCAAATTCCAATGTGTGTGACTGTCAGACTGCCAGGTCGGTCGGCACGTTTACCGACAAAATCACCAACTAAAGCAGCACATGTGCTCTGACACCTATTTACCGACGGATGTGCCGACAGACTTCAAAAAATCTGGAGGGATTTTCAAAATTTTAGTGCGAAATTCAAAAAAAATACCAACAGAATTTAATGCCACTGCCCAAGAAAATATTATTTTAAGTTCCATCAAGAAATCTGTTAGTAAAAATGCAGTATAAAACTGACCCCCCCTCCACAGTTTATTTTTTCTCGACTCCTCTCATTCATCTTCTCTTCTACTCTGCTTCCTCAAACAGTTTTTTTATTGTTTTGATTGTAGTTTTCTACAACATTAAAAGGTATGATTCTCCTTTTTTTATCTTTGTATTTTTTTTACATTTATTTATTTTAGTTATGATTATTTTTGTTGTGTTTTTTGTTTTGTGTATTGTTTGTACATAAAATCTTGAAATCAACACACTATTAAAGTAAACATTTTTCATTGCCAAAGTCTTTAGTTTTTTCTTTTTATTTTTTCAATTTATTTTATTGTTTGTATTGCCATAATAATTGAAAATTTTGTTAAATTTGAATATTTATTGTTGAATTTACCTTTAAAATGTTAATTGAAATATCGAATTAAATTTAATTAGTTTACCTTAATTTTATTATATTATTCCTTGTTATGTTTTTTATTATTTCGATTAATTTTATTTGTATTTATGAATTTGTATAGATGTTAGTTGAAAATATATATTGATTTTCTATAAATGTTAGGTTGTATATAAGATTTTGCAATATTTGTGTAATTATTCTCATTGCATTCATAATCATATTCATGTAAGGATTATTGTTGTCATTTGCAACTCCATGCACGTTGCTAGCACTAGAAGTTGACCCAACTACCCTTTCTCCCATGCTCTCATTACAAACAAATAGTTTTCCGTGTGCATACCAACACCAGTAATCCTCCATAAACCCTTTGTGTATAAGATGCATCATTACAACATCTTGATACATATACTTTTTATTTTGACACTTCCTGTATGGACACCTAATATCGCCTCTAGTAAAATTTATGGGAATAGATGTTGCAAAATTAATAAAACCCCAAACCCCATTACAATAATCCATCCTCCGCAATCCTTGGGGTAAATCTCAATACATCCATGAACAATCATCCATGACTTCTATCAAACCTTTATAAAATTATGATGACAACATGTAATAATTAACTATGTTAGGTAAATAAATTTCCAAAAATATTGGTTTATCTCAAGATTATCCAACAAACTAATTAAAACTTCTCATAAATATTCATAATCAATTATCAACTTTCATACAAATTTATATATATATATATATATATATATAAATTTACAGAAATTACAACTCTGAAATAGCATTTGTTATAACCTAATTCTGGGTTATTCCCAAAAACTTACTTTTTTCAAAAAATAAAAATAAAAAAATAAAATAAAAGCTGGCAATGTGGAGAAAGCAGATTAAGGAGGACTACAAAAATATGAAAAAATCAAGCTGCAGTTTTTGGACAAAATTAAAGACCTAATTGTCCCCTGGTCTGCCTGAAAATGAAGAAAGCAAAAAATAACTAAATGATGATGCCGAACCAAGTGAAGAAAAAAATAAATTAAAGAGCCCAAACCCAATACTGGGGGGCACGACAATCTAACCATTTTGGAAAGAAATTTCAAAGACAAAAGGTCAAGAAACAGGCACTTATGATCTTTAGCTTTGAAATCCCTTAAACACCTTTTGAGCTGCAAATATCCTATTCTTCATAATCAAGAGCACAAGCCTACATTACATGCCTAATCAAGCCATTTTTATTCAAAGACAAGCAATCTAGATCAGTAGGTAATGCTTTCCCATGCAAACCACATCATTATTCACGAAAATAAAATGAATGCTTTGGGAATTGGTTCTCTATAACCCTTAAATTAAAGTTTAAACCTCTTGACCAACAAAATATCACTTCATATTTTCACCAAAAGCAAAACAAAAGTTTTTATCACTTCTGAAGCCATGTCTATAGGAATCTCTTGAATTTCTTCATAATGAGTTTGCTTTGAATCGATGTCGAAATGATTTCTGTGTCTGGAATAGCTTTGAAATTCCAAAGTTTATGCATGAAAACAACTCCTTGTCAAACCTTTTATCACATAGTCTCATCCCCAAATAAAACCCAATTTGAACACTTGGGAGGGCATGATCAAGCTGGGGGGCAATCCAAAAATGCATAATAAGACTGGCTCCATGATTCGTTTTGTAAGAAAACAAAATGTTGGGCAGAGCTGATGACCCTTGAGATAAAGGTTGGAGGATAAAAAAGTACGATGATATCAAACCCTTCCTAGAGGTCAAGATCACAAAATATAACTCAAGTAAGTAAGAGCGAAAAGGCCATCGAAGTTTGCTACCAAGACTCACGAGAAAAGAAAGACTCCATGAAGAAACGGAGGACCTATATTTCTCAAGTAAGTATACATGCATATTAATCATAATGCATTGTTTTCAACATTGGCAGGTCGGTGTTTCACCATCAACTTTTAGGTAGTGCGTTTTCTACCCTACCACTTTTCGAGTGTGCCTTTGAGCCCTCACTTCTTTTTTAGTGTGTTTTCGAGCCCTCACTTCCATTTGAGCACGTCATTGAGCCCTCACTTTCTTTTGAGCACGCTTTTAGGTCCTCATCTCTTTTAGAGAGCGCCTTTGAGCCCCCACCTCCTTTCTAGTGTGCCTTTGAGCAACCATTTCTTAGGTAATGCATTTTCTAACCCTACTTCCTTTCGAGTGCGTCTTTGAGCCCTCACCTCTTGGGTAGTGCATTTTTTAACCTTACCTCCTTTCGAGTGCGACTTTGAGCCCTCACCTTTTGGATAGTGCATTTTCTAACCCTACCTCCTTACGAGTGCGACTTTGAGCCCTCACTTCCTTTTAGGTAGTGTGTTTTCTAACCTTACTTCCTTTCGAGTGTGTCTTGGAGCCCTCACCATCCTTTTTCTAGATAGGTCACCCATTATAATGCGACCAATTCTCCATGTTTTTTTACTTGGGCAGATCACCCATTACAATGAGATCACTTTTCATTTTTTCCCCTTGGGTAGATCAACCATTACAATGAGACCATTCTTTCACCTGGGTAGGTCACCCATTACAATGAGACCACTCTTCCTTTTTTCTACTTAGGTAGGTCACTCATTACGGTGAGACCACCTCAAAAACTCTTTTTCATTTTTTCCTTAGGCAGGTCACCATGATAATTTGACCATTTTAAAATCTTTCAAATTTCAAAAGACAAGTCTTCCAATTTTTACTCTGAATGTGCTTTCCAACCCTCAAAAGATTCATCATTTCTTAATATGGTGAGCCCATTATCATCTTATTCTTCTTTTTTCTTCTTTACAACACTTACTATCTAAAGTCTCTTACAAGACTTCCTATCGTAAGCATTGTAAAGAGGAGGACAACACTTACTATCTACGGGTTCGCAGCAGCTGCTCCTCTCTCTCCACCGTGGCCTTCGGCCACCACCATCCATCACCACCATTCCAGCCACCACCAGCGCCACCGTAGTAAGTCGTTCCACCACTACCCCCACTCTTTGTCCCCCTGCAGATTTTCTTCTCCTTCTTTCTTCTTGCCTCAACCATTGCTTGCACCACGCTGCCGTTCATGCCTGCCATACCACCGCCATCACAGGTCAGCCTTCCTTCCCTTTCTTCTTCTTCTTCTTCTTCCCTGTTGTTCACTGTGTGAGTAGTAGGCGTGAATTAATTCAAGCCTTCTATTCATGCATGAACAGTGGGCGTGAATTATAATTCATGTCCATTGTTCATGCAGCAGTGGGATTCAACCAAGATTTTTTAGGCTGAGTTGGAGCCAATCCAAAAAAAATTTTAAAAAATATTATCTGAAAAAATTTATGATTTCCCCACATATTTTGTTATGGAATTTTGCTTAATATTGGTTTGTATTTTTATACAGTAAAGATACAAATCCGGTTTTAAAATACCTAGTTTTTTTCAAAACCTTAAAAAAATATTTTTGTTTTCATATATATGGCCAAGTCTCTAAAAGAAAAAAATCACATCATATTTTCATACAATAAAAAATTCAAAAAAATATGTATTAGCATGCATGGTGGCTTTAATAAACCAGTTTATTAAAGTCATGAGAACTAGGTCAATATTTTAAAAACACCCAAAAAATATTTTGTTTTCTTTTAATATCCGGGATAACAAATTTATAGGTAAAACATCCTTTTGATATTAAAAAGGTAGTTTTGTTATTGACGTTAGAACGGTTAGGTTTTAACCTGATAAGATAAGGACCTCCTTGCCGAGGAGAACTTTTCTTAAACCATAAATAGACCAATAATAAGAAAACATAACAAGACCTTAGATTTTTATCAAACAATAAAACAATGCAGCTTACCTTAGGTAAGTCGTATCAGACAATAAAACAATGCAGCTTACCTTAGGTAAGGCATATTTGTGGTGCTAATACCTTTCCTTTATGTAACCAGTCTCCGTACCTGATCTATGAGACCAGTTAGGGTTCCTAGTGACTAAAATACTAGGTGGCAACTCCCATTCTCTTTTTCCATGAAAAAAACAAGAATTCCTTGTCCTCCATATTTGTTAGATAGACACTCGACACCTGAGGGTGGTGGACAATCATCGCAACGCCGCACACGTGCGACAACATTGATAAAAATTAAAACAAACTGGTTAAACAAACTATTAATTATTTCATCACAACACATGCAATTCAGTAATTCAACAAAGTTTCAATAATTTACAAATAAATACAATTTTTTAAAATCTAAAACAAACCATAACAAGTACAAAATTAATTATACATTTATACTACAAGTTTGTTTGTAATAATGAGTTTAACACATGTATATACACAACAAAATACATATACTACAAAAACAATAAAAAACAATAAAATTGACACTTAATTGTTGAAATTAAAAAAGTTAGATTTACTTACAAAAAATGATAAAATCCATAATAAATCAGAACACAAATGTTGTGACCACTGACACGATCAAAAGATTGACGTCTTCTCCCAAGTGCAGGAGTGTCGAAGTAATAAATAATCCGGCAAAATCAGGATCGAACCACAAGGAGGTGAACTATATAAATTAAAAATAATAATAATAATAAAACAACAACAACAACAACAACAACAACAACAACAACAATAAGAGGACTTTGAGATGTAAGATTAATGTGAAGATCAAACAATGATAAAAACAGTTGTCAAGGTTAGAAGATCTGCTAATGGTACTATTTCAATTACTATGAAAAAGAAGTATCCATTGATTTACTATGTAAGGGTAGTGACAATTTAATTTCAAAATCTAGCTAGCTATAGTTTTCGCAACTTCACTACTTTATGTATTCTCGGTTCTCTATAGTAATAGACTACTAAATACTACCATTAATTTCTTGATTTGATTGTACAACCACCATCAGAAAATCGATAAATACAAACAAAAATACTAAGGGAATATTTTCATCGGTAACTTTCCGATTGATTTTATATACCGAGGGAATTATAGTGGGGAAAACAATTTAAACAAAGCAAAAACAAAAAACGATGACGTGTCATTTTTTACCAACGAAATAAATTCTGTTGGTAAATTCGGTCAGTAATTTCGTTGGTAAATTGTTAACATTGTTTATCATGTTAATTACAGATGGAATCACCAACGGAAAATTCTATCGATATTTTCCAGAGAGCTCTGGAACTGTTCACTCTCCAATTGCATTGTTAGTTATTGTTTTTTAAAGACAAAATCACCGACAGATTAAAAAGTCATTGGTGTTATTTAGCGGGTTTCTAAAAAAATTTGATTAAATTGAAATTTTAAATTAAATATTAGAGATGGAATCACCGACGGATTGAAAAGTCGTCGATGATATTTGGCAGTTTCTGAAAATTTTTGATTAAATTAAAAATTTTAATTAAATATCACCGACGGCATCACTGATGTAATATTTAAAAATATTAATATTTAATTATCCGTCGATAAAACCATTGGTAAAACACCCCAATAAAAAGTTTGGAATCCCCAATTTCACAAGAAACAAGGCTCCTTTCTTCTTCTTCTTCTTCTTCTTCTTCTCCATATGTAAAAAACATCAATATCCATTTCTTTCTCTTCTCTTTTATCCTTAACTCCTTCTCTTCTCCTTCATGCTCAAACATGTATTTTTCTCCTTTTTTTTTCTTCTTAGTCTTTTTTTAATTAATATACTTTATGATTTTTTTTCTCTTCTTAGCTTCACTTGCAACTACATTAAGGTAAGATTCTTTTTCTTCTTTTTTTTTTTTTTTTTCACTATATTTGCTTTTTTATTTTGTTTTTAATTTTTTTGTTCTTAATAATTGTATGAATGTTGTTGTAGGATTTTTTTTCCATATGAGATCAATTTTTAGTTGATTTATTTATAGAATTTTTAAATTTTTAGCAATTGCAACTTTATTTTTTTCATATGAATTTTTTTAGTTGAATTTATTTTTTCTTGTTATTTATTTGTTGCAAATTTTTTTGAGTTGAATTTCTTTTTCTTTTTTTCAAGTGTTTTGAGTATTATAGAGTGTTAATTTATATTAATTTAATTATTTTATAGTTTTGTGAAATAGATTTTTAAAAAAATATTTTTCAATAATTACCGATGGAATGAAATGGATAATTTTTTGTTGCACGCCTTTTCCATTGATAAATTTATCGGTAAAATATTTTTTTTATTACCAATGGACTTACCGATGGACAAAAAATTATCGACGAAGGATTCATCGACGGAGCATTTCTGTCGGTAATTTCATTGGTAAATTAATTACCAACGGAATGATAGTGCAAATACCGACGAAAACTTCTGTTAGTAAATATAAAGATTGTGGTAATGAACCTAAGCCTTTATCACAAACCTCCAAGAACCAACCAAACAGTATGATTATGAATATATAAGTCATTGTTATTAATTTAATTAGATTCACATTAATATTAAAAATATAAGAAAATAGCTATCCTCTGTAGAGATTTAACTTCTTGATAAGTGAATTTGTTTTATATTTATTGTTCAAAGTTTCAATCTTAAATCATTTAATTTAAATGTGATCTCGAAGATTTATAGTATGTTTTGAGATAAATGAAATAGAAAGAAGAGTTGTGTAAATAAAATAAATAATAATAAGCCTCTTTTCTTTGTTAATTTGAAAGCTAAAATTAGAAATAGAATATAAAGAAACGAACATAAATCTTTAACTTTCTTGTTTTTATATACACAAAATTTGTCTGCCTAAATTCAGAGAAAATTGAAGTAAATAAAAAAAGATGGACAGAATTTCACTCGTAAGATCCTATAAAAAAATTGTACTTATTACTTTTCCGTCAGTTTATCTAAACAAACAAAACATCATTTTCCTTATTTTAGTTTCTTTTATATCCCTTAACATTTTTTATTTGATATATAGATCATTAACTTATTTATTTTGAATGTAAATGATTTCTTTAAAATTTTTTAAAAAGAAACTTATTCTTCATGGAAAAAACTAAAAAAAATATGCTTTAGAGAATAACTAACAACACCGTGTTAGCTACTCTCTTTGATTTTTTTTAAAGAAAGAGATAAATATATAGATAAGAGTTAATATAAAATTAATTACCCTACAAAAAAAATGATAAGAATATTAGGTTATCCCTGTAATTATTTTTAGAGATTTGTTTTAAATAACTAATAAAAATTCACTAATTATTTATCATAAATTAATTCTGTAAAAGCTGGCACATCCATGTACTCGTTTCTTAAAAAAAAAAAAACGCTAAGATTTAACATACCATTACTTCTTTAATAATTAACTTTGTTGATTGGTAGAAAACAAAGGCTAGTTAAAAGCTATCCATGTCAATATCCGTAATAGCTGTGGAAAAGCCTGGATGCTTTGGTTTTTGCTCCAGGCAATTTCCATGAACCATCTCATTCCATGACCATGTCTGTTTAATGGGGAACCCATAGAAGAAATTTGTGGCCATAATTGAGTTTTCAATTAAGCATGAACATGGACCACCAAGGACCACTCGAAGTAGATAGAATAATCACAATATATTCCACTGCTAAAATTAATTTCTCTCTGACTCTGCGTGTTGCTCGAGCAAAGACTCCGTTTCGGTTTATCAGATCGACAGATAATGTTGTCGACTGCATAATTAATAAATTTGAAATGTAAAAAGTCTAGCATATATGTTCATACAGCATATCGACCGACATGTCTAAATTAGCATAAATTTTAATTCAATTATGAATCGAGATAAGATTACATGAGCACGTTTTACAAATTCAATTCTATAAAAAATTAGCTCACTGTAATGAATTAAGGTCTTTTTTATATCCAAATTAGATTTGAAAGTTATTGTTTCATAATTCTTATTATTTTTCTTGTAATTCTCGGATTCTTTTTCTTATTAGTTTTTAAATTTCTACTTAATTTTGATTTTATTAGTTAGTTTAATTGAACTTATCTATTAACAAACAATTATTAACATTTCAGAATCATGAAATCACAAGTCTCTCTACAATATAATTGTAATTTAAAAGTTTGGGAGTTTTCTTTTTCATTTTTGTTCTACACAGCCTTCAAATAAATTAATGAAGCATATGGTGACTCCCTCATATGACTAGCTAATTCACATTGAAGCATTTAATTATGAAGTCTTGAAGTACTATCGCACGTGAACTGTTATTGATACATTGACATTTTAGGTTTGATTGATAGGTAAAGACAAGCTTGTTGATTCATGGAGATTGAATCATAAATCTTTGTATTTTTGGGAACTTTTATTCATATGTGTACTAGTAATAGTAACTATATATAATTTGCCTCTACAAAAGTATTGTATGGTATGAACATACATGTAAGATGATATTTTTTTCGACAAAAGAGTGGAGAAATTAGGTGTGCTTTTAAAGCTTTAATTAATGAGCTAAATATGTTGTGGTTGTTATTTTTAGTGAAGAACAAAATTAATTAATTATGTTCAATATCAATTCAATTTCAACTTTATATAAATGCTACAATCATAGTTTTAGAGTTTGATTCGGGGAAAACCCAAGTTATTTGTTATCAAGATTAACCCAAGTTGAACGATATAATTGTTTTAAAAATAAACATTGTTTAGATAAAAAGAATTTAAAAAAAATTAATAATTTTTTTTATTGGATTTTACTTGAATATATACAATCATGAATCAACTTAAGTTTTTGACTGACTTAGTTATTTTTTTTAATTTTTTTATCAAACCAATCTACACTCGAAGTCAATCCTAGCCAGTTCTAATTAAGTCGATCAATAATTTGGTTCAAGTTTTATAATAGTAGCTACAATACAAAAAACTATTCAAGTTTTATAATAGTGATTACAATACAAACTATGTTAGATTTTATATATTTTTATGAAACTAAATATTTATTTATTTATTTATATTTTTTGATAAAAAAATTCATGATAGTATTTTTTTTAATTGAAATTTGATTTTCATGTGATGCTAATTTTTTATTTTAAAAAAATATTTTGTTTTCATAAAAGAAGATGAATTTTTTCTAGAAAAAGAACATGAATAAAGACATTTGGTTAAAGAATTTTTTTTTCTTACTTATTTAAATCATTTGAATTCTTGCAAATATTTATTTTAATTGTATTAGGTTTTCATTCAAAAAATTATGTTATTCGCATAAACAAATATACATGTTTTTATAAAATACATATAAATGAAATATATGGATAAGAAAATGAAATTTTAACTGAAAATATATACTTTTTTTCTCTATAATTTAATTTTTTAATTTCTTAAAAATATTTATTTTAACTAATATAAAATTTTAAAAAATAAATATTTTTATATATAAAACCGTGATACATCATTTAAAATTACTACTTCTATCAAAGTAGTATTATTTATTATAATGATAGTAGTTATTTTTAAAATACTTTTTATCTAAAAATATAATAAAATAATATTTTTTTGTCAAAACTTTCTAAAAACATTTAAAAATTTAATTTTATATAAAAAATTCAACTTTTATTTTTCGTATCAATATATATATATATATATATATATATACACACACACACGCTACGAAAACTACCAAACTGTCAGGTTGTGTCACCATCTCCTGTGACATTAGGACCACCATGATGAAGGATAAGTAGTCAACTCCTGCTGTCACCACATCCTCTTCAACCCCACCAAGACAAATTAACTTGCGACTCCTCCGAACAATATATTTCAGTACTGCTCAATCAATGTCAACAAATTACCGCCGCCGCGGCCACCATCCCAGCAATCATTCAAACCCACCGTGTCTGGAACGATCTAATAACAAGCATTTCTAACATGGGATTGCTTCAAGACTTAAAGGTGAGGTATCTGTTGCAGTTGTGTAGCTTAATATATTCATCCAAAATCCAAAATATTTGAGTCTTTGAGCATCAAAATATATATGTGTGCGCGCGTGTGTGTATATATGTATGTATATATGAAGAAGGGAAAAAAAAAGGTGTATTATTTTACTTTTTGGTGAGCGAAGAATATTTAAGTTGTGTATTGTAATGCTTTTTTAAATGTATTTGGAATGAACACATCAAATTAATGCTAATTAATGTTTTTTTCCAGATATTTTAATATGATTTTAATACATTAATATCAAAATCATCAAACATGATAAAAAAAGAAATTATATCTAAATACAATTTTACAAAAACATGCCTGTCGTGTTGCTAAATGTGATATTAGTCAAGTCAGACAGAGACAGTCACCCTTCATGTCTCCAATATGACCAGCCTCCAGTCAATAGTTTGGTAGATAGAGAAAAGGGGTGTATAGAAGACGCCATCTTTTGAGCTATTTTTATTAGCTTCACTGTAATTCTTTGTATTCTAGATATCTACTAGAAGGTTTTAAATTATTTTTTTATATATTTTCAAATCATTTTAAATTGTTAAAATTAAAAATAAATAATTTTTTTAATATATTTCTAAATAAAAAAAACACTACTACAAAACAGGCTTTATAACAAACTACCAGGGGAGTGGAAAAGACTTTTTTCGGGCCAACAGCTTATATGTCAAACTCTTCAAAGACCATATAGGGGAATTAGATGCTCGACATCGACCCAAACATCTTGCCCCATCAAGACCATCACTTTTAGTTGAGCTCTAACCGTGTACCTCCTGAGCATATCATCAGCTTCATCTCTCTCCATGAGACAACCCTGTCTACAGGAGCAAGGCCTTTCTGCTCTACAAAACGATGCCAAGAAGAGCGTAGAAGAACGGGTTTTGGGTATGCTCCAGTCAGACGGGTTGACAAGCAAAACCTCCATGCATTATCAGTAGCATCGACTGCTTCAAAATTCATCATATGGGCTCCTTCAGGAATTGGAAAAGCCTCTTGGAACTGAAAGAGTATGGCTTATATGGGTTGGTTTTAGTTTCTTCGTGAAGAGATGTACTTGTTCCATTCCTTCTCAGGAGATAAAAGAGTCTCAATGAAGACAGAAAGTTAGGGTGGGAGCTAGCAGAGATAAGCTATTCACACACACACACTAAAGAAACAAACAATGAGGATGATAGAAAGAGATGTTAATACACAATAGTTACTTCATGGGATCTATTTTTTTTTTAAATAGTTACACGAGAAGAAAAAAATTATTGTAAATTAAAATTAATAAAAATATCTCCATTTAATAACTAAGAAGGAACAAATTTATAAATATTTGAGAAAATAAATGAGTTTAACCAATCATTAGAGTGTAATTATTCCTAATAAATTTAGGATTTAAATAATTTTTTCTATTATTTTTATCTCATTCGTTAATAATAAACATATGGTACGCAATTATTATGGTTAAAAGGTTGAACAAAAAGATGAAAATTTAGGAACAGAGCTGCAAAAATTGTAATTTAACCCTAATTTAATTTAAACACAAAACCTGACAATATAAAATAGAAGTTTGAATTCAAAAAAAATCTTTTGAAGGGAAACCAATTGAGTTATGAAGAAGTTTGCAATTATTTTACTTGCCGGCCAATTCAACGATTGTGTTGGAACAATTTTCAGTGGCGCCCGACGCATCACCTTAGTAAACAATTCCTAGCTAAGCTGTATCTGAGTGTGTTCATAGATAAATTTTGGGTGCCATCAATCTACCATGTAAGATCAAAATAGATTACTTTTTATAAGCAATGTTTGTTTTTTTAATTTTAAAAGTATAAAAAAATAATTTTTATTTATTTTTTAAAATTATTTTTTAGTATTTTTAGGTTCCATTAACATATTCTCACATCCTTTTACCATTGAGAAAATTTATCATTATATAACTCCATTAAAAATAATTCTTCTCATCCAACCTTACACTCATAGACAAAAATGAATCATCTTTTACAGAAACCGAAAGGAAGATGAAATACTAAATTTGCAAAACCAGAATCAATATCACTCAAAACAATATCCTCCTCCTCAATATTCTTAGGAATGATCATATAAGTTCTACTAACATATTCCTACATATTTTTACCCTGAAAAAAATTTGTTATTACATAACTTCAATACAAATATTTCTTCCCATTCAACCTCACACTCATAGACAGAAGTGAATCATCTTTTCTAGTAACCATAATCAACAAAAAAAGAAAACTAGAACGCAAAAGCAAAAAACAAAATACCAGATTATAGAAATTTAACAAATATTTTCTCAAAGTTATACGATTACTCTAAAACAAAAAATTTAAGAAACAGAATGCAAATACCAAATTGTAGAAACTGAAGGGAAGATGAAATACCACATTTGCAGAAACTGAATGAAAAATGAAATACTAATTGGATTCGCGAAAGCTGTGTTTGAAATTAAGCCTCGTTCCATGATACCAACTCTGATACCATGTTAAAACAATCCAAATTAACAAAAAAGAAATACAAACATAAAAGAGAAAAAGGTTAGGGTTTTTCATTAATCACTATATTTTGAAGTACTACTTTAACTTAAATACAAAGAGATTATATATAGACTAAACTGAAAATACTTTTTCTCTTAATAAATCAAACAATATATATATATATATAGAGAGAGAGAGATATTGTATTGGCTATGAGAAAACTGACTAGTACTATTTCAATTACTTTGAAAAAGAAACATTCATTAAATTACTATGTAAGAGTAATGATAATATATATAATGTCTAAATCTAGCTAGATGTAGACTTCACTTCACTAATTAATAATCTTGATTATCATTTTATATTTGGTGTATGATGTTTTTATATCTTTTTTTTTTATTTAAGTTGGTAGGATATTTCCAAGTTACATGCCTAACACCGGGTCGTGTTGACATAAGGACATATTGACATAGTAGTCAACAAACAGATCCAACGAGTCCCAATCCAAAATAAAATAAAAAAGAGAAAGAAGAGCACTTTAATCCACATATCCAACACTTTTGTGATTGCATATCATGTCGTATTTTAGCCATATATGACCTTGTGTACACATATATGTCTCGTTTACTCTTATGAGACAAGTCACCTGAATATTTGTAAGTGTAGTCATTGTCGCACATCACCGCACGATATGAAGCTCAAAAAAGGCAAAAAAAACCCACGAGAGATAGGGGTTTCCAAGGCTGGAACGATGTTGCGGTTTGGAGGGATTTCAAACCGATATACATCCTGGAAGATATGTGGTCGCACTATCTTGAGCATGTGATGTCTGAGCGGTTCATATGACGCTCACAGTCCGGTGCTAGCAACCAAAATCGCCCAATTCATGGCTCAGTGACAACGCACACTGGCGGCTCTATTTCGTTTGTTGTACATGCGAAATAGATGGTAAAATTAATTTAAATGAAATATATCATTAAATTAAGTTTTTGTTAATAAATCTTTTTTCATTATAGGCTACGTCTCTTGGACGTGAGTCAAGCCTAATGGAGCTGTTTGTAGAGATGCACGTGCGGAGTCAAGACTGCCAAAAGGGGGCGTAACAGTTCATTGATAACCGTGCTCAACATTTCGTGGTATGTTTGTTCAACCATTTTATTTTGTAAGTTATTATGTTTATTGAATTGAATATGATGATTACTTTTTTTATTTTCACGAGACCTATAATAATCGGTTGAGGGAGAGATATGGGGATGATATTTTAACCCATCCGGAATTCGATCCAGATTTGTTGATGGAGGTTGGATCGTCAGGTGGACTCGATAAAAATCGAATTTAAGGGCTCTCCAACACTACGGTTGACAACTTGCGGACGGCTCGTAGTGTTTCAACCGTTGGGAGCTCCCAATCAATATCGAGGTCCCAATCTAAGGAGTTCGTGGCCTTGCAGCAATGCATGGTTCAACTCACCGAAAAATATGACTACCTATGAGCGAAGTACGCACAACTCAAAGTGTCTCATGCACAACAAAGAGCGGAGTCTGCACTACAAAAAGCAGCTTATGAACAGCTTCGCGAAATGGTCATGAACATGGCAACACAGAGTGGAACATATGTGCCTAATCCTTTTTGGCCGTATAACCACCAACTTCCTCCTCCAGGATCTCCTTCTCCTCCTCCAGCTCCACCTTTATATTAATTTGTAATAAATATTATTTACCTTTAAATTTTCATTTAAAATTTTTTTAAAACACATTTAGTTTGTAATGAATATTATTTAACTTTGATTTTTTGTTTTTGATGTTTAATATAAATTTTATTTGCATAATTGGTTTTTATTACCATTAATTTATATAATTTTATATTATATATTCTAAATAATTTTTAAAAAACAAATTTAGAAAAAACTACTACAAAGGGTTTTACCGACGGAATGAATCCGTCAGTATTTGACAGTAGCATTCACCGACACATTTACAGACGGATATATTCGATCGATATTCCAAACACTCACCGATAACTTTACCGACGGACTGAATCCTTTGGCATTTGACAGTAGCTACCACACTTACCGATGAATTTACAGACGGATATATTCGATATGTATTTTAAACACTCACCGACAAAGTTATCGACGGTACATATCCGTTGGTAAATCACGGTATCACCAACGGAATAAAATTCATCGATATATTTCAAGTAGGAAACTTTTTTTGGCGCGTAAATTCCGTCTGTAAAACCATCGGCAAATGGTTTTTTTGTTTTTCCAACCGATATAGCGATGAAGTGGGGAATCACCGATGAAGGGAAAGTCGATGGACGTAATCCATCGGTGAAGACGTCGGTAAATAAATCATCGATGAACTGCTAATCACACATCGATAGAATATTTCCGTCAGTAAAACTGTGAAATCTTGTAGTGGGTGTTTTAAGAGATTTTAAGACTAAGAATTACTAGTGCTTGTTTCCTGACTTTTAGTCTTTGGAATGTCTTTCCAAAATGGTCTATCGTGCCCCTCGGTGTTAGGCTTGGGCTCTTTCTCTTTGTTTTTGTTTTCTTCATTTGGTTTTGAGCATCATTTTATTGATTTTTTTTTTATGCTCAAAATTTTTTTGATCCTTTGGATTTTTCTTCCTGCCCTCCACTTTGTTTGGGCACGTTTGATGATTGAAAAATTTCTTTTATGCCCCTTAGTGTTGCTTGGGCACTTTCAATCATTGAGGTTTTTTCTATCTCTCGCACTTGCCCCTAGTGTAGGGTGTGATCCTAGCCAAGATTATTTCCAAAAAAACTTTACTAGGCTCAAAAGGGACTGCAAAGGATTTATTTTTAGCTTCGTGAAAGGATTATCAAAGATGGCCTTTCTTCATCTCAAATGCATGCATTTAGGATCGGTAAGTCTTGCTTTCATGCGAGTATGCAAAGTGATTTCTCATTATTCATTCAAATAAAACTCAGCTTTTGAGTCACTTTATGATGTTTTTGTTTTTTATTTTTTTTGTTTTTTTAGGCGTATGGTTACCTTTCCAAGGAATCACTTGAACTTCCAGCACATGTTTGCTTTGGACAAACACCAATATAATTTCTGTTTTTTGTACTAAACTTTGAATTTCAAAACTAAACAAAAAAATACATTAAATAATTTTAAATTTACAAAATAAACCCTAAAAATTCCAGAAATGGCAGAGAAGGAACAGGGGCGGCGCGTCTGCTCCACTCGCGGCCGCCACTAGTGTCGCGTGGGTTCACGAGTCGTCTCTAGATAACTGTGGACATAGGGGAGTTTGGCCTGCTTTCTTCTTCTCTTCCCTTCCCTATTGCCAGTGAGGATCCCCATCACCTGGAAATCCAAGAAACGCAACAAATGGTAGTTGGTTTAATTTTTATTTTCTTTGTTTTTTTTTCAAATCTGCTTCCCTCCCTTCTTCTTTGGATCTACTTCATTGTGGATCAATTTGTTATGGGTTTCATCTTCTTCTCCTCTGCTTCGGGTGGCAGATCTGACGGTTATAGAGGGGGCAGCGACGTTGATGATCTTCACTCCTATTTGTTGCCGCGACGATTGGGCTTGCTGCTAGAGGCCGGCGAGAATGGTTGGGTTAGCGGAGAGTCGGGAAGTGAGGCTGGATCTGGGGTTCAGCCGTGTGTGGGGAAGGAGTCGGAGGAAGAGGGAAGATCAGTCGACTGAGGACTGGAAGGCGATGTTCTTAGTGAGGAAAAGGAGCAACCGAGAGGGGAAGGTCTGCAGCAAAGGGGTGTTGGTTTTGGAGGCCGGTGTGCAAGGGGGAAAATGGAGCTGTTGTGTTTCGGCTGTTGGGTAAAGGAGTTTGGTCTACTGGTTGAAGAGGAAGAAGGAAAAGGGAGCAGAGGGAAAATTTTGGGTTTGGGCAGGGGCGGAGCCAGGGAGGGGCTGGCAGGGGCCCCGGCCCCTGCAAGAATTTGTTTTTCAGCCCTTCCCTTAATGATATTTATAATTTTAGTTTAAGTAATAAAGCAATTAAAAGCTTGGCCCCTCTTAATTTTATTTTCTACTTCCGCCACTGGGTTTGGGGCTTGTGGTGGTGAGCTGGGGAAGAAATGATTGTGGGAGCAAAAATCCCAAAGCAGGGGAGAGCTACGGCTTTGGCTGGTTCTCTGTGGGGGAAGGTTGAGAGAGGACAGGGACGATGAAGAGGAGAGTGGCAGCTGGAGAAGGGGAGCGGCCAAGGTAGAAGAAAATCAAAAGCCAAGGGAGGTGCAACTGCTCTTTTGTTTGGCCAAGTGGGGGGCGGCCGATTGGTTTGAAAGAGATGAGTTTTTAGGGTTAGGGTCTTTTATGTTACCTCTCAATGTACAAATTTGCCTCCTTTTTGTGTGAGTTGTGGAATTATATTTATAGGTAAAGTGTTGCTTGGGCCTCTTGCTCCCTCAACTTTTTTTTCTTCTAAATTTTGATTTTTCTTGTTTTTTTTTGTTTTTTTAAAAACGAGTAATATCAACGTCGACTCAATGGGGGAAATCAATGATTTTTAAAAATGGCGCGTGAAAAATTGAACGCGTTCAAAAGACCTTTGAAAAATTAAATTCTTTTAAGACGATGCTAAAAATGGTAAAAACGATACAAATATATTAAAAACATATTTTTTCTGGATTTTCATTGTTTTTTGCTATTTTTTTATTTTTCAAAAATTTATCAAAAAGATAGGTAAAAAATTGGGTAGCAATAGTCATCTTAGTTTTATTGGACAAACTAAGCCTTCATCATAAATGATGTTATTTATTTATTTATTTATGGTACTGGTTGTGTTGTAATTAGAGTTTCGTTATATCTCTAATATTTTTTTCTCTTTCTCCTCTCTTATCTCTCCTAATTTGCAATCCATTTTACTTTTTTTTATGTCGATATTTAGGATAGTGAAAAGTTATGCAAGTTGTGTTTCTCAATAACAACATGCACAAACTATGTTATTTCACAAATTCCTTTTTAAAGTGTGTTATTTCACTAATATTATTTTAAAAAAGGGCTAATAAGCAAAAATAGCCATAAAAAAAACTACAAATAACCAAATAGTACAATTATGAGTCCTCTAGATTTTCATTCTTTTAATCCTTATAATAAAGTATCTGGATATCAATATCTCAAGCAATAGTTAGTACTAGCTATTTGACCTAAGCTCTATCGTGGGCTAGATATTTGTTTCTTCTACAAAGAATATTGTATATCTGACATGTTTTTGTACATAAAACAAATTCAAAGATTAAATCGAAAAGATCATGCATATATATAATCAAATAAATCGAGAACTATATGTGTTAATAAATAGAAAAAAAAATTCATCAACAATAATTTAAAATAAAACTAGATTAAGATATTTAATCTTGCAAGACACAACATTTACTCAGTTATGTTTTTTGAATTTTTTTATTAAAATTAGTTTTTTTATTTAATTAAATAATAATAGAAATAGACACACTCATTAAATTGATTGAATAAAATAAAAAGAAAAAATTATGCAAGGATGCACATATGAAAACTATTATCTGAATATAAGAAATTTTATTTTCAAAAATAAAGTTCATCTATACAAAAGATTCAAAAAATATAGATGAATAAAAATAATCTTTTCAAAAATTAAATACACACAACACCATTGAAAAAAATCTATATCCAAAAAAGGTTAAATAAGAAAAACAATAAATCACATAGGATAGATATTAATTGAAACAAAAATTTTAAAAAATATTTTAAAAAAAACATGTTAAAAAAATATATCATTTAAAAAAATCAAAATTGGAAAAAAATAATAGCGATTCTGTTACTACTTAACTCATCACACGTATGATCCACGTTTTGGACTCAATACGATTTAATAAGTTTTTTCTATTAAATTTATATTTAACCTATATATATAGGGTGAAAAAAGTCTACGCTCGTGGGCCTATGGCTCAACACGCTTAGGCAACTGTAATGAAAAGCCCAACTGCGTAGGTGTGCCTTCAAGCCCACGCCTACGGATCTGAGTTTGGTTTTTTGTTTTCTATTTTTTAAAAGAGTGGACAACCTGTCATTAGCCCCTATTTTTAAGAAAAAATAAGCTAGCAATGCAGACACCATGTTATCTACAAACCTAGATTTTGCAACCACTATAGTGATTGAAAAATCAAGCAATGTTTCTTTTACCCAAAAAAACCCAATTTCTAAGTCATTTCAACCCAAGAACAACTCTCTAACATCTTCAGAATACATACAAACCAATCCATCAATTTAAAATATCCAAAAAAGATCTAAAACCTAAAATTAAACTTGGTTAGTTTTGGCTTTCTCGGCTTAAGTTTGTTTTTTCAAGCAACATTAAGACTCTAAACAATCATTATCAATCACCTTTCATCATATAGAACCCGTGGATATTAAAAAAAATTATTTTGGTGGTTGGAAATGGTGTGAACAATAATGTTCTCTCTCATTGCTGGAATTCAACAACCCCTCTCTCTATCTAATTATTGAAAAATAATATAAATAAACTTTTGAACTAATAGTTAAAATTTTAAATTTAAAGAGACCTAGATTGTATAAATTTCATTGTTCTTAACTATTGGGGACCTAAGTATACTTGTCACAAAGGCTTGGCAAGTGCTATCCATGTATGACACTTTTTATTTATTTATTATGGTCCCTCTTATTCCAATTCCACCCTTACCTTGTAAATCAAAATCACTTTTAGTTAAGACTTAATTGTTTAAAATAAAACTTTGAAGGTCAAAATAAATTATTAAAAATGAATAAAAGGTCCACAATATTTTGTGAATGTGTGAACAATACTCGTTTATTGTAAAAAAAAAATGCCACACCATTTAGATTTATTTATAATTTTATATATAGTATCATAGTATAGTATCATGATGATGATTATATCAATTGAAAAGCTTTGTCACACCTTTTAGTTGTATTTCCCTTTTTTACTTTCCTAATATATCTAGTTATTTGTTCATAATCACTCCATGTAGTATAATGATTATTCTCTAGCCTTAGTAAAGTGTAAGATTTCCAGAACCAAAACATAAAGTGTTCTTTTACCATTAGAGATTTAACTTCTTAGATAAGTGGATTTGTTTTAGATTTATTGTTCAAAGTTTCAATCTTAAATCATTTAAGTTAATTTTGATCGCTAAGATTAATAGCATGCAAGTCTTGAGAGAAATGAATGGAAAGAAGAGTAATATTATATATACAAAAATTAAACCACTTTTCTTTGTTCGAAAGCTAAAACTAGAAATAGAAAGTAAAAGAAAGGAAAATAAATCTTTAACTTTCTTTTTTTTATACACTAAGTTTTGATTTTCCTTGTTTTATAAAAGAGAAAATTAAAAATTTATATTCATTCATTTTTCCATCAACATATCTAAACAAACAAAACTTCATTTTCCTTCACTGTTCTTAAACCAAACAAAATAAATTTGATTTTCCTTATTTTAGCTTCTCTTCTATCCCTTATTTTTCATATTTGCCATGCAGATTATTAATTAATTTATTTTGAATGTAAATGATCTATTTAAAATATGATAACAAGAAACTTATTCTTCATATAGAAAGCAGACCTCATTGCAAAAAAAAAAAAAAAATAAATAAATAAAAAAACACTCTAGGTTTAATGCACTATTACTTCTTTAATAATTAATTTTTCATTCAATGACATCTTCAACAAAAACATTTCCAGGAATCCTCTGACTGAGAACTACCTCGATCCTTCCTTCTATTTATTATAGGATTAAAAATAAAAATATATATAAGCTGGTTTAGGTATCTATATTAATAAAAAAAAATATAATTAATAATTATTCTTCAAAGTGTTTTTCAATTAAAAATAGATTAAAATAATATTTTTTTTTATTTTTTAAAAAATTAATTTTTAATATCAACTCATCAAAATAATCAGAAAATATAAAATAATAATAATTCTAAAAAATAAAATTTAATTTAATTTAAAAAAACACTTTTAAAATAAAAAACAATAAAGATAACGGTTCTCTAAGTTTTTTTCTATTTAACGTGGAACACACCGAAGAAATTTGTGGCAATAGTGTTTAAGTTTCCAATTAAAAACATGGACCGCCAAGGACAAATAGAAGTAGATCGATTCACACCCAGGGAACAATATTCCACTGCTTAAATTGATTTCTGTCGGCTTGTCGCTCAAGCAATTATTCTGATGATCTCACACAATTCTTACAACCGTTCAGCCTAAAGATAATGTCATCAACTGTACAGTTTGCAAATTAGAAAATGGATTCATGAAGCATAGAGTGGCTTGCGTATATTAATTGGGGAAGCTTGATCCTGGACTTGTAATTCAAATCCAAGAAAAAATAAATCAAGACAAGCTAAAAGAGTTTTCGAAAAAAAAAATGTATAATTTTTAATTTTAATGGATTGGGTTGAAATTTTTTCAGTATATTCTACAAATTTAATTTTATAATGAATTAGCATGCCCGCAAACTTGGTGAGGTCGGATTGTGTCCAAATTAGTATTAAAAGATATTGTTTCATGATAGGTCATCCAAAGATATTGTTTCATAATTGTTTTTTCTAATTGGGTTCATAATTTTATTTAATTTGAGTTTTCTTTCTAAGTGGTCGATTGAAGTTGTACATTTAAACAATTTGTATGTTATTTTTCATTGGAGATTTTTTAAAAAATTAAAAATTATTGATATTTAAAATTTATTAAACTTAAGTTAATCTAAGTAAATCTTACTAGAATTACTATTTTAATATTTAAAAAATATCATAATACCTTTTATAAAATTGTACTATATTTTTTCTTTTCAATCACAAATGATCCATCTTGATAGCTTTTGCCATTGACTTCCCACCCATGTCAATCACAAGACAGCACTGCCCTCAAACTCAGACTTCTATTTACTCTAAAAGGTCCCTTGCCCACTGGAAGGTACCCGACTTGACTAAACTATTTGGTAAATTTGGTGAGGTTCTGGATGTCTGTGGCCCTAATAGACTTAATCGATCGGCGTTTTGGATTTGCACGCTTTTAAGATGGAGTCAATATTGAAGAAATTATACGTGATAGTAATCTAATTTGGATCGGTACCTTCAAACTGAGAGCTTAAATTGCTCGGTTTAGACAGAATGCCACCAGGAGAAATGATAAGGAAATGATTTCCGGGGAAGCAAAAAGAGGTTTTCTACTGTTAGAAAGTTAGATACATCTAAGAAGTACTATCCTCCTACAGATTCATATAGAGAGCAGAGAATTCTGCTGAAGTTTTTAGAACTGGGAACTTCAGGAAATCACAACAAACATCTGGCAATTTCTCAAATCCATCAAGCTCCCATAAAGCAGAACCGAATCTGAAGTATGAGGCTGCTGAAGTGAACAAAGAATGGTTGCTCAGAAGTGCTGTGGCATATGCCAGATCTCCTGAGATCATGCCAAACCTTCATGAATATTTTACGATGGATGGTTTTTCTAGATTTTTCCCAAGACTGATGGGAGGTAACGTTGTTCTACAAATTTGATGAATAGTATGATTGAAGATAACTGTGATTGCCTTGCTCAATGGTTTGACGTCGTGAGACATTGGGAACCTATTCTTACTGCTACTGAAAGATTTGTCTGGCTTGCGGTGGAGGGTGTTCCTCTCCATGCATGGGATGCGGATTTCTTTTAGTATATTAATTCCCTTTCGGTAAATTCATCACTCTTGATAACTCTTCCTATAAGAAGCTAAAGTTTGATGCAGGAAAGGTACTAATTATAGTACTTGTACAAGGGAGTGCATTGGTAGAAAAAAAGAAAGCTGTCGATTCTTGTGCGGGAAGATATAATAATCCCTCTTCGTATGATGATTACTCATCCTTGAATGTTGATTCCCCTAAATATACTGATAAAAATCTCAAAGAGGCATGTTTAAAGAAATCAGAGAAAGAATGTGAAGACGGGGTTAATGCGGATAGGTGAGTAGTGATTGCCAGTTGGTGGATACCGTGGATGATAACTGTTCAGGTGAAGGAAAAGGCACAAAGACAAAGATGATTTAGACCCTGATGACAATGGTGGTTATGGGCTCTTCAATGTTTTTGGACCTAAAATAAATGGTGATGATCCACTTTTTTTTTTTTTATAAGCCCATTTATGATGGCTAGGCCTGTTGATGATTCTATGGCAATTGTTCCTTAGAGATAACAAGAAAATGAATGTTCAGAACAGGAGAAATGTACATTACAATTATTATCAACCAATTGAACAACATAAATAAGATTTGAAGAGAGGTCAGGAGACATAAAAACATCAGTTAAGAAAGAACAAAGATCATCAACAACACTGATATGTAGAAATTACTATCGACGGTGGTAATTTTCAGATTTCCATCATATGTTTTGACATTGGAAAGAGGAACAACAATATTGGTCATGTGGTTAAAGGCATTGAAGTCAAGATACCATGACTTAGAAGAAACTTTATGATTACCTGAGAGCTCAAAAGCAAAAAGAGCAGAAATGATCATTTATTGTACCATTTCAAGAGTGAGTGTATTCGAGTTTGCTAAGGCTGTAGGAGAAGGAGAAGGAGTAGGAACAACAAGTGAGGCAACAAGTAATGCAGCAGAACCAGAGGCACCAATGGAGGAGTGATAAGCAGTAACTTGCTTCCTTTCAGGTTGAATGGGACAACTAGAGATAATATGATCCCATTTCTTGCAGTAGTTATAGAACTTGGGGAAATCCATAGCAATATGACCAAAAGCTTTACAACTAAAGCACTGGACAACATGCATGTCTCTACCTTTATTCCTCTCCTATGCTGCATAAGCCACAAAAATAGATGAACTAACATTAGCTTGATGTTCCATAGTTGCCTGAGTGATGATACGCTGCTCTCTACCCTTATTCCTCCCCTATGCTGCATAAGCCACAAAAATAGATGAACTAACATTAGCTTGATGTTCCATAGTTGCCTGAGTGATGATACGCTACTCCTCACGAAGAAGTTCACTTAAACAGGCATCTAGAGATGGTAGAGGATAATGATTCATCAGATTGGAACATGCAGTTTCAAAATCAGAATGGAGCTTTATCAAGAATTGATCTCTCTTGCTTGTTTCATGCAATACTTGAACAACAAAGAGAGTTACAACAAGAACATTAGCATAAACAATATCCGAATAATTAGCTCAAAGATTATGAAAACTAGAAAAATATTCCTTAATGGAAAGACTTTTCTATGTGAAGTTAGCCATCTCATACTCTAATTGAAAACGCCGAGCCATGTTGTCTTGATTGTAAACTTTATTTAGCTAATTCAACATGGTAGCACCAGTTTTATAAGGCCTCAAATTGAGAACAAGGTAAGGCTCTACTGAGCTAAAGATCTGGGACATAACTCGAGCATCCATGATTTTCCATTTAGACAAAACATCGGCATCTTTAGGTGCGGGATTACTCCCATTAATATGACCCCACAATTCTTTCCTTTTGACAAATAATTGAAATTGAAACTCCCAAGTAGAATATTTTTTGCCATTAAAACGGATATGGAACAAGTATAACCTATCAGATGACATGATGAACTCATAAGAAAAATAGCCCACTAGAACATTGCGCTCCAGAAACTCAAACAGAAAGTGCCAAGTAATTCCAAACCAGGAACCAAAACAGAAATTGTGAAAAGATGAAACTAAACCAGGAATCAAAATAAAAAACTACCGAGAATTAAAGCGAAGCCAAGAACAACAGAAACTGTAAAGAGTGAAAACCAAACCAGGAATAGCACAGAGACTGCCGAGAGGTCAGAACAGAGGCAAACATCTTGCACAGACAGCGCTGAAAGTCACAAAGACACCTTCGAGAGAAGAAAAAAAGAAGATTAAAACAGGCAAGGATTCAGAACCTGTTCTGATACCATGTCAATATACTGAGAAAAACAAGAATTCCAAGAGAGCTTTTGTTTTTGGAAAAACTGCTCTCAGTCAGTTCCCTATATTTTACTTCTTACACGTGAGTGTTTTCCTATACATGGAGTCTAATTGATTCATAATATTCAGCATCTATGCATGTAAGATAATCTGTACAGCTAATATTAATATAGAGTCCTAAATCGTATAAATGCCTAAATTATATACGGTAATAGTATGCCCCAAATAACTGCTCCCAGAAACAAGAATTATGGGACTATTTGGTGCATTTTAAGGGTAGTGTCTCTAAGCCTTGGTGTGTTATCGAAGATTTGAATGATATTTTTCATCCTTTTGATCGCTAAGGATGTAAGAAATACTTCTGCTACTTGAAAGCCTTTCGAGATTGTTTAACAACATGTGAATTGTTAGAACTACCTCTGTGTGGGAAAAAGTTTTACTTGGTCAAGGGGGAATTCTGGCAGTGGAATTGACAGAGCCTTCATGTCCACGGCATGGTTTCAAACATTTCCCTCTGCTTCTTTGTTTGGTCTTTCCAAGTATGCATCGGATCCCAGGCCCATCATGTTGAAAATGTTTTTGGTCCTAAACCACTCAAATTTCTAAATTGTTGGTGGCTGCGACCTGATTTCAAGGTGGTCATACAAAACTTATGGTCTTCAGCTATATACTCTGTTTCTGGTTCGGACAGAATAGCGAACTTTATTTAAAATATCAAGGAGGGTCTTAAAGTGTGGAATGTTTCAAACTCTGTTTCTGGTTTGGACAGAATCAGTCTTATTGGGAGTTTGTACAGAATTATCTCAAAGGCACTGGCTAATAGGCTCAGAGTTGTTATGAGGGAGGTTGTTGGTGACTGTCAAGTCTGGTTTGTCATCGATGTGTGGACTCTCTTTACCTCTTCATCAATCTGCTAAAACTTTTTCTTTTTATGGTTTATGGAAAGGGGTAGATCCTTTCAAGGCGACAGTTTTTTGCTGGTTAGCTATTCTCTAGCTAGAAGGGGTCTGACACGTGAAGAGTCTGTAGAACACCTCCTCAGAGGCACTGGAAAATTTGGGCAAAATTCATAGACTAGTGAGGTTTATATTAGTGCTGTCCTTGTAGTCTATCCTGTTTTTTCCAGTAATGGGAAGTTCTTGTTCGTGGGAAATTTCAGAGGAAAGTATGGTTCATGCTGTTTTTTGCTATTGTTTGGTCATTATGGCACATTCGTAATGATCTGATTTTTTTCAACAAAGAGAGCCAGACTATGACTCCTTATTTCACAGCAACTGTATGGTGAGTGAAGATCCAATTCCTTTGTCACTGAACCATTCTGGAATTTCACTCCCCGGTAGAACCACTTGAATTGTGCCATGTGGGGTCTCCTCTCCGGACTGTAACACAAAAGTCACATTTCGAAAATGTGATGAAGCAAGCACGAAAGAGAGAAGAAAGAAAGAGAGATACCTGAATTTTCAAATGCATTGCTGCTACCAGTGGTTTCTGATCCAATTTGAAGCAATTTGTAAAATCCCTTCGAAACCATAAACTGCTGACATTGATGATTGATATCATGGTTTCTAGTGATGCACAGTCATGTGTTGTTAGATTCCTCAGCGAAGGGGGAAGCTCAGCTAACGCTTTAATAGGTGTTCCATGCAAAGTCAGATATTCCAAACATACCATATCTTCGATTGACAAGGGTAGCTCTTTAATAGGCGTTCCATCTAATTTTAGAGTTATCAAAGATATCATATGCTTAAATTATGATGAGGGTATCTCTTTAATGCCTGTTTCACTCAAGTTAAGATGCTGCAAAGATTTCATAGACACTGTGATTTCTGGGAGGGTCTCAAGTTTTGAGCAACCACTCATATCCAACACGTAGAGTCTTGTGAGAAACTGGATTGATGAGGGCACCTGTCACGGGCTAATTTTTCGCTCTCGAATAAACCTGTGCGGCAGCCTAGTCCCTCACTAGACTCAGCCTTCCCTCGCCAATCCCACTCGTGCTTGCCTAGTAACTAAGCAAGCGAAATACACAAGTAGAATACGATAATCAAAGTGCACAACAAGCTTTATAAGAACTCTTTCCCAACCTTTATTAATCTCATACACAAAGGAAACTATACACAAATTCGTATGTGTGCTATGCACAAAGATTGCATGCTACACCAAGCTATCTCTAACTCGTACTCTACATGTTCTTGCATGCCTCTACATGCTGAACATGCCCCACGCATGCTTTCCTCAACCAAGAGCGGCAACAAGTATTTATAAACAAGCATTTACAAGGCACAACTCTCATTCCTACTTTTAAGGAAGTAATGGGACACTATCTCACCCATGTTTACCCATGAACATAGTGGCCCCTAAAAGAATTAAAATACTTCTGCAATTGCTTGAGAGGAACTGTGTTCTCTCAGCCATATATATACATCAAAGTTGTTACAGAATATTCATCGTTACTAGAGTTTTGAAATAGAAGGGAAGCTAAGGATAAGCAGGAATCAGAGGTTTAAATAAAATTGTTCTAGAACTCAGTGTCTTTCGGTAGACTCGGCATGATGAGGTTTATCCTTATCATGCTGAGATTTATCATTAACATTAACATGAGCTTTATCCTTATCATTCCCCCGTAAACTGGCAGGGAGAAAGCAGAACCAGTCAGCTGTATGTCCCTTAATAAATATATTTGCAGGTTGTAGAGAGGTGGGAACATGTTGAAGAAGGATTTCTTTGTTGGCCACCTTTTCTTGGACAAAATGATAATCCACTTCAATGTGTTTGGATCTAGCATGAAATATTGGATTTGAGGTAAGAGCTAAGGCACTGATGTTATCACACCATACTACTAGAGCAGAAGCAAGAGAAACCTGCAACTCACGCAATAGCATTCGCAACCAATACATCTCAACAGTAACAAGAGCCAAACATCGGTATTGAGCTTCAGTACTGGACTTGGACACCACAGGTTGTTTCTTAGCCGACCAGGAGATAAGATTGGGTCCAACAAAAACACCATAACCACAAGTGGAATGTCTGTCATCAGGATCACCAGCCCAATCAGAATCATAATAGGCATTGACGCCAAAAGAGTCAAGTTTGTAGAAGAGTCCATAATCAAGTGTATGTTTTAAATATCGCAACACACGTTTGGCAGTTGTCCAATGAGCAGAGATTGGTGCTTGCAAGTGTTGACAGAGTTGATTCACAGAATATGATATGTCAGGGCGTGTGAGGGTAACATATTGTAGAGCACCCACCATATGCCTATATTCAGAGGGGTCTGGCAGAATTTCACCATCAAATTTAGACAACTTAGAACCTGATACACAAGGAGCACGATATGGACAAATACCAGTTAATTGCACACGATGCAAAAGATCTATAATATACCTTGTTTGACAAAGATGTAAACCGGTAGAAGTTTGTGTAGCATGAATGCCCAAAAAATATGTTAACTGACCGAGATCCTTCATGGCAAACTCAACTTGGAGTTGAGAGATAAGACAATGAACAAAATTCTGATTATTAGAGGTAACGAGAATATCATCCACGTAGACTAACAGAAATGCATGGATGTTCTCTAAGTGATAGGTAAATAACGAAGGATCAACCTGGGAACTGTGAAAACTGAGAGCCAACAGAGCAGTGGACAGATGATTGAACTAGGCGCAAGGAGCTTGTTTTAACCCGTAGATAGATTTATGAAGCTTACAGACAAAGTGGGGGTGTAATGGATGCACAAAACCCTTAGGCTGGGACATATAAACTTCCTCTTCTAGCAAGCCATGAAGGAAAGCATTAGAAACATCAAGTTGTCGAATGTCCCATTGAAAAGAAATGGCCACAGCAAGAACCATACGGACAGTTGAAGGTTTGATGACTGGGTTGAATGTTTCAAGAAAATCAACCCCACTCCTTTGTAGATAACCAACAGCTACCAATCTAGCCTTGTGACGTTCAATACTACCATCAGGACGCCTTTTGAGTTTAAAAACCCATTTACAAGGAACCACATTCTTGTCAGGAGGAAGAGAGCACAGTGACCAAGTTTCATTCTTTAATAAGGATTGAAATTCATTATCCATTGTTGCACACCATTTAGGTATTGATACCGCTTATGAGTAGGTGCGTGGCTCAGGAGAAATCAAACCTACATGCAATGCTTGAAGGGGGTGACGAGTAGAATATAAATGAAAATCAGGAAACCTACGAGGTTTGAGATTACCAGTTTGTGATCTGGTGATAATTTAGGAGGAAGACTCGGGAGGGAAGAGAATTGCAGCTTGAAGGTTAAGCTGTGCACTCTCCTGGGAAGCAGCATAAGGATTAGGAACTAACACAGGTGAATATGACACAGGCCCGGGTGAACCACAAGCAGGAGATGATTGTCGTAAAGAAGAGTCAGAGGGAGGAGAAAGATCAGATGATGAGCAGGAAATATGTGAGGGAAGAGTGAAGGACAAACCTAGAGTCTTACCCGAGGAGGGAATACAGTTGACAGGATCTGTGAGAATGGATTGTGCTGGAAATTTTTCTTCATAAAAAATCACATTGCGAGATATGTAGACATGTCTGGAGGAAGGGTCTAAACAATGAAATCCTTTGTGATTAGAACTATAACCAATGAAGATACAAGGTGTGCTACGATATGATAATTTATCAAATGTGTAATGAAGAAGACATGGAAAACATTGACATCCAAATGCTCGAAAATAGGTGAAATCAGGTGGATGGTTAAAAAGGCGTTCATAGGGTGATAAATAATCAAGAACTTTGGTAGGTAATCATAATTATATAAATAGCAGTTAGGAAAGCACCAACCCAAAATTTCTTAGATAGACCAGATTGAGCAAGAAAAGTAAGCCCTATTTCCATAATATGACAATATTTTCTCTCAACGAGACCATTTTGCTGAGATGTATGTGGACATGACAGTTGATGAAAAATACCATTGTCAATAAAAAATTGTTTAAATAGGGTAGAACAATATTCACCACCATTATCACTTTGAAATTGTCGGATGGTGGAGTTAAATTGTTTTTCCACTAAAAGCTTGAATTTAACAAAGATAGAATAAACATTGGATTTATTTGAAATAGGAAGCATCCAACAAAAACGAGTAAAATCATCAATAAAAATAACATAATAGCGACAACCACTTAGAGATGGAGTTGAAGTAGACCAGACATCAGAATGGATTATTTCAATAGGAGCGGTAGATTCTCTTGAAGAATCAGAGAAAGGTAATTGTCTAGACTTGCCTAATTGACAAGACACACACATAGCCTTTTTATTGATGGAATCACTAATTGGAAGGGAAAAATTAGAAATGACACGATGAAGAATATCCATGGAAGGATAACCCAGACGACAATGCCAAGTGGAGGTAGGAACCTTGACTCCAACAGTCATTGTGAGAGCACAATATGAGGAGGAAGAAAGTTGACGAAGGTTGATTGGATACAATCCATTATCACTTGGTCCCGTTAGAAACGTGTCCCCCATCAGGATGTTCTTCACATAGAAATCAGAACCAATAAGTTCAAACATAACATTATTATCGTTACAAAATTTATTGATAGAGAGAAGGTTAGTAGAGGCTTGAGGACAGTAGGAAATAAGCAAGAGTAGAAGACAAGGTTTTAATAGAAGCATTGCCAATGCGAGATATGGGCAAACTTGTTTCGTTGCCTACCCCAACCGAATCATCCCCTTTATATGGTTGAGAGGATGCAAGATTAGTAACATCGAAGGTAACATGAAAATTAGCACCACTATCTGCATACCATTGATTTTGGTTTAGATAAGTGGTATTAGCCTCCGCAACTATGACAGCTAATTCAGTAGGAGGATGACGAGCCTGAAATGAGTAATTCATTCGATTGAAACAATCCAAAGCCTGATGCCCCTCACGCTTACAGATTTGGAATGGGGAGCGAGAGCGATTTTCAGAAGACGGACCTGAAGATGTGCGAGACAAGTGAGGTAATGGCTGCCTAAACTGTGAAAATGCACCACCTGAGCCTTTAGGCATTCCTTAGAAGAGAGATTTAGCACTGTTGTTGCAAGAGTCTGTTTTGGAGCCAAGTTTATGCGAGTAAAGAGCATAAGAACACCAGCCTCAGATTGAATATAGTGGCTATAAAATTGTTGCATGAGATCATAGTTCAACAGTTATGCATGGAAATCTGAAAAGGGCATAGATTTCTCTCTAGAAATAAGCATTTATGTAGTGACAAAGGAATGAAATGACGAATTGAGACCATTGAAAACATATAAGATTAAATCAGAATCAACAATTGGTTTCTCAACAACAAAGAGTTCATCAGCAATATTTTTAACTTCATCCAAAAAGTTCTGACAGGATAGGGAACCTTGCTGTAAAGACTGTAATTTTCTCTTGATAAGAGAAATGCGAGAGGTTGAGGGTGCAGCAAAACATGCACCAAGGGCTTGCCAAGCAAGTCGAGAAGTCTCAAGGCCATAAATAGTAGAGACCACCGTGGGAGATAATGAAGAAATAATTCACCCAAGTAAGGTTTGGTCCTTATACTGCCAAGCTAGATAAGCAGTATTAAGAATCCCTTGAGCCTTGTATTCTTTGCAGGAAAATTGAGGAGGATAGGAATCAGAACCATCAATGATTCCCATTAGTCCATAACTCCAAAACAGAGGAAGCAATTGAGCAGACCAGACAAGAAAGTTCCATCAAGTTTGATGGAAATCACTTGAGCTGAAAGATGAAATGCAGCGGGAGACAATAAAGAATTTGTTATAGCAGCCAGTGGCGGAGCCACAATGGGGATTACGGGGGCAATTGCCCCCTTAATCTTTTTTTTTTAATCATTTTTATATTAGAATTTTAATATAATAATTTAACCAGCTTTTCTTCTTTTTTTTGAATTATTGTTCCTACCACTTTTTCTTAATTTTTCTTTAATTTCTAAACTATTAATTAGTTAAATAAGTAATTTTTTATGCTTTATAATTTATATTTTAGGTGAGTTTCCTTTATTTTTTCTATTTATTTCATTGTTTAATTTTAGTTATATTCCTTAATAATTAGTTATTAAAGATATTAGAGTTTATGATAATTTATGGATTTATTAAATTAATATGTGTATGTATAATATTATATGCATATGAATATAAATTGAAATGAGTTTTGATGAATTAATATGTATTTTGTTATGAATTTTATATGAAAAATAATGGTGATCAACTTATTAGTGATTAAAAATAAAGTACTAAACAATTTAAAAAATTAGGGATATAATAAAAAAATAAAAAAATATATTAATATTTATATTTAATTCACTTGTATAAAACAACAAATCAATAAAGAATTGTTGTCAATAATTTTATTAGTCCCTAGAAGATTTAGAAATAGATGAATGAAAGTTTAATTGTATATATTGAGAAAGAATATCTTTAATAAAATTGATAATAAAATCATTATTAAGCAATTTTAAAATATGAAAACTCGAAAAAAATAATTATAATATAAGTTTTTTCATTTTAAAAATATTTTTAAATTAATTTTATTTGACATGAGTTACTACATGCATTTCAAATTAATTTCTCTATATATAACACATGTATATATAACATATAATATCAAGCATTTATAATTTGCCCTCTCATTTAAATTTTCTTGGCTACGCCACTGACAGCAGCCATATGATTGTTAGAAGCGTTAGCTATGAGCTGCTCTGATACCATGAAAGAATTAAAATACTTCTGCAATTGCTTGAGAGGAACTGTGTTCTCTCAGCCATATATATACATCAAAGTTGTTACAGAATATTCATCATTACAAGAGTTTTGATACAGAAGGGAAGCTAAGGATAAGCAGGAATCAGAGGTTTAAATACAATTGTACTAGAACTTAGTGTCTTTCGGCATACTCAGCATGATGAGGTTTATTCTTATCATGCTGAGGTTTATCATTAACATGAGCTTTATCCTTATCAGCCCCATTATCTACCAAGTAGTGGGTACTTTTCCCCCATGATCTCCCATGATCTTAGTGGGTTGAATGCAACCCCTGGTTAGCCCCCATGTTTTCAGCCCCCATGATTTTGGATATCCATAACTGCCACTAACCCACATTCTGTATGCCCACCTGGTAGCCCCAATTATCAATTCTTGTTGCATCATCTGTTGAGTTTCTCGCATGCCTTGGATAGTCTGTTGTCCAAGTTTTAGATCGTGCCAAGTTGAACCAATGACTGCCGAAGTGTGCACCTCAGACACCCTCAGGCACCGTTTTGAATAACCTGTCGAAGTGCGCACCTCGTGCACATTTAATACTGTTACAGCACCTCTTTAATAGCAGTTCCCCTTAGATATAACGCTTTTATATCCTTTAAATTCTCTGGAAACTTGGTCATCTTTGAGCAACCATTTAGAAAAAGACGTTCCAACTTACGAGTAACTGATTGTGGAACTTCTTTGATTGAAGTTTGCTCCAAGTACAAGTATTTCATATTTTGTGAAATCGTTGGATACGTGGTCACATCTAGGCACCGACTTGTAAGTACTTTGAGAACCTTTGAATCAAGCATTGGAAAACTTCTAAGATTATAGCAAAAATGGACATCAAGTTCTTCCAGCTTGTCAAGATATTGAAGAGATGACGGAACCTCAGTTAAACTATAACAGGCCACAAGTTGGAAGCACTCTAAATTTAGAGAAAGTTGAAAAGGGATTTTTTTTCATGTGCACGCAGTGTGTGGCTAAATTCGTTTAGAGAAAGGAACTTGGTATTTATTTCATTAATTTACATGTTGACTATGTTGGATATTATATAAAACATCTAAAAGAACATTTCCGATGATACTTTACTGTTTATATATGAATATTGAAGCAGCTAGCTATTTTCAAAAAAATAAAAAAAATCCTTTTCAATTACATCCTGCAATGGCACAATAAGATGAAATTAATACTGCAATTATGATAGAAGAACTAAATAGAACAAGACTTGGAAAGATTTGGTATCTCTGGTTAATTTTTTATTTTTTAATTGATTTTTGACAATTTTAAAGGCATGAGTAGGTTTATTAAATTGTGTATATTGTTTTTCTAGTATTTTCATGTAATTTGGTTGGAAAATAAATTATTTGATTAAAAAACGAATGCTTAATTTTCAACTACTTGGACTCCTTAAGACTAAGGTAAGTAGACAACATCATCCAGGCAACATGGACAACACGGGTTCAGTTTTTTTTATATAAAAAAAAATCCTTTTGTAAAAAAAATTTGCACGCCTGGCCTGACCCTTCATTTTCTTTTCTTTTCAATTTTTTTCTTTCCTTTCCTAATTTTTTCTTTCTTGTTTTATTGGCACTCTAAAAAAAATAAACATGCTAACTTACTTATTTTTAAATTTTAACATGGTTTTTAAATAATATTATTATATTTTTAATAAGTTTTTAACAATTTATTTTTAAATTATTACGACACAGATATGACAATAATAATAATATTAAATTACTCTTGAGAATTCAATTTAAACCATTTTTTTATGTTATTGAAATTTTTAAAAGTATTTTGAACATTATTTTATTGTATATATGATTTTTTAAGTTTTCAACTGCATATAAAATATAAATCCTCTCAATTGTATAACAACGTGAAAAACATTATATCAGTTAGGAGGGACAAGAACAAAAGTGAAGGTTGACACTATAGGCGTTACATGTGATTTTTAAAGCAAAAATATATTTTAAAATTTTATTATTTATAATATATATATATATATATATATAGTTTATTCATATAAATTGTTTTTTAAATTTTGTATGTGGAATATTAAAACCCTAAATAATTTTTTAATATTTTTTTTTAGATTAATCCAAGCCAATTAATATAACCTAGACATGATCTTTTAGCCAAATCAATCCCTGGATTGGATTTGATAACAACTGAATAGACTACCACTAAGAATACTATTTTTTGGGCAGCGTGTGCAATGTCTCTCTCAGCAAACAAACACCACCTTTTATGACGATGTTGGGAGCATCACAACATCCTCTTTTTAGTGGTCAGGTACATGTGTATGGTGACATAGCAGTTGGGCTCTAGTAGACTTTTTCCATTTCACCCCTCTTTTCTCTCTCGTAGCCTCGAGTTTCATGCCACTTCTTCCAAAAATTAAATGTATCATGTTCTTTTAATTGTTATTTTTTTTATTTTTTATCATTTCCTTGATTTTTTTCAATTTCATCTCTTAGAATTTTATTTTATTTAATTTTTATATCCAATTTGGTACTCATTTATTTTATTGCTATTTTTTATTTTCTTGATTTATTTTATTTCTCAATTTAGTCCTTCATTATTTTATTTCATTTTATTTTTATACAAAATCTAGTCCACTTTTTTTAATTGCTATTTGTTTTGTTTTTTAAGCTTGAATTATTAGGAATTTTACTTCGTGTTTGCCTTCTATATGATGATTTTGATCTCATTACCTACATCACGGGTTTCAAATATTAACTTGATTTAACTTTGATCTTTTTTAGGTTATGTTTTAGAATTTTTTTTTTCAATTTCATCAATCGACATTAGATTATTAGGCCTTAAAATTCTTGATTTTTTTCCGCTTTTCTTTTTGTGGGTTTAACCCGATTTTATATCTTAAGTCATGAATTAGTCAAATTAACTCAGATTGACTTAGGTTTTTTTTTCAATTGATTTTTTTTTAGTTTTGCCTTTCATTATCTAGTTTGTTCTGTATGAAGTTATCCCACTCTCATGACTTAGCTATACATTTGACATGTTGACTCGAGTTAATTTTTTTTTTTAAATTGAGTTTCTTTTAGTTTGTCTTAAGCTTTTTTTTTTCTCTTTACGAGATTATCTCGTTTTCATTTAACTTTTACTTTCTTATCAAATAACAACATATTCTCTTCTTTGTTAAGAAAAGATGTAAAGTTGAAGTATTAATACTGCAATCATGTAATTGCTAACGAGACAACAATCAGCAATAAATATTTTCTCAAGTACAACGACATAAACATCATGACGCAGATGTTCCAGATTCTCACACATTTGAAATGTATGAAGCCCTTTCAACAGTTAATCTGCATTACAGAAAAGTGAGCTCAGAATAGGGAAAAGATGTGAATTTAAGAAGATGCGCGGCCTACCATACTAGCACATGAATCTGTTAAGGATGCCATACAACACTGAGCAATATTAAACTGTACAACAGGAAATGATCAACTCATAGCATTTGTCTTTAACGGACGGTTGGATATAAGCATAAAGAACAAATATAATGAACACGAGAATGAATTAAGAGAATTTTAAACTTAAATTCATTCAACACCCTGGAAAGGAAATTTAGCTCTCAACCCATTCAGTGCTGGATCAAGCATACAGGTACAAACAGAAGAAACATAAAAGCAGCAGAGATGGTAACTTTTACAGACTTTTCTGGATTCGAGGTCTCACTAGCTGGTCCCTTTTTTTGCCCCATAACAACCATCGGCGGTGGCGATATTAAACCAGCTCTCATAAGAATGCCGCGCACGATGTCTGTATGCTGAGCACCGACAGATAACCAATACCTGCAGAAGCAAGTAGAAGAATAACCAAAATCAACTAAACAAGATGAAAAACATTCCGCCAACCCATTTAATCAAACATGCAAATAGAAGCAGCCATACGAGAGCTTCATGCAAACTAAAGATTGATCCATCAGTTTTCTCCTCCTTTAATTCAAAATTGGCAAAAGTGAACAGATAACTCTCTCATTGTGAAGTCATCTCCTGCCTAAAATAGATGTTTAGCAATTAAGAATCAAAAGCTAAACATGTTTATCTTGCTATACCTCCAGCATTACCCACGACACCTTAAACTCCAATCTCCAGGTTCAACTTAGATACTAGGATAAATTTTTATTACCCCAAATACCAGAAACACATACACAACAAAAACAAGGAGTGAAAGCATATAGCTCATAGAAGTAATGCAGAATAAATTGAAAGTGATAAGAAAAAGAAAAAAACTTACTTCACAAGGTCAACATTAAGACCCAATCTTCTAGCATGCCCTTGGCTACCAAAAAGAAAAGCAAAAATTTAAAAATAATTAAGCAACTTCCAATATTCAAGCCGCTGCAAAAGCTAAAAATTAAGCATGATTGGTGCTTCAGTGATGAAAGGGAACGAACTTTGTTTCATTTCACACTCCAGCAGACAATTTATCAGTGGGTTGCTTCTTACAATGGCCCTGAAGATTTTAAGCTACCCCAGAAGTCTTTTGTCCTTCATGTATTTATGGTATAATTGACACAATTTGGTAAACCATAATGGAAACAAAATGAACATGTTGACTGGGAGGATGACTTTTTATTAACAAAATGAACCTGCTGTTCGCACAATAGAGGGCATGGAAAATTTTGTGTCTAAATGTTCTTTCAACACTAGGTTCTTAAGCATATTCTGATCATTTTAGAAGTCTGAGTCGTGTTGATAACCAAACTACCTATGACATTATGAAGGCTTATATTTAGAACGACAGTTTAGAGTCTTTTCTGAATAAAATCATGTATCTTCTCATTGAGAATTTTCCATTATATAGGCAGAATTTACTAGCTAAGAAAGGAAATAATACAAGAGGAAATAATGCAGGCTGATCTTCAGCCCTCAAAAACAGCTAACCTACCATATATACATTGATCTAATTATAGCCTACAACTAGTATATCTCAATCAAGGAAAGAATAAATCTGTATACCATAATTGTCAAGGCCAAGAATCTGCTGGCATTAAATATGCAGATATTTCCTTTGACATCCCCCTTAAATTGATGCTGGTAAATCGACAAGCATCAATTTGTCAGTAAAGAAATGATGGTGCTTACAAGGCATGGATTTGGTGAAGATATTTGTGATCTGTAGAGTGGTGGAGATATGTGAAAGGGTGATAATCCGATGATCATATATAAGCTTCCCTAATTAAGTGACAGTCAACCTCAATGTGCTTGGTGCGTTCGTGATAGACAGGTTGGCTGCAATTTGGATGGCACTAATGTTGTCAGTATGGAGTGGAGTAGGATTAACTGGAGAGAAACCGAGTTCTATGAGGAGACCACACAACCAAATGATCTTAGAGCAGGCAGCAGACATGGCTCAGTATTATGCTTCAGTAGATGATTTGGAGACTTGGTCATGTTTCTTGCATTTCCATAAGATAAAGGCATCACCAAGAAACATACACCAACCAGTAGTAGATTTCCTAGTGTTTGGGTAACCAGCCAAATCAACATCATTATAGGCTCGTTGCTGAAGTGAAGAACCTGTAGGGAAGAATAAGCCACGACTAGTTAGGTGTGCCAAGAATGTAGCGAATTATGCGGAAAACAACAGATGGATGGAAATGCCTTGGTGCTTGCATGAATTTGTTGACAGTGAACAACATAAAAAATGTCTGGTCGAGTAATAGTTAGATAGATAAGACTACCAACTAGCTTTTGATAGGTAGTAGGATCATCAAGAAGCTCCCATTTATCATGGCGATATTTTACATTAACTTCCATTGAAGTGTCAACTAAAGTAGTGTTGGTGAGGTCAACTAACTGAACTAGTTCCTGACTATACTTGTGCAGATGCAAGAAGAGATCGTAAGGTTGATGATGTACTTCAAAGCCTAAGAAATAGGTGAGCTAGCCAAGGTCTTTCATGTGGAATGTAGAATGTAACAAAGTCTGAATCGCAGAGATTGCCTCCAAGTCAAAGCCAGTGATGACAATATCATCCACATAAACAAGGAGGATAGTGATGCCCATGGATGTCTTTTATAGAAAGAGAGAGGAGTCATACTGACTTTGAGTGAAAGAGAAACCAAGCAGCGTGGATCGAAACTTGTTAAACCATACTCTCGGTGCTTGCTTCAAACCATACAAATAACATTTCAATTTGCAAACATCATTAGTTGAGGAAGTAGACATACCAGAAGGAAGTTTCAGGTAAATGTCTTCCTTGAGATCACCATGAAAGAAGGCATTATTGACATCCATTTGATGTAAGAGCCAGGATTGAGATGTAGCAAAAGTGAGTATAGTTCGGACAATGGTCATTTTGGCGACTGGTGCGAAGGTCTCATCATAGTCGAGACCATATTCTTGTTGTTGCCAAGTACCACTAACTGAGCCTTGTAACGTTCTATGGACCCATCAGAACAAAGGTTGATAGAAAACACAAATTTATTGCCAAGGGGATTCACAGAAGAGGGATATGGAACATCCCAGGTTTGGTTTTCTTCAAGTGCGAGAAGTTCAGTTTCAATAGCTTTTCACCACACTCATGTTTCATTGCCTATTTATAAGATGAAGGAAGAGAAATAGAAGACAAGGTGTCTATGAAGGAGGAAGGAGAAGAGTAACCAAACCTATCTGGGGTCTATGAACCCAAGTACTTTGTCGATGAGAGGGAGTTGGAGTTGCAGTTGCTAGAATAGGAGCAGCAGTCGGGGAAGGAACTTGAGGGGGCTTAGGAGGGTCTGAAGGCTAGTGGGAAGTAGCAGATAAGCATCATTGATATACTAGAAGAGGCTTATAAGGGACTGGAGCTGCAGAAGAGTTAGTAAACATAGGCAAAACAAAAAATGAAGGAGGAACAAGATCCTGATGCGTGGAAAAGAAATATTGGTTTTCTAAAAAGATCATATTTCTAGAAATTCAAATGCGACGCAGATTTGGGTCATAGCAAAGAAAACCTTTCTAGTGTGTTGAATATCCTAGGAAAGCACATTGAATTGACTAAGCCGTGAGTTTTGTGTGTTCATGTGCAGGAAGATGAACATAACAGACACAACCAAATGTACGGAGGTTGGAATAAGTTGGAGATGACCAAATAACATCTTGATGAAAGGAGTGTCGTGGTTCAATATGGGAGAAGGCAATCTGTTGATAAAGTGGACAGTAGTGGAGAGAGCTTCACACAAAAAACAAGGTGTAGATGACTCTAATAGGAGAGTGCAAACAACATCAAGAAGATGACGATTCTTTCTTCCAACCACCCCATTTTGTTGAGGTGTTAAAGGGCAAGACCATTGAGAGATGATGCCATGATGCTGTAAAAAGTCCTGAAACAAATGAGACATTTATTCACCCCCATTGTCAGAATGAAGGATTTTGATTTGGGTCGAAAATTGGGTCTAGATATATGCATAAAAAATCTTTAAAACAGAAAATACATTGTCTTTAGAATGAAGGAAATAAATCCATGTGAAATGACTATAGTCGTCAATAAAAGTGACAAAGTATTTGTAATTAGGATGAGAAGTGACTGGTGCCATACCCCACACATCACTATGTACCAAATTAAAAGGTTGGACTACATGTGGTGTGTGAATAGGAAAGGGTAGAGTTTCACTTTTGCCAAGCCTACAAGAATTGCAATCAAATTGAACAACACTAAGATGGTGATTCTTTATTTCCAAGAAAACCAGATTCCAATAAATCATGAAGAACATTAGAGTTTGGATGTCCGAGACGTTTATGCCACGCTCAATAATTAACATGAGCAAAATTACAAGTGACAAAGGGAAAAAAAAAAGAGACAAAAGAAATTGAAGAGGGAAAAGACGTCCCACTTTAGGCCCCCTTGCAGTCATCATCCCTGACTGTTGACCCTGCATAACACAACCAGATTTAGAGAATTCCAATTTACAATCATTTTTAACCAACTGACCGATAGACACAAGATTGGTGATAAGATCAGGTGATACAAAGACATCAGTGAGAGAGGGAGAAACATCACCAGTGGTCGTGATAGGTAAATGACTGCCATTGGCTGTATGAATTTTGAGATTTCCAAAATATTTGTTAACATTGGTAAGAGAAGCAGCATTGTTTGTCATATGATTGGAAGCCGCAGAATCAAAATACCAAGGAGATGATGTAGAAAGATTTTTACCTGAGTCCTAAAGCTGAAAATGAAAATGCAGAAATGATCATTTTTTGAATCATGGCAAGGGTCACGGATTGGACAGGAGTAAGAGCACTTTGTGTCAGAGGTGAAGAGCAAACTGAGACAGTATATTCTATCTCTGTTTTCTTGGGAGGTCAAGTAGGGCATTCTTTGATGATATGGCCATCTTTTTTGTAGTAGTTGCAGAATTTTTAGGGACAATTTGCAGCATAATGGCCAAATCACTTACAACAAAAGCATTGAATAGTGCTCGTATCCCTGCCTTTTGGCTTACCTTGTGCTGTATAGGCCATAGGAATAGATGTAGATCGCCGTTGTTCCATGGTGGTTTGAGTGAGAAGGCATTGTTCTTCATGAAGGAGATCACTGAGGCATGTATCCAAGGAGGGAACAGATTCTCGGTTCATCATGTTAGATCTGGTGCCTTCAAATTCAGGTCTCAGTTTCATTAGAAAGTGATCCCTCTGAGTAGTTTCATGGACAGATTGAACAGAGCTATGACCTTCGGATGGTAAGCCAACATAAACTATATCAGTGTATTCAGTCCAAAGATAAGTGAATCTAGAGTAAAATTCAGAAATAGAAAGACTATCATGTTGAAGAGTGCCCAATTCATGTTCAAGCTGAAACCGACGAGCAGTGTTTTGTTAGCTGTAGATTTTCTTCAAGTAAGTCCACATCTGAGTTGCATTCTAAGAGGATTGAAGGTTAAAGGTAATGTTAGACTCGACAGATCCTAAAATCCAAGCCATAACTTGAGCGTCCTTGACTTCCCACTTGGCGTGTTGGTCTATGTCTTTGGTTTTGTCAGGAGCTGGGTTACTTCCATCAACATGTCCCTAGAGCTCCTTACCTTTGATAAAATTCTTGAAATGAAATGCCCAAGCAAAGTAGTTCTTGCCATTGAAACGAATCATGGAAACATCAGACTTATCTATAGACATGAGGTCAAGAGAACTTTGATGAAGAATAACCGAGACTAAGAAACTTGAGAGCAAATAATAATTCAGAGTTGTAGCTTTGATACCATGACAGTTTAGAGTCTTTTCTGAATAAAATCGTGTATCTTCTCATTGAGAATTTTCCATTATATAGGAAAAATTTACAAGCTAAGAAAGGAAAGAATACAGGCTGATCTTCAGCCCTTATTAACAGCTAACGTACCATATATACATTGATCTAATTATAGCCTACAGCTAGTATATCCCAATCAAGGAAAGAATAAATTTGTATACCATAACTGTCAAGGCAAAGAATCTACCAGCATTAAATGTGGAGGTATTTCCTTTGACATATCCTTTGACATAGAAGTTATCTAATCATTTTCACAGTTAGATTATTTTCAGTATTTGGATCATGTTTAACCAAGTTTAACCAAGTTTTTGGATTGTTGAGATCTTGAATAACTGGGATTTCAAATGCTTCTTTGAAGGCGTTTGCTCTCTCCTGTTAGACTTGGAGTCCAGTCATTTTCATGGGCAGCAGCAAAACTGGAAAACAACCGCATTGGTTTACCTACATCACCTTCATCCTTAGATGTTCAAAACCGGGTGCTGCAAGCTGCTGCAAAACAGGAATCCCAACCATCTGAAACTGAATTTTAGAATCCATCTCCTGAATCAGTGACTCCATTAATGAGAAAGTAGATCTTTCAGAAGCATAGGCATTGAGACGGCATTTACTGGAGTGTGGTCTATAATTCTGAGAACTTAACTGAGCTGTACACGTACAAAGAATAAGAAACATTCTATCATTGCAGACCTCTTGGAAAACAAATTTTGTATGTTAATACCAGATAAAAGAACAAGTTTTGTACATTTCTCTAATCAAGTGCATTGTTATCATGTGCTCAGGAAAGCCAACACAGGATTGCTATTAATAATTTAATGAATTAGGCAAAGAGAATGTCTGCCTAATTCATTCCCTATTTTTACATGTCCTGTCGTCACTGCATCATACTGGAGCCTTCACCAAGTTGTTGAACATGACCATGGTAACTAGTGAAATGAACATAAACACGACATCAAAGCTAAACTAGTTACCGGAATTGGCAGTCTATCCAACAAACTATCAAGTCCGAAGCCTCTCGGCAATTCAGCCTTCAACCAGCACTGGATCGGTTGGCTAAATCTAAGAAGAGGTCTAGATTGCTTAGCAGAGCAATCAATCTGGTAAAAAAGATAATAATTTTCAGACTCCTTAAATTTTGTTATGAGATTCTACGGATCCAGTTTTATAATGAGATTGGTTAGTTGTAATCAGTTGAGTTTCAGAATTTTTCTAAATTAGATTCAAAAGATCTTGAATATAAAATTATAAAATATACAATAATAAAATTTTCGATAGAATTTTGATTCTTGTATTTACTGTTTGTTTCTGTGTTTTTCTTATGTTCTTTTCGTTTATGTAAGTTTATGTAATTTGGTTAGTATATAGAAAACCAAACTTACAAGTAAATTAAGGTGGAGAAGAATAATATTTACAGCTATCTTGAAAACCAATTAATAATTGAAGAACAATTTGCAGTAATTACAGAACTCTCTCTCCCTTTCAATGTCTTCTATTTCTCCCTGAACTTTTGTTTGTTAAGGAAGATCCGTGTCCGCCAGTAGATCTTCATCAAAGTGCAGATACACCCCACAATTTTTCAACTTGAAAGGCTTTTGGATCTCATGACCTACCTTCCCCCCCCTGTTGTCCACTTCATGGTGGTGGAATTTAAATGTAACTTCATTGCCAGAATATTGACGTAAATGATTTACCAATTCGAGCTCGTAGCGTAGAATCATGTGATCTGAGTCACATGTCTTCAAGTTAAGTGATAGAGCACGGCTTCCCTGGGAAGCGAAGACGCCTTCATCATCACCATCATGCTCACCGTTTTTACTCTTAACATGGTAATCAAAATATACATGAACATAAGAACGATCAACGAATTCATAAAGCATGTCATGGGAGGGAAGAGGGAGTAGAAAGACAAGGCAGAAAGCAATTCCCTTGAGCTGATGACAATTTGAGGGCAACTGTATGGTGAGTGAAGATCCAATTCCTTTGTCACCGAACCATTCTGGAATTTCACTCCCCGGTAGAACCATTTGAATTCTGCCAAGTGGGATCTCCTCTCCGGACTGTAACACAGAAGTCACATTCCGAAAATGTGATGAAGCAAGCAAGAGAGAGAGAAGAAAGATAGACGGGGTTAGGAGAGATACCTGAATTTTCAAAAGCATTGCTGCTATCAGTGGTTTCTGATCCAATTTGATGCAATTTGAAAAATCCAATCCAAACCATAATCTGCCGATATTGATGATTGATATCATGGTTTTTAGTGATGCACAGTCATGTGTTGATAGATTCCTAAGCGAAGGGGGAAGCTCAGGTAACGCTATAATAGGCGTTCCATGCAAAGTCAGATCTTCCAAACATACCATATCTTTGATAGATAAGGGTAGCTCTTTAATAGGCGTTCCATCTAAATTTAGAGTTATCAAAGATATCATATGCTTAATTAATGACGAGGGTACCTCTTTAATGCCTGTTTTACTCAAGTAAAGATGCTGCAAAGATTTCATAGGGACTGTGATTTCTGGGAGGGTCTCAAGTTTTGAGCAACCACTCATATCCAGCACGTAGAGTTTTGTGAGAAACTGGATTGATGAGGGCACCTCTTTAATAGCAGTTCCACTTAGATATAACGTTCTTATATCCTCTGAAATCTCTGGAAACTTGGTCATCTCTGAGCATCCATCTAGAAAAAGAAGTTCCAATTTGCCAGTAACTGACTGTGGAACTTCTTTGATAGAAGTTTCCTCCAACTGTAACCATTTCATATTTTGTGAAATCGTTGGACACATAGTCACATCTAGGCACCGACTTATAAGAAGTACACTGAGAACCTTTGAATCAAGCATTGGAAAACTTCTAAGATTATAGCAAAATCCGAGATCAAGTTCTTCTAGCTTGTCAAGATATTGAAGAGATGACGGAACCTCGGTTAAACTTGAACAGGCCACAAGGTATATGCCTTCTAAATTTTTAGCCTTTGATAGATCTGGTAATTCCGTTAAATATGGAGAGTAAGATAGTTTAATTTTTCTTAAATTTCCAACATCCTGTCAACAGAAAAGGGCATAATTAGAAAGTTAGCACCTCCAACTACATATTTCTGATCATAAATCTGCAGCAATTAAATCATACCTGTACTCCAGTCCAAAGTTTTACAAGCTTGCTTTCGCATAGGTCAAGCTCGACAAGGTGTTCAGCACCAAAAAATGGCGGCAAGGATTTCGAAGGGAATCCATACCAGTGCAAATATACCAGCTTATTAGAAAGATATTCGAGGCCAGTAGGAGGAAGGTGCATTTTATCTTCGGAGGAATGACTGAGATAGAGATTGAGAAATCTAAGACGATCCATTATTGCGAAGGCATCAGATTTCAAGTGTATCTGTCTCGGTAACATGGACATGTCCAAAGATATGCCTTTAATTTTTTGAGTTCCCTATTAAACAAGAATAAAGAATAAACAAACAATAATACAATCTACTCAAACAAATCAACTTTTGAGCAAATAAATGAACGACAGTTAATGGCTGTAGCTTTAACCTTATTTTCCTCCAATACATGAACGACATCAGGTAGATGACATAACCTGCTACGTTTGCCAGGAAAATTAGATTCTGCACGAACAATGTTAAATGCCATTTCTTGTAGTAAATCATGCATTTCTAGCAAGTTTTCAGTTGTAGTTATGAGACACTTATCAATGAGCTTGCTTATATCAAAAATCACAGGCCGATCATCAAAGCCATCTAATATTTTTGTTGCTCGGTTTTGCTCCCATCTTCTCAAGAAATGTGCTATGTCAAGAAATATGGATTTTTGTTCTGAATCCAACCCTTCATAACTAATTATCCACGCATTTTTTATTTGAGGGTCCTGAGCTAGTTTATTCAATGCACTGCACCATTCTTCGATGCTTTTACCATAGAGAGAGGAACCCATAACTATAAGAGCCAACGGATTGCCTTGTACATGACTTGTAATGTGTTCTATCAAGTCTCTATGATGAATTGTGGGGATGCAATTCTTCAAGGCTTTTGAGCTAAAGAGTCGAAGAGCTTCTTCATGGTTCAACCTCTCAACCTCGTATGTCTCATCAACTACATTATTAAGCACTTGCTTGTCCCTACTTGTTACGAGAACTTTACTGCCCGGACCAAATGAACTGTTTCGTCCATCAAGCAAATCTTTCCATTCTTCCAAACGCATTAAATTATCCACATCATCCAGAACAATAAAAACCTTTTTGCGACGAAGTCTATCCCTCACAAAAGAATCTTGAAAACTTAAGGAGCCCATGTTCAGAATTTCTTGGCCAAGCAGCTGTAAAAGAAATCTTCTTTGCAAATCAGATTGTTGCCTAAAGTTTTCAACAAAGATTCCTTCAAATCGAGAACGAACCTTATTGCACACAACTTGAGCAATCGTTGTCTTACCGATACCACCCATTCCCCATATCCCTACAATGAGAACATCTGGAGATTCCATATTTAACAAACACTCAACTTTGTTAACACGAACATCAATTCCAAATAGACCCGTAGTGTGACTTGAAGACATGGAATGAAATTTTTTCAAAACATCTCCAACGATTTTCTCAATAAATTCAGACTCCATCCTGACAAACAAGAAGAACACACATATATTTGCTTGTCAAAATGGACCGAACAAGAAGAAACAACAAACATATAAACATACTCACTCCTTAGTAGCTACATCTATATATAGTAGGCTGGTATGAGTAATTGAGCATCATTATTGGCAGTGGATAGTGTAATGTAACATATGAATCGATGACGACGTTGTCAACAATGTCCGGATAGCTTAGAAATAATTGTGTCTGTACAATAGTAGTCCTATTTAAGGATGGAAAGCTAAGAATAGAAATACACAAAAGTCTTTCCTAAACTAATTCCTGATTTTTAGTTTTCCTGATTTGTAATATTTGATTGCAAAATTAGTTCATGTCAACACTCCCTCTCCAGTTGGTGCAAAGATATCTCGTTTGCCCAACTTATTAACAGAGCAATGAAACACTTTACTCGATATTGCTTTAACAAGGATATTTGCCGGTTGATTCTCAGATTTGATAAAAGAAAAAATCACGATCTTCTCATCAAATTTATGCTTGATGAAATGTCTATCTACTTTCACGTGTTTAGTTCGGACATGTTGAACTAAATTAATGACTATAGCAATGCAGCTTTGTTGTCACAATACAACTTGATTTCAGTATCCATAGGATATTCTAGGTTCTTAAATAACCCTTTTATCCATAGTACCTCACATAATCCTTTGGTCATCCCCCTGAATTCTGCTTCAGCACTAAATAGAGCAACTACCTTTTGCTTCTTACTTTTCCAGGTTATCAAGTTTTCCCCAACAAAAGTAAAGTATCCGAAAGTAGATTTTTTTGTTAGTTAGATTCCCAGCCCAGTCTGTATTAGTATAACCAATGATGTTTAGGTGATCATTCTTTAAGAAGAGAATTCCTCTTCCTATAGAAGATTTTAAATATCTAAACACTCGCAATGCTGCCTCCATATATACTTCACATGGGTTGTGCATGAACTAACTGACTAGACTGACTACATATATGATATCAAGACGTGAATGTGATGGGTAGATGAGTCTTCCTACAAAATTTTGATATGGTTTTCTATTTGTGGGAACTTGATCCAAATATTCTACTAAACAATGATTATGTACGATTAGTGTATCTATAGGTTTGTAGTCTAACATACCTGTCTCAGCTAATAAGCCTAATACATACTTCCTTTGTGATAGGAATATGCCTAGTTTTGATTTGTATACTTTAATGCCCAAAAAATACTTCAACCCACTAAGATCTTTCATTTCAAATTCATTTGCTAGATACTTATGTAATTCTAAAATTCCTTCTTCATCATACTTGTGACTATCATGCCATCAACATAAATAATCAAAGCTACTGTTTTCCCTCATTTCTTTTTAGAAATAGTGTATGGTCCGAGTTGCTTTGGCTAAATCCATGCTTTTGCATTGCTAGACTAAATCTTCCAAACCATGCCATAGGAGACTGTTTCAGTCCATAAAGTGATTTTGTAAGCCTGCACACCATATTTTTTATTCTTTTTGTTAAACTAGAGGGAACATCCATGTATACTTCCTCCTCTAGATGTCCATGAAGAAATGAATTATTTACATCAAACTTATGTAAAGGCCAATCCAGGTTTGCGGCAAGTGATAGGAGTATCCGAATTGTGTTCAGTTTGGCTATTGGTGAGAAAGTTTCCTGAAAGTCTATGCCATATGTTTGCGTGTATCATTTAGCCACCAGTCTTGCTTTGTATCGTTCTATTGTCCTATTTGCTTTATATTTCATAGTAAACACTTATTTACATCCAACTATCTTTTTCCTATCTGGCAATATAGTTACCTCCCCGATATTATTATTCTGGAGAGCCTTGATTTCATCATAAACAACCATCTTCCAATATTCATCTAGCATGGCTTCTTCAATGTTTCGTGGGACCTGTTCTAAAGACACTTTTCCTATAAAGACCTTTGCTGCATCCGACATGTTATGGGCTGAGATAAAATTTTCAATGGAGTATCTGGCTTTTTGTCCTTCTATTTATGGTGAGTACCAGTTTGGGGGTATCCCCCGATTATGCTTGTGAGGTAAACTGTATTTCATAGAATCTGGTAATGTAGGAGAGTCAGGAGATCTTACGTCAATTATAGTGTTGGGAATGTCATAATTCTGATTTTGGTCGTGTTGTATATTGAAGAGGGGGTTATTTGATGTGGCTTAAGTATGTAGTCGGTGTGATTGGTCTGCTACGTAATCTCCAGTTTTGTTTGAGTGTGTCCTTTAATATGGTCAGTGTGAACCCATTCTCATATCTATTGTTCATTTCTATTCTTCCCCTGAAGAATAGAAAGGGATGGTTTGTTGAAGAAATATTTGGTCTCAAGAAAGGTTCTATTCATAGTAACATAGAGTTTGCATGAAAGATGATCACAACACCAATATCCTTTCATATGAGAACCATAGCCAAGAAAGACACAATGAACAACATATGGATCCAACTTGGATCGTTGGTGCTTTGGAAAATATATAAATATAACACAACTAAATATTTTTGGAGGTATATAGAGTGTTGAGGGTAGTGTAACATATCATTTCAAAGTCTAGAGTGGTGTGTGAAAATTAAGTACTCGGGATGGCATACGGTTGAAGATAAATAAATGTGCCCACGACATCAGGCCAGAATCATTAGGGCATATGAGCAGCTCCCATTATTGTCCATACTGTCTCTAGTTTGTGTCTATTTTTTCATTCAACAATTTCATTCTGCTAATGAGTATGTAGACATGTAATCTCATGTATGATGCCCTTGCTATCACAAATTTTTCTAAACTCTTGACTAAAATATTCACCTTCATTATTAGATCAAAGCGTTTTAATGCCCAAATAGAACTGGGATTGTACAAGGGTGGAATTTAAAAAAAAAAACTAGTAGGACATCCTTCTTATGTTTCAACATGTAAACCCAAGAGGCCCTTGTACATTCATCAATAAAAGTGAAACCATTTAAAGCTAGTAGTGATCATAACAGCTATAGGACCCCATAAATCAAAGTAAATAATCTCGAATGGTGTATTGCATTTATTATAATTGATGGGGTAAATTGTTCAATGACTTTTAATCAGGATACAATCCTTGCATTTGAAACTAGAGAGCAGAACATTTTCAAATGAGGTAGGGAATAAATGTTGTAAATAAATGAATGATGGATGTCCTAACCGATAATTTCATAACCAAATGTCTTGTCCTTGTCGTTGTGATGATTGAGCAAAATGAACTATATAATATAACCCTTATCTCTTAGTACCACGACCTAAAATCTTTTTTATGAGAACATCTTTAAACAAACAAAATGAGTACATTAGTACGCAACAATTTAAATTTTCTATTACTTGACCACTAATAGTAATTTAATGAAGAGTAAAAGAACAAAAAGAGTATTAGGGAGAGTGAATGTGGTTGATAATTTCATTATTCCTCCCCCTGTTACTGGATATATATCACTGTTAGCATTTGATATGGCCTGTTGTCGAGGAACTGACTTTGTTTTAAAGTCATTAGGATCATATATCATGTGACTTGTTGCCCCTACGTCAATAATCCAATTATTTACATGTTCACCATTGGATACTAAGTTTGTGGAACCAATAGTACCTGGGTCTTGAGTTATAGACTAAGGTTGACTGTTGAGGATCATAAGTGTGTTTGGATCTGTATTAGTAACAAATGTTACGTGGCCATCTCATGCGTCTTTTTTTCCTTTAAGTTCATACCACCACTTTGAATACTCGTGTAGCTGAAAACATGTATCTTTGGTATGCTTATTTTTGCCATAATGAGTGCACACACCCTCATGGGCTTTTGGTCTAGCAAACAATGGCTTGTTGGAATTCAGTCCATGTGGACCAGGCCTAGGCCGAATGGTATGCTTATTAGATGATGATGATGGGCCAAAAAACTATTCTGAGAGTTGCCACCAGGGTCAGCCTATTTGTTTGGGCTTATAAGAGTGAGGCCCTTGAAATCAGCCCAACCTTCATCAACCTTCTTGCCACTCATGCCAGTCATCACGATTTTTTCATTCAATAGCCCTAGGTTCCTCATGCCTCCCCTTCTCATCTCACCTCAGTTCCTGTCTCTGCCTTTCGTTAGTAAACCGAAACTATCTCCACCTTCCTTCTCCATCATCACGGTTTGCCTGGTGTTCTCTCTTCTTACTTCAGCGAAGGCTTGCTCGATCGATGGTAGAGGAATCTATTGAAGAATATCTCAGCGGGTCTGATCAAATTGATCATCTAAACCATCTAAGAAGGTATAAATTTGATGTTCTTGAATTAATTTATTGTATTTTTTATGTCCTCATCCCATGTCATGGGCTTTGGGCATCTATAGTTAATCTCTCACTAGAGAGTTTGTAAGTCGATGTAGTAGTCTTTTAGAGAACCACTCCCTTGTGCTATTCGACTGACTTTGCTTTTTAGATTATATACCTGGACAATATCTCCTTTATCAAAGTAGGTTGTGGCAATGACATTCTAAACACCTTTATCTGTAGGAAATCTAATAAAATTCCCAATAAATCTGGGTTTAGAGAATTGATAATCTAACCTTTAACAACAACATTTTCTATTCTCCATTTACAGTATGTTGGGTCGGTAAATGCTGACTGTGTGATTTCGCGAATGATTAATCCAAGTTTGTCTCTGCCGAAGATATATAAACATCTCCATGATATGTGACCATAGTTCATAATTTTGGCCATTGAATTTGATTTTAAGGATGGCTATAATTAGCAGGTCAGGGTTTTGGGTAGAGTTGGTTTGAGTGTCGGTTCTGAAATTTGTGATTGTAATCTGAACATGGTTTGGTGTATTTGGTTCTGTCATGTTTTAGGTTGTCTGTTATTTGAGAGGAAGGAAAACAAAGGTTAGATTTGGATAAGTTGTTTTGATACCTTGTCAACAATGTCCAGATAACTTAGAAACAATTGTGTCTATATCAATTATTGTCATACTTTCTTATTGCATAGAACGTGTGTGTGTACACACAATAGTAGTCCTGTTTAAGGATGGCAAGCTAAGAATAGAAATATACAAAATTCTTTCCTAAACTTATTTCTAATTTCTAATTTTCCTTATTTGTAATATCTCATGCTACAGTTAATCAAACCTTGAAACTGAAAACTACTTGTAATCGGTGTTTCTCTAAGAAAATCAATGAAATGCAAATGTATAAGATGTTTTCTCATGTCATTGTATATAGAATTATCTCAATAAAAAAAAAATTAAAAATATAATTTATATTATTTTTAAACATACTATAATCCTGTTTCACCCTCAAATAAATAGATTATTAATGACTCAATTTCAAGTGAAACGATAGAAGAAAACATTGATTGTCGTGATAAAATTTAATGTAAGGATTCCCAAGTATCTGCTTTCTATGTCCTAAAGCTTAAGATATGTACTAGTGTTTCGCTACAACGTTTTCAAAATCAAATAAAATAAATATAGATTCACAGAGCTCATCATTCTCAGTAATTTTAAATTAAATTTCAAATCCTCAACAAATGAACGAATATTTTCTTTTGGGATATATTTCAAGCGCTTACTCAGACTTCCCTAAGCTCCATCCAGCTAGAGTGGCTGTATCCGTCAAAGCGTCTCTGAAGCTCTGCACTTTGTCCATCGTCAAAGCTTTCTTCTTTATAAGTCTAGCAAATGCATCCCCAAAGCTTCCTGTTTGATTTCTTACATGGGATGGATCCACCTGGTAGAATACCGGAATAACTATCTGTCCATTATTTTTTCTACGCTCAAAAATCTTTGCAAGCTCCTCTAAACACCATTTGGAAGATGCATAGTTTTCAGAAAAAACAATCACAGAAAGCTTGGCCTCTTCAATTGTTCTCAGAAGTGATTCCGGAATCTCATCTCCTCTCACATGCTGATCATCTACGAAAGTTAGGATTTGTTTCCGTTTCAAAGCAGCATGGAGGTGGCTGGTAAAACCAACACGGGTGTCTTCTCCCCTGAAACTAAGGAAGACATCATATTTAATTACTTGTGGTTTGGCGGTGGTTAAGGTGGAAGGAGTAGATAGCGATGGAGATATATGACGGTTTCGTATGATGAATCTCCAGAGATAAACAAACAAAAAGATAGAGAGAAACAAGAAAAACATCGCCATTGTTTTGTGGAGAAACAATCAAAGAAACAAGAGTAAGACTCTGGTGGGAAGGGAGAGAACGGAAATAACTCCAGGAAAAAGATGAGGCTGATTTTGAATCAGTAGCTTAGGCTTTACGTGTTTAAGACCCTGCCTTAGGCATATGTATGGTTATAATAATGGGGAGGTTGCACATTGATGTCTTCCTGAAAGTGAAGTGATTTGATAGGAGAGGGTATTAATGGGCTGTTTGTCTTTGCTGTATAGAAAATGTATTTATAAATCTTGAAATTTTTTATTTTTTTATCTGAAATTAACTTTTTTAGTATTTTAAATTTTTTTTTAAGTTTTAATATCTAAAATAATTTTTTAAAAATAAAAAAATATATCATATTAATTTTTTTAATAAAAAAAACAACAACTACAACTTACCGTAGAAACCTTCTATATCTTCAGTCCAAGTGTTCACACTGAGGACTTTTTTGCCTTCAATGTCATCAATTATGATGATTTGATGGAGAAGGACTTGATACTCTGTCTCAATAATTACTGTTATTTGTATTATAATTTTTTCTAATATTTCAAATGAATTATCTATTTACTTAGTGTATAATTTATTTTGAAAGTGTGATAACGGTTAATTTTTAAAATATTTTTTATTTTAAAATATATTAAAATAATATTTTTTTATTTTTAAAAAATTATTTTTAATATCAGCACATTAAAATGATCTGAAAATATTAAAAACATATTAATTAAAAAAAATAAAATAAAATAATTTTTTAAAAAAAAATACTTTTAAAATACAATTTCAAACACTACTAGCAGCTTTAGGATTTTGTTATTTTCTCTTAAAAAATTTTATTATATATTTTCTTTAAACAGTAAACAGTTCTGTCCTGCATGATTCTTTAGTCTATTAACTTGTACTTCAAATTCTTTTATAATTTTCCTTGTAATTACGTATTTCTTGTCTTTGTTTTTCAAGGAACGGTTGCTTTTGATGATGGTCATATCAAAATGTGTCATAGCACCGTTGATTATGGTTGCTGCTACCGACTTGTTTAGAAATAAACCGTTTTTTGTTTTAATTTAAATTTAAATTTAAATTTTTAAAATTAATTTTTTTATATTTTAAAAGAACAATAAAATAATTTAAATACTCTTAAAAAAAATTAAAACTAGGATCCATGAGTGTTTCGGTATTTTAATATTTGATAGCATAATAAAATAACTACATTGCCTTTAAATACAAAAAATTTAAAACTGATGTCCACTAACTTTTTTGTATTTTTATCAATATAAATTAGAGGCAATTTAATCTCTTATTAAATATAAATATAGTTAGGGGCATATGTATAATTATAATAATGAGGGTTTCAAATCCAAGTATTTTTTTCAGAACATTATAGAGGGTGCATAGATTGTTGAATTTCCCGTGTACAAAAAGGCTTCATGTCTTCTTTTATATATATATATATATAGAAGAAGAAGAAGAAGAAGAAGAAGAAGTCGTCTTGAAGGAGAGAGGAAGGGACGGGGGATGGGCCAATCCTCTTCTTCATGCAATAATAGTCATATTGACGGGGACGCCGACTTGACCTTAAGTGTTTGGGAAGCTGAATTGCTTTGACATTATGTAATTGCGTATTTCTTTTCTTGACGGTGGCTTTCGATAATCAACAGTGCTATGACTGTTGATTCTTATACAAGGCCGGAAAACGAACACAGTTTACAACAACTGGTGATTTTGGGCCTGATTTGGCAACTTGATAGAATGTTTTTGGCCCTCACCATTTTCATGATGTGAGCTTACATGTCATTTTAGGCCTACATCCAACCTTGAGCTGAAAAGCGAAAGACGAAAGAAATACTCCTCCTTAAAACCTTGGTCCAGTGACCTTAGTTTGGACTAGATTTAAATTAAAATAGATGAAAATTAACCTACAAAACTACTAAAACTATGAACTCCAAACATATTTTTGAGACTTTAATTGATGACAGAATGAACTATATAAGAACAATCAGTGCTACCAGTGATCATATTAAACTACATATACATAAGAAAATAAAATTACAAATGCATTACCTCACAAAGTTTAATTCTTGAATAACAAAGTCATCCACATACCACGCAATGATGATATGAGAATCTGAAAATAAACACAATAAGCTTTCAAAGTCCAGATCTTTAAAATTAGAAAAAAAAAAACTTCATGTGAACTGAGCATATGAAAATAATAAGAGAAGGGTGAGAAGAAGAGGAGGGAACCTGCTAAGGGGTCGTAGAAACCAACAACTTGAAGGTGTTTGTCATCTCTTGGTGTATGGCTATCAGCAGCAACAATTCTGTAAAATACCCTGTTTTTTCATCCCAGTCTAGAGACATGCTTCCTCAAAGATGTGTATATGATTAACTAGAACTACTCATGCTGTTTACATCAGGTCTTCATAAACCATAAATCCATGATTGAGAAATATCTATTGCTTACCATGCAAATGTCCAGTGTATCCTTTACTTATACTATATTTACGCTATGGACAGGGTTTTGCTGCAGCATCATATGCATTGCTAGGTCAGTACATTTTCTTCCTCATGGACAGGCTCTCTATTACTTTTCAAGAACAACTCCCTAAAATGTTGGAAGAGTTTGAGATACTTCAGTTGTATTATATGGAACCAATGATATAAATTCTCGTTTTCTTTTTTTTTTCCCCCTTTTCTTTGTAGTTGCTTTCCTCACATTCTTCTTGCTAACCAAGCTTGAACTTTGTTTCAGAGTGGGAGAATGTTGAAAGATAAGCTGATTACTTGGATTTCAAGCCTCAAAAGTAAATCCTGTAGGCTGTAACGAGAAGAATGAAGAAATGGAAGGAGTTTTCTGTTAAAGGAAGTTGCAGCAGTTACAGTTAGTTGTTTCTGTTATTTTTCTTTTACAACCGTTTCTTGCATAGCGGTAAGAATCGTAGCCCTCAATCATTGGATGGTTGGAGATGATTTCATTCTTAAATTCTAGGATTCAGTTATTAACTGCATGCAACATGTATAAAAGCAGGTTTTCCTGCTCAGCAAAATACACAATGGAATACAAGAACATTTCTCATTCTCTCTTAAAATTCTTCTTCTACAAACTCAGTCAGGTATGGAAAATACACAGTGGAATAAACGTTGGTTTTGCACTGTAAAGGGCATGGAAAATTTTATATATAGCAAATCTCTTCTGTGTCTAAATGTTCTTTCAACACCAGGTTCTTGACCATGTTCTGATCATGTCAGAAGTTTGAGTCGTGTTGACAACCAAACTGCCTATGACGTTGGATCAATAGGACTAAATCTAAGAAGAGGTCTAGGTTGTGCAGAGTAATCTGATAACAAACCTCATAACTTTCATACTTCTTAAATTTTATCAGCATCTAGTTTTAAAATGAGGTTGATCAGTTAAGGATGTTTGGAAATATAGTAGCGATTGCTTTTTAAAGTGTTTTTTGTATGGAAATGCATCAAAATATATATATATTTTTAAAATTATTTTTGATATTAGCATATCAAAATTATCTAAAAACATCAAAAAATATTAATTTGAAGTAAATAAAAAAAATTTAATTTTTTTCAAAAACGCTTTTGAAACGCAAAAACAAATAAGACCGTAATCAGTTGAGGTCCGAAATTCTTCTCAATTTATAATAAGATTAGTTAGTTGTAATAAGCTGAGATATAGAATTTTTCTAAATTAGGATACTAGGATAAAAAAATTATTGTTTAAGCTAATTCTGTTATTTTTCATATTTCTTAGTTTGCTAGGCTAATTTTGAGTTTATTTAAAGAGTTATAAAATATATAATAATAAAATCTTGAATTTAAAGTTTTTAAAGTTTGCACGCATTTAATTAAATAACCCAATAATCATTGTGTAAATTAATGGAAAAAAATTTATCAACAATAAACAAAAATGAAATTGAGAAAACTAAATGAAAAATAAAGATCAAGAAATCTAACATCGCAACATGAATAATTTACTTGATTATGTTTAATAAATTTCTCTATCAAAAGAAATTTGTAATAGAAAAACACATAAAATTTATTGAACAATAATTATAAAAAAATAATGCAAGGCTACACATAACACATAAAATTTATTGAACAATAATTTAAAATCAAACAACAATGTAAGGTTGCACATATAAAAAATCTTATAAAAAAATCAATATTAAAAAAAACATTTTAATCAATAAAAAAATTAATAAAAAACCACAGATAAATCATATCTACCTCTCTAAAAATTAAATATGCTCAATATCATTTAAAACTAATCACAATGTAATTAAAACATAAACAAAAAAATTATTTAAAAAAATATACACAAATAATGAATTATTATTTTTTTGAAGAAAAATTGAAAAAAAAAAATAAAAAAAGAACTAGGTCAAGAATATCATATTTGTTTTTGGGTTTAAACAATATTTGCCAACGCTAAAAATGATATAAAACAACCGCACATATTAATCCTCCTTTGATGAAAAGAAAAATCAATTTGTTTGTCAACAAGGCATTACAGGAGAGGCCATAAGCATTTCCTATGAATAACACATTACAGACACTGCATGCACATCCAACAATCCTTAAATCCTTCACGGCTACATTAGATGATTCCAGATATTGCTATCTTCTAAATGGGTTAGAAATGAATACAAATTTCCTGATTTCTGATAACTTGAACGTACAGGAGAGGCCAAAATAGGAACCTTAGCTATAACCTCCGGTAAGTCATCTGACTGAACAATGACCACCAGGTGCACTTCCAGATATCTATCAGATTAGAAAAGGACAGGGACGAAGAGAAACAAAAAGTGCGAATCGGGTACTGTGGAATAGGATGAAAGCTCCCACTCAATGGTCATGGCTAGACTTGGAAAGCTCGACCCAGGCAAAGTAGCGGCACAACAAATCTCCTGGCTATAATTGGCATCTTTATGTGTTCAAAGAGAGGTTTGTAAATTGGGAATCCCCGCTGTTACTAGGGCGATAAAAAACAAGGCAGAGTTGGCGGAGAAGAATTACCCTCTCCCTTTATTTTTAACAAAATATTTTTTTGATAAAAAAGTATTTTTGCTAGAAAAATAACACGAATAAGAAAGGAGAGATTTGGTTAAAGAAATACTTTTTTTAGTGCTTTAAATCATTTGAATTCTTGCAAATGTTTATTTTAATTGTGTTAAGTTTTTCTTCAAAAAAAATATGCTATTTTTAATAAAAAATACAAAATACATGTTTTCGAAAAAAAAGAAATACATAGATAAGAAAATGAAATTTTAACTTAAAACATATTTTTTCATCTATAATCTAATTGCTTAATTTCTAAAAAAAATATTTATTTCAATTACTGTAGAATTTAAAAAAAAAATAGATTTAGAAAATCACGTCAGAGCATACTATTTGGTATGATAGAAAGCAGGTTGTCTACTTGACATGTAAAACAACGACATAAACGCCGCCATCAAAACCACCAAACTTTCAGGTTATGTCAACATCGCCTGTGGCATCCGGAGGGACCACCATGATGGGGATAAGTGGTCAATTCCTGCTGTCCCCAGCCACATCATCCTCTCCAGGACAAAAAAATGGCGACTCCTACTAACAAAAGAATTCAGCACTGCCCCATCACTATCAACAAGCCACCATCATTACTGCATCATTTAACCCACAGAGGCTTGAGAGTTTTAATAAGAAGCATTTCTAGCATGGGATTGCTTAAAGAATTAAAGATGAGGTCTCTGTTGCAGTGGTGTTTAGCTTAATATATTTATCCAGAATCCAAAATATTAGAAGCCAATTGACCATCACATCAGAAATTAATTCAATTCTTTTGTGTATATTGAATCTTGGTGCGTCAATATTTACAATTGTGTTTGGTAGAAGTATGGATGGAAGTTGGCTGATGCCATGTGGAAAATTGTCTAAAAACCAAGTATACAGGGGATCCATGATCGATGAGCCAGTAGCCCATTTCATCAGGGGAAAAAAAAACAATCTAGCTTGACAGTAGCTGGAAGAAACCCGAGGATGGTACTGCAAAATGGAATGCAGAGGATTCTTAGGGAAACCCGGAAGTGCTGGAATAGGAGGCGTTCCGAGAGACCCATAGGGTCGTTTCTTGTGCGTTTTCTCTTGCATGATTGAGGACATGGATTCAAATGAGACTGAAGTTTGCCCCATTAAGATAGCATTAGAGATTAGTGTTCCCTCATCGTTGGCAAGTCAGCTTAATTGGGCTGTGGAATCAGATTCGGTTAGCAAAGCAGTGGCCTTTCTTAACGTTTTGAGAGAGGAAGTTGTGGCATGTCATTAGCAAGCCAGAGCTTGATTTCATAGCTACCTTGACTATTACCTATTCTGTTTTTTTTCCTTAATTTCTTTCCTCTGTTTCAGCCACTCACTTCATGGCTATTTTCAATAGCTTCCTTTTGAATTAACGACCAAGGAAACAACAAATTAAAGAGATTACAACCAAGCACTGAAGTGTAATGTAAGATTAACACTATTTTTGGCTAGTTGGTCTACTGCATGGTTAGCCCCTCTGTGTGAGTGAGTGTAAAAATTGTTTCCCTCAACTGTCTTCTTAATTAACAATATTTTGAAGCTCATAAAAGGTCTCAAGTTTCCAGGATCTTAAGCTTAGGCTTTGTATATCGCCAGCAACTCTGCCTCACTCGAATCAATAAAGCCAGCAGTGCAGGAAAAATAAAACATGAACGCACCACCAATCCCAGCAGGTCCTGGTTTCCCCCATTTTGAGACATATAGTTATTTCTATTAGCTTCAATATTATATTCTTCTGATTCAAAGCTCGTAGGGCACGAGGGGCACACTTACATTAAGAAGAAAAGGAAAGAAACTTGAAAACCAAACAAGATACTAATTACACAGTTATATGCATGATATTGATTACCGCTAAGCAAATGGCCTAACTAGCCAACTAGATTAACAAACTACTAGCGCAGCGGAAAGGACTATTTTCGTGGGGCACCAAGAGTGCGTCGAACTCTTCAAAGACCATACAGGGGAAGATCCTCGACATCAACCCAAATATCTTGCCCCATCAAGATCATCACTTTTCGTTGAGCTCTAACCGTGTACCTCCTGACCATGTCATTATCTTCATCTCTCTCCATCAAGAAAACAACCCTGTCTTCGGGAGCAAGGTCTTTCTGCTCTACAAAACGATGCCAAGAAGAGCGTAGAAGAACGGGTTTTGGGTATGCTCCAGTCAGACGGGTTGACAAGCAAAACCTCCATACATTATCAGTAGCATCGACTGCTTCAAATTTCATCATATGGGCTCCTTCAGGAAATGGAAAAGCCTCAAGGACATGGGTTGGAACTGAAAGAGTATATCCTATATGGGTTGGTTTTAGTTTCTTCGTGAAGAGATGTACTTGTTCCATTCCTTTTCAGGAGATGAAGAGTTTCTGTGAAGAGAGAAGGCGATTGAAACAGAGGTTGGAGTGAAAAAAATACAGTGCAGTTGAAACTAAGTTTAGAATGAATTCGTGTCTGTTCGCGAGCGTGTATTTATGTTGAAAAATTATTAAATTAATATTTTTAATAATTTTAATAGACTGATATTAAAAAAAAAACCATTTTAAAAAAACACTGTAGATGATAATGACAATGGGCACCTTCCGAACTTCTTTTCAACCATGGATGCCCGTGTTTTTTTGTTTTCATCTCCTTCTCGACCGCGTAAACAAAAAAGCTTTAGAAAAACTGAAAAGGTTTGCTATGATACAATATTTCAGTGGCCCAAGACACATCACCATATTAAGCAATTCCTACCTGAGCTGTATCGGAGTGTGTTCTTGGATAGATCAGTTTTGTGGGCCATCGATCTACCACATAAGTTCAAAATAGATTTCTCTTCCTGTCATTGACTTAGTTTAGAAGTCAAAAGGGTACCTATAGCTAGGGGGATCTATAGAGATAAAGTGGAGTTGGGGGATTTGGTGCTTTTCACTATCTCCTAAAATTACTATTTATAATTGGGAGAATTATTGAAAAACAGGGTATAGGTAGTTGATTTATGTTTCACTAGTTTATTTTAATTATTTTTATTAAAATAATAATAATTTTTTTAAGAAGATGTTCAACCCACATCATTTAAATTTTATTTAATTAAATTTAATTAGTGATTATTTAGTCAACAAATTTTTAATATTATATCAAAAAATTATCTCAACCTAATAATTTGAATTATTAAGTAAGGTTTCAAAGTATAATTTATATTACTTTCTAACATATTTAATCTTATATAATTTGAATTTGATTTAATTAAATAAATAAAATTATTAAAAATTCAATTGAATTAAATAGGTTAGTGAGGTTAATGTTTTATTATTTAATTAAAAACTTAGGTTTGGCTGGATTAGAGAATTATTATTCTAATGAAAGGGTTGACAGCCACGATGGCCATGATTTCACTATCAGCTCTCAATCGTATTAAAGGAACTTTCTGTTATCCTTTGTTACGAAAGTCTTGAAAACTATGAAAAAATTTGAGCACGACCTGGTCAGTTATTATTGATTATTAGAAGCTTCTTTGGACCTCTAGCATGCACATTACGGCCTTAATCATTACGGCCATATAGCATTGGAATGATTGGAAACATGTTTAAAATTATATTTTTAAAAATTTTAAATTTATTTTTATTTAGAATTTATTTTTTTTATTTTTATATGGTTTTAATATACTGATGTTAAAAATATTTATAAAAAATAAAAAAATATATTATTTTGATATATTAAAAAAATATTTTAAAAAACAACCAATACAATATTTTTAAACATACTGTTCATCAAATCTAAACATTATTTCATTGCTTTTATAAATAGAAACAATAATTTCAGCATGTAATTTTGGGTTATGTTAAGAAATTTATATTAAAAAAAAAATAAATGAAGACATTATGTTAGCGATGAAATCAAGCTAGTAATATCTCAATTAATATGTGTATGTAAGAGTAATGATAATTTAATTTCTAAGCTAGCTATAGTTTTCTTCACTTCACTAATTAATAATATTTTATATTTAATGCACCATATTTTTATTTTTTTTTCCATCTTACACTGGGATAATTGTTTAATTGATTTTTATATCAATCAAGACTTATCATGGTTGAAAATCATGCCTAACCTTGAGTCGAACCCATACAAATAGAGAGAAAATTATATATCAAAGGATAAAAAATAAAAATATAGGCACGAATAGAAATGGTATAAATTGTTTTGTTTAAATGAGTATTTCTTATTAAATTTTTGTAATTATTGAGTCAAAGTTAATTTTAAAAGTTAAATCTAGTAAATCCGGTTAGATTTTACTGATTTTATACAAGTCAAGATCTATTTCACTTATTTTCAAGATTTTAATATGATTTTCCATAGTTTATATGATTTTGACGGGTCGTGATTTTGAGAATTTACACTTCTGTTGCAGCGTGAGCAGTCAAGTGCACACAACAAATCAACATGCAATCACTTTTCAGTGCACTCAAAGACTCTAACACTTCATTGATTGTTGTATTTTAGCTATAGATGGCCTTAGGAAGACATGTATGTACTGCATGCTCTTGATTTGAGTGGGAAAACCAAGCCTTTTATCCCCCACAAATAAAAAACCCACAAGAACCAAACAGTGCAATTATGAACAAGAGTCATGAATACTAATTAATTTAAATTCACATTAATGTAAAAAAAAAACATATATCTAGCCTGCCTGAAGATTTTGATTGTTAATTTAATCCCTGTAATAAAGTATCTAGACATCAATATCTCAAACAATAGCTAGTATCATGATGATGATGATGATCATATCAATCCAAACAACTTTAGCACACATGAGATGATTGAGGACAGCTTTAGATTTTTCTTTTTTGACTTTCCTAATATATAATATAGTTATTTCTTCATTATCAATCGATGTCAATGTATAGTGATTATTCCATAGATTTAATTAGTAAGGAGTAAGATTCCCAAAACAAAAAACATAAGATGTTCTTATACCATTAGTAAGGATACATTTGTATTCTATTTATTTATTGCTCAAAGTTTTAATCTTAATTAAATCATGCGATTGCAAAGACTTGTAGTATGTATGTTTTGAGGAAAAGGAATGGAAGTGAGAGTAATGTAAAAAAAAAAGTCACTTTTATTGATTTGTGAAAAAAATAAAATTAAAAAACGAAGAAAAACGAGAGGAAAATAAATCTGAGTTTTTTTTTTTTTTGGTAAACACAAGTTTAATTGATTTCTGCCCAAATTCAGAGAAAATTGAAGTAAATAAAAAAAATTATAGGATTTTTCTCATAATATCCTCTAAAAACTTGTATTCATTTCTTTTCTATCAATAATAAATCTAAACAAACAAATTAAGCTACATTTTCCCCTCACTTTTCTTTAACCAAACGAAAATCCTTAATTTCTTCTCCTTATTTAATTTAGTTTAACTCTCCTATCTATTTAAAATTATCTATAGATTTAGTTTAACTCTCCTATCTATAGATTATTAATTTATTAATTTATTTTTAATGTAAATTATCTATTTAAAATTTGATAAAAGGAAACTTGTTCTTCATATACCAAAGAAACTTATTTTCCACAATCATGCCCTCGTTGCCAAAAAAAAAAAATCAAGGTTTAACAGACCATTACTTCTTTAATAATTAACTTTGCTGATTCAAAAATAAATAAATAAATAAGACTAGTTAAAAGTTATCCATGCCACTAATTAGACGTCATAACTGTGGAAAAACTTGAACAGGTTGGTCTAGCGCCTGGAAATGTCCAGGAACCTGCCGACTGAGAAGTTTCCTCGATCGATCCTTCCCTTTGTTCTTAATTTCCACGACTTAGTCTATTTAATGTGGAGCCCATAGAAGAAATTTGTGGCAATTAATAATGTTTCAGTTTCTCAGTTAAGGAAGAACAAGGACCACCAAGGGGCCAACAGAGGTAGCTAGCTAGGATCAAACCCAGGGAACAATATTCCATGCTCAAGCAAGACAGTAAGGTCGATCTCACACAATTCTTATAACCGTTCGACATAAAGATAACGTTGTCAACTGTGTAGTAAGCAAATTAGAAATGTGATCTCGAACATTTCGCATATATGTTTATAGATTACATCGATTTGTGTGATTTTTTTTTAAATCTAACTTTAACTAGATGAAGTTGTTTTCACGCATGTATTAAACCCCAAAGTTGTTGTTTTAGAAAAAATTTTAATTTTTTAAAATTTAATTTTTTATTGGATTTGAGATGTTTGTTTAATTAATTCAGGTTTTATTAGTTACATTAGTTTATTTTACTATTAAAATAGTTTGATATGTTACTGAAATACAATTATTGACTTTCAAATCATTAAATCAAATCTTCTCTATAATTTAGACCATTTTTTTTAATCATTATACACTGCATTCAATGAAGCCAAGAGTGACTTGCACACATGATTAGCTAACTCACGTGCATTGAACATAAAAAGAAGCATATAAAGTCTCGAAGTACTGTTGCACATTAACATTTTAGTTTTGTGCAATAGGGAAAGACAAGTTTGTTCATTCATGGAGATTGAATGACAAAATTCTTGTATTTTTTCAAACTTTTATTCATACGTGGATTAGTAATAGTGACTATATATATATATATAATTTGCCTCTACAAAAAACAAGTATGATCTGACCATATATGTTCATATTTTGTTTTTAACCCAAAAGGTCGGTGAAATATATTTGGTGTGCTTTTAAAACCTCTAATTAATAAGCTAAAAATGTTGTGGTTGTTAATTTTAGTTCTGCAAAAAATTAATTAATTAATTATGTTAAATATTAATTGAATAAATCAAATTTCAACTTTATATGGTTCATCAAATCTTATGAAATGCTACTATCTTAGATTTAGAAGTTTACTCAGGTTAGGAATTGGATCACAAATCGAAAGGGTTGATCTAAGTTAATCTACCTAAAAAAAAAATGATTGTTTTGATCAAAATGATATAAGCCTCGGGTTAAATAGGTCCTGAATCAACCTACCATAATGGTTCAGGTTTTATAATAAAGGCTACAATGCAAACTAATTGAAAGGCTATAAGCTAGGTCTAATATGAACAGTGAAGGGCCTTACATTTTCTTTTTTCTTTTTTTATTTTAATTTCACCTTTTGGTTTAAAGAGGATAGTTGAATGTTGAGTAATTTATATAGAATTACCAGAATTTATTTGGCTATAAAAGAAAATAGTTAGATGTTGGGTAATTCATATAGAATTACCAGATTAATTGGCTATTAAAGATGATAGCTGGATATTGAATAATTCGTATGAAACTATCAGAATTTATTTGGCTATTAAAGAGGATAGCTGGTTGTTTAATAATTCGTATGGAATTACCAGAATTTATTTGGCTATGAAAGAGAATAGTCAGATGTTAGTTAATTCATGTGAAATTACCGGAGTGATTAGCTATTGAAGAGAATAGCTAGATGTAGAGTAATTCGTATGGAATTACTGGAATTATTAGCTATTAAAGGAGATTAGCCGGATATGGAGTAATTCATATGGAATTACCAAATATTTGTTGGCTACCGAGAAGGGTTAGCCTGATTTGAGGTAAATTTATGAATTACTAAATTTAAAATTAAGTGATGGGTGTTAATTGTCAAAGTTCTATAAGTATAGGATTGATAAAACTATAAATGAGCTATTGATGTTGGTATGTAGTAAGTTAGTTATGAAAGACAATTTTATATAGTTTGAAGAATTGTGAACATAATAATTTTACCATTGTTATTGTGTTATTTTACTTATTGCTTATTAATGTTATATATACAAGTATTTCATGAGATGATGCGAAGCGTTAGATATAGGCTTTTGTGTTTAGATCTTTATTTTTTGGGATGTAATATCTTTTTCCTTATATGTAATTTGTATTATATATAATTTGTTTTTGGTACTTACACATTTAGAAAGTATAGGTAAGAAACTAGCATTAGTAAGCTATTCAAAATGAAGTTTAGTAATCATAGTTATGCATGTTATAAATGATGGATGCATGTTAAAGTAATAATTAGTTTAATATGAATCTCTTGAATTTATACTTGTATTAACTTAGTTAATGTTTTGTTATAAGAGAATGTAATTGCTATGTTTTATTTGTTGATGATGTAATGTTGAGCAAACATAATGAAGTATTGTTATGTGAGATATTGTATGATGAGATGAGATATGATTCAGGATAGTTGAATCGAAGTGAAGATTAAATAGTGTGATTGAATGAAGTCTAGTCGATAATCTGATACCATTAAAAAACAAAGAAAACTCCGCCGAATTTTCTATAGAAAATTAGATTTATATATAAAAAAATCTTGAATGTTTTCCTTTTTGAAGTGTGATTTTGATATAATAGTTATGACCTTAATGATATAATTTTGAAATTATTACAATCATCATCAATCACCTCTCATGACATGAAAATTGTGGACATCAAGAAAAATTATTTTGGTGGCCGAGAATGGCATGAACGATAATTTTATCTTTCATCGCTGGAATATGACGACTCTTATCTCTAATCAGAGACTAAAAAATAATACAAATGAACTTCTGTATCAAAAGTGAAAATTTAAAATTTAAACGGACCTAAATTGTATAAATTGTGTTATTTTAAAAAAGCTAGAAGTAGAAAATAAAAGAAAGGAAAACAAACCCTTAACTTTCTTTTTTTTTAACACAAAAGTTTGATTTTCCTTGTTTTATAAAATAGAAAATTAAAGTAATACAAAAAATGAGCAGAATTTCACTCATAAAATCCTCTAAAAAATTATATTCATTCATTTTTCGTCAATATATCTAAACAAACAAAACTTCATTTTCCCGCAATGTTCTTAAACCAAGCAAAATAAATTTGATTTTCCTTATTTTAGCTTCTCTTTCATCCCTTATTTTTTTTATTTTCCATGTAGATTATTATTAATTAATTAATTTTGAATGTAAATGATTTATTTAAAATATTTTAACAAGAAACTTATTCTTCGTATAGAAAAGCAGACACAATCATGACCTTATCGCTAAAAAAAACACTTAAGGTTTAACGCACCATTACTTTTTCAATAATTAATTTTGTGTCAAGTTCTAGGAAGATGAGTGGTTGTATGGGTTTGGTTCTCTTGCTAAATACACGTCTCAGGATCTATCTGAGGAACTGCTTAACATGTTTGTGGTAGAAATGGTTTCTAACAACAATTAGTGGAGATGGGATAGTTTTGTGCATCTCTTACCGATGAATATTGTGATGACTCTAGCTAGTTACCCCTCTCCAAGTAAGGAGCTGAATGAGGACCAACTCTTTTGGAACCTTTCTATGAATGGTGAGTTCACTATTAAATCAGCTTATTTACCTTTTGTTAACTCTTGTGATAACCGAACTCATTTGAAGCCTTTATGGCATCTTGTTTGGAGATAGACCTGAAAGAATTAGATCTTTCCTTTGGTTTGTTGTCTGTAATAGAGCAATAACCAATGAAATGAGGTATAAAAGACATATGAATGGTTCCCGTAATTGTCATTGTGGTAGTGGTGATATTGAGACCCTTTTGCATGTGTTACGAGACTGCAAATGAACCAAAGAAGTGTGGTTGAAAATTTTGAATCTATACGATACTGGTGGCTTTTTTGCCATGGATCTGCTTATATGGTTGTTGTCAAACTTGTCAAGCATAGTTAAAATGAAGGAAGGATGGTGCTGGTCAATCTTGTTTGGTGTTATTGTATGGTTCCTTTGGAAGTATTGGAATTGTTGTATATTTAGGGAAACCCCAGAAGTGGTGGGTCATCTAATGGTTATTTGGGGCTTGACTAAAGATATAATGGGAGATGAGTTCCATGAGAAGCTTAATACTTCGATCTCTAAAAAGATGAATGTTATGGGATGGAAATACCCTCCTTTGGATTGGATGAAATTAAATATAGATGGATGTAGTAAGGGCAACCCAGGTTTCGCAACTATGGGAGGATTGATTAGGGATTGTATGGGTTCTTGGATTAAAGGTTTTGCTATTAACATGGGGAGTTGTACTTCAGTTAGTTCTGAGTTATGGACGCTGATTACAAGGCTAGAGTTGGCTTGGTCTTTGGGCTTTTACAAGATTATTTTGGAATCTGATTCCTTGATAGTGGTAGGCCTAATCTTGAAATAATATGTGAAAGTTGATACTAACTTTGCCTTGGTTCACAGAGCTCGAGAAGCTCTAAGTAGAGATTGGGAAGTTCAAGTGCAACATACTTACAGGGAGGGGGATGCTGCTATTGATTGACGTGTTAACTTTGACCTTTCCAAGCATCCACTTTCTAGGGAGGATTTGACTATTAATGACCCTGTAAAAGGTTTGAAATTGTTTTTATATTATGACTTGATTGGAACGATGTTTCATGGTTTAATATAATTTTGAGCTTTAGCTCTGATTTATACCCTAAAAAATAATTAATTTTTCATTTCATACTAAGTCTTGAACAAAAAAAATTCCAGGAACAACAAAAGGGCTTGACTTTATTGGGTTATAACTTTTGCAACTGGGCACTTTAATTTTCTTACATGACAATTGGAGTTTTCTTCCCGTTTCCTCTGTTGTAACCTATTTTTGGATCCCCACAAATAAAAAAAATATATAATAAAAAAAAGAATTTGAACAGTGTCGTTTTGACACTGTTCCTCTTCCCGCATGCTGCCAAAACCGAACTAGCCGACCACCCGCCGCGCGCCTTGCTAGTCGCGCCCACTGGCCGACCAGCTACCGCGTGCCCTGCTCCCCACACGCAACAGCAGCCCGCGCCCCTCTAGCCTATAAATTCTGCTCTCAACACAAGCAACAAGGGGGGAGTTTTTTTGAGGGAACGAGAGAGAGGGCTGGAAAACTACAAGAAGGGGAAAGTTTTTTGAACAAAAGAGAGGGGAACGGGAAAGAAGCAAAGGAAGAAAGGGGCCAAGCAACGCTGAAACAACAGGGGGGGTTTTTTGGAGAGGAAGGAGGAGAAGTTCAGTTGTGAACGGGAGAAGAGAAAACAAAGGAGAACAGCTACAGCAACACCACCATCCGCACCAGCGCTGCCAACGACCTCATCATCTCCTCCATCCCAGCAGTGGCAGCAACACCAGAAGAAGAGCAGCAGTAGCGGCAACACCAGGAGCCGCACCAACGCTGCCAACGCCATCATCATCTCCTCCATCCCAGCAGCAGCAGCAATACCAGGAGGAGGAGCAGCTGCAGTAACACGCCAACTACACCAGCATTGCCAAACGCCGCCACCATCCTGCCTCAGTTCATCACCTTCCTCCCACCCGGCGCTGCTGCTTGAAGAAAAAGGGAGCGCCTGCCTCGCGAGCAGCAGGAGAAGAAGAAGAAAACAGCTGCTGTCATTGGACTTCCCAGCCACTGCCACCTTCATAACCACCGGGAGGCATCGTCGGTTTCCTCTCCACCACCACCAGCACCTCCGCCAAGCCGCTGCAGAGAAGGAAGAACATGGTTGACAGAAGAAGCAAAGGAAACAGGGGAGAACAGAGCTGAAGAAAAAAACAGCAGAGAAGAAAGGAAGAAAGGCCGACCACCCTCCCGGTCATCCTCCGGTCAGCAACCACCAGTAGCACCGCCTTCAAAGCCACCACAGGTCAGCCCTCTGACCCTTATCTCTGTTTACTGTTCATCTTCTTGCATGCAGAACGTGCATTGTGCACGTTCTGCAAGCAAGGAAATAATTACCCGGTTACTGTGTGCACAGTAACCGGCTAATTAATTAACGGGTTACTGTTCAATAACCAGTCATGTGGTTTTCAGCCCAGCCCTGTAGAAAGTAGGCCCAATTTATTTTGAGCTGATTTCGACCCAGTTTCCTTTTGGGCCGGGTCTGGCCCGTTCGAACAAAAATTCTTCAAAATTTATTTCAAAAAATATGTGATTTTCTGTAATTTTATTACTGTATTCTGATCAATATCGGTTTGTATTTTTATACTGTAAAGATACAAATCCGGTATTAAAATACATGGTTTTTGTCAAGTTTTCAACAAATATTTTGTTTTCATGCATACGGCCTAGTTTCTCCAATATATATATATATATATATATATATATATATATATATATATATATATATATTATAACATCATATTTTCACACAACAAAGGAAATTTCAAAACAATATATGTATTAGCATGCATTTTGGCTTTAATAACCAGTTTATTCAAGCCATGAGAACTAGGCCAATATTTCAAAAATTCTAAAAAAATCTTTTTGTCTTCTTTTAGTATTTGGGATTACGAATTTATACGTAAAACGTATTCCTAATATTAAAAATATGGTTTTTTTTACATAGATGTTAGAACGGTTAGGTTTTACCCGATAAGATAAGGATCTCCTTATTGAGGAGGACTTTTCTTGAACCATAGACGGACCAACAACTAGGAAACACAACGAGACCTTGAATTTTATCAGACAAATAAACAATGCAACTTACCTTAGGTAGGGCGTATTTGGGGTGCTAATACCTTCCCTTTACGCAACCAGTCCCCATACCCAATCTCTGAGACCAGTTAGGGTTCCTAGTGACCAAAATACTAGGTAGCGACTCCCATTCCATTTTCTACCAATAAAAGACAATATTTTCTTGTCTCCCCACATTTGCCAGATAGATACCATACACACTTCCTAGATTTAAAATTGAAATATTCGCCGCGACGCCGCACACCCGCGACATCCTCATTTAGCTTTTATTTTCCTAATTAATTCGGGGTTGTTTGTTTTAGGAGTTTAAGAGTTTAGTTTTCTTTCTGTTTCTTCATTCAGCTTTTATTTCCCAATTAATGCAGGGCTGTTTCCTGATTTAATGGAGTTATTTTAGGAGTCGAAGAGTTCAGTTTCTCTATTTATTTGATTGTAATCACTTTGCGATGGGATAGATGGAAGAAAACAAAAAAACTTCTTTGAGTAGTTAACTCAAATATCTCTCTTTCTTCTGTTTTTTGCAGAATTACAGATCGAAGAAACCCTTGTGTGTTGGAACGCATGTGAGTTCTGTTATTTTTGCCTAATATATGGATTAGTAATAGTGACTATATATATAATTTGCCTCTATAAAAAAAATAGTATGATCTGACCATATATGTTATTGATTATGATATTTTGTTTTTAACCCAAAAGGTCGGTGAAAGATATTTGGTGTGCTTTTAAAGCCTTTAATTAATGAGCTAAAAATGTTATGGTTGTTATTTTTAGTGCTGGGAAAAATTAAATAATTAATTAATTCGGTTAAATATCAGTTGAATAAATCAAATTTCAACTTTATATCCTACTATCAGGTTCATCAAATCTTATGAAATGCTATTATCTTAGATTTAGAAGTTTACTCGGGATAAGAATTGGATCACAAATCGGGAAGGATGATCCAAGTTAATCTATTTAAAAAAAATGATTGTTTTGATCAAAATGATATAAACCCCGAGTTAAATAGGTCCTGAATTAACCTAACATGATGGTTTAGGTTTTATAATAGAGGCTACAATGCAAACTAATTGAAAGGTTATAAGCTAGGTCTAATATGAATAGTGAAGGGCCTTCCATTTTTTTTTTAATTTCACTTTTTGGTTTTAAGAGGATAGCCGAATGTTGAGTAATTTATATGAAATTATCGGAATTTATTTGGCTATGAAAGAGAATAGCCGGATATTGGGTAATTCATATGAAATTACCGGATTGATTGGCTATTAAAGAGTGTCGCACCCTCGCGAGTGGAGCGCGGCGTCGCGGCGATCCTCGATTGATTTTGGGGTCTTTTGTTTATTGAATAAGGGAGTCGCCACCTAGTGTTTTGGTTACTAGGAACCCTAACTGGTCTTTCAGAGATTCTAAGGCAAGGGACTAGTTGTGTAAAGGGAAGGTATTAGCACCCCTAGTATGCCCTACCTAAGGTAAGCTGCTTGGTGTTTGGTTGGCCTTATAATTACTATGGTGTTGGTGTTCTCTTAATTAATTTTCCTAGGATAGGTTTGCTATGATGAATGGATTTAGGTTGATAGTTTAAAAGCAAGAACCCTTGGCCAATATGGATCATATCTTTAGATATGTCTACAAAGTGCCAAGGAGAACCAATGCAGATCTCTTGAAATCTGTGTTTGATTCAGACTAAATTTATAACCTATGATTTATGAGATAGGTAAAAATCCAAGGAGATTCAATGTGCTTTAAAAGCACATTTTTCCCTTAGTATTTCAAGAGTTGCGACTCGTAAATCGCAAGGAGGAGGGACAAAGATTTAGAAATCTAAGGAAATTTAGAGTGTTTTAAAAGCCTCTTTTTGCCATAATGTTTCATACTTTCACGGCTTGTAAACTGTGGAGTAAAAAAAAATTAAAATGTCCTCGATTATAATGAAGGCTTCTTTCAAGGATGTGTGATGACTTATTATTCCTAGAAAATTATTTTGGATATTTACCACTTAGGGTTTCTTTATCCAAATATTAACAGTGAATAATAAGTTATTCCCAATAATATTTTGGATATTCATCCCTCTGGAATTTCTTTATCCAAACATTAATGGTGAATAATAGATGAATTCCCCCTAAAAATAAGACTTTTGTATTTTTTGGAATATTGACCAATACCCTTTGGAGTTTTACAAACATGTTGTAAAATCCAGAAATGCAAGAAAATAATTTTTGATTGTGTTTAAAAAATCCATGTGAAAACACATTTTTGAAACTTCCAATATTTTTTATATAACAAAACGTTAAAAACATGTAAGTGTATTGGCCGCAGGCAACACACAAAAATATTTTTTATATTTTCTTTGTCAAAAACACAATTACATTTAATCACAATTAAAGAAAAAAAACACATATTAGTCAAATTCTTATGGCTTTAATAAATCAGTTATTAAATCCCAAAAAATATATAGAAACATGTTCTTACATTTTCACGAGAAATACAACATGATTTTATTTGTCCTTCAGATACTTGATCATATACAAATTAAAACATTAATTTCATTTTTTTTTATCTTTTTGATTTTGTAATTCAATAACATACATAAAAAAAAATACAAACACATACACATCCCTTTTTATTATTTTTTTCCATACATCCATATGTAACTACAAATAACACAAATTTAAAATAAAACAAGCAAACACATCACACAAATAAAAAAATTACATAATAGCCCCTAAAAATCCAGGAAAACTGTTGGGATGGCTTCTGGCAATGCAAGAACAGTGGCAGCGAGTGATTCTCACGCGCCGCCACTATAGCGGCGCGTGAAAAAAACGACATGGAAGATCTGCAACGGCTTCCTCCCCTCTTCACTTTCCTTGCCGGTGGTAACAACCATCGTTACCTGCAAAAGAAGAACCACAACAAGCAATCGATTTTAATTTTCTTTGTTTTCGATCTGTTTTTTCTTTCTCTTCTTCACCGTTTTGGATCAACTTTCCTCTCTACAGATCTGTTCTTTTCTTTTTCTTTCCCATTCATCTCTGTTTCAGGTGGCGGCAAGACCAAGGGGTCGCTGGTGACGAGGCTTCTGTCGGGTCTAGCCGGCGCTTGATGAAGAAGGCGCTGCCGCGGCTGACGGTGAAGATCGTGGGTTTGTGGCCGCTGAAGCTGCGGTGGAGATGGTTGTGGGTCGACTGAGTTAGCGGGAAGTGATGGGCTGTAGGTTTGTTTGGTCTGGGAGAGAAACAGAGGAATAGAGGGGGGCGGCGGGTTTGGTCGTGGCTTAGTGTGGTAGAGGGCTGGTGTGCTCTTTGGTCAGCTGAGGAGAGTGAGGGGTTTGTCTTGGTTGGTTTGTGGGGGAAAGGATATGGGAGATTAGCTGAGAGGGAGGGCCGCGGATCTGTGTTCGGCTGCTAGTTCAAGGAGAAGAAATGCAGAGGTGAAGGAAATGGGGGGGAGAGTCGAGAGAGGGAACGGTCTGCTGAGGGAACGGGAAGGTCTCTAGTTCAGGAGGCTGAGAGAGGGAAACCCTTATTATTTATTTATTTATTTATTATTTTTTATTTATTTATTTTTTTATTTGAAAATTTATCAAAATATGAGTAAAAAATTTGGTAGCAACAAAGAGGATAACTGGATGTTGAGTAATTCGTATAGAACTACTGGAATTTATTTAAGTATTAAATAGGATAGCCGAATGTTGAGTAATTCGTATGGAATTACCAGAATTTATTTGGCTATGAAAGAGAATAGTCGGATGTTGAGTAATTCGTATGGAATTACCGGATTATTAGCTATTAAAGGAGATTTGCCAGATATGGAGTAATTCATATAGAATTACCGGATATTTGTTGGCTACCAAGGAGGGTTAGCCGAATTTGATGTAAATTTATGAATTACTAAATTTAAAATTAAGTGAGGAGTGTTGGTTGTCAAAGTCCTATAAGTATAAGGTTGATAAAACTATGAATGGGCTATTCATGTTAGAATATAGTAAGTTAGTGATGAAAGACAATTTGATATATTTTGAAGAATTGTGAACATAATAATTTTAACATTGTTAATGTGTTATTTTACTTATTGCTTATTAATGTTATGTACACATGTATTTCACGAGATGATGCAAAGCGTTAGATATAGGCTTTTGTGTTTAGATCTTTATTTTTTAGGATGTAATATCTTTTTCCTTACATGTAATTTGTATTATATGTAATTTGTTTTTGGTATTTACACATTTAGAAAGTATAGGTAAGAAACTAGCATTAGTAAGCAATTCAAAATGAAGTTTAGTAATCATAGTTATGCATGTTATAAATGATGGATGCATCTTAAAGTGATAATTAGTTCAATATGAATCCCTTGAATTTATTCTTGTATTAACTTAGTTAATGTTGTGTTATAAGAGAATGTAATTGCTATATTTTATTTGTTGATGATGTAAGGTTGAGAAAACATAATGAATTATTGCTATGTGAGATATTGTATAATGAGATGGAATATGATCCAGGATAGTTGGATTGAAATGGAAGGGATTGAAATGGAAGATTGAGTGGTGTGATTGAATGAAGTGTAGTAGATAACTTGATACCATTAAAAAACAAAGAAAACCCTGCCGAATTTTATGTAGAAAATTAGATTTATAAAAAGAAATCTTGATTGTTTCCGTTTTTGAATGGTGATTTTGATATAATAGTTATGACCTTGATTATATAATTTTGAAATTGTTACAACCACCATCAATTCCCTCTCATCACATGGAACTTGTGGACATCAAGAAAAATTATTTTCGTGGCCGAAAATGGCGTGAACGATAATTTTATCTCTTATCGCTGGAATATGGCGACCCCTATCTCTAATCAGAGATTAAAAAATAATACAAATGAACTTTTGTATGAAAAGTGAAATTTTAAAATTTAAACGGATCTAAATTATAGAAATTGCGTTATTTTTAGAAAGCTAAAACTAGAAATAGAAAATAAAAGAAAGGCAAATAAATCCTTAACTTTCTTTTCTTTGTACACAAAAGTTTGATTTTCCTTGTTTTATAAAAGAGAAAATTAAAGTAATACAAAAAAAAAGAGCAGAATTTCACTCATAAAATCCTCTAAAAAATTGTATTCATTCATTTTCCGTCAATATATCTAAACAAACTAAACTTCATTTTCCCTCAATGTTGTTAAACCAAACAAAATAAATTTGATTTTCCTTATTTTAGCTTCTCTTCCATCCCTTATTTTTCTCATTTTCCATGTAGATTATTATTAATTAATTTTGAATGTAAATGATCTATTTAAAATATTTTAACAAGAAACTTATTCTTCATATAGAGAAGCAGACACAATCATGACCTCATTGCTTTAAAAAAAAAAAAACACTTAAGGTTTAACGCACCATTACTTTTTCAATAATTAATTTTGTGTCAAGTTCCAGGAAGATGAGTGGTTGCATGGGTTTGGTTCTCTTGCTAAATACACGGCTCAGGATTTGTTTGAGGAACCGCTTAACACACTATGCCATTAAATAATTTTATTGGCGGATTAATTCTGTCAGTGTAAGGCACATAATTTATTAGTAAAATTCTTACTAATGGAATATATTCAATAAAATATTAATTGTCGATAATTTTTTGTTTTGTTGCTAATTCTGTCAGAAATTAAAAAAACCAAACACCAACAGTCTTACAGACTGCAAAACGCGCCAAAATTTTTATTCCCGCGAGAACTTTACTAACAGAATAAGTCCATCTGTATTTTCAACGGTAATTACCGACAGTAATATCCGTCAGTGATTGTGGCATGGGTAGTAATTGTTTTGCAACTCTCAGTAAAATACCAATACCTGGTTTTGTCTGTAAGGCCATCGGTATTTATTTAAAAAATTTTTTAAAAAAATATTTATTAATAGTAAAAAAAAACTAATTAACCAAATAAATAGCTAAATAAAATTGTATTAAACATTAAAAATATATACCAAATCTGGACTCTGGAGTATGAGGCTGCTGAAGTGAAAAAAGAATGGTTGTTAAGAAGTGCTATGGCATATGCCAGATCTCCTAAGATCAATGCCAAAGCTTCATGGATATTTTACGATGGATGGTGTTTCTAGATGTTTCCCAAAACCGATGGGAGGTAACGTTGGTTTACAAATTTGATGAATAGTATGATTGAAGATAACTGTGATTGGCTTGCACAATGGTTTGACGTCGTGAGACACTGCGATTCTATTCTTAGTGCTACTGAAAGATTTGTCTGGATTGGGGTGGAGGGTGTTCATCTCCATGCATGGGATGGGGATTTCTTTTAGTATATTAGTTCCCTTTTTGGTAAATTCTTCACTCTTGATAACTCTTCCTATAAGAAGCTAAAGTTTGCTGCTGGAAAGGTACTAATTATAGTACTTGTACAAGGGAGTGTATTGGTAGAACTGTAAGGGTGGATATAACTGGATCAATTTGTGGTATTAAAGTTACTGAAGAACCATGTCTGGAGATTAATGCTTGCTGGGTAGAAAAAAAGAAAGCTGTCGATTCTTGGCGGGAAGATATAATAATCCCTCTTCGTCTGATGATTACTCATCCCTGAATGTTGAGTCCCCTAATTATAGTACTTGTACAAGGCATGTTTAAAGAAATCAGAGAAAGAATGAGAAGATGAGTCCCCTAATTATGTATCTTATTTCTGCTGATGGACTGATCTTATTACAATATATGTTTTCTCTGTCAGTTGGGACTAAAGAATCAAATAAAGTGCTGTGATAAAAAGCTTTGGAATTATCCTCTCCCGGAGAGGAGCTTTCGGGGAAGAGAATTATTATTGAAAGTTTGGACTCGTGTCGGACCACAGACTAGATTTGTTGGGCTGATATATCCTTGAGGCCAAGTCCAACCCATATATTTAATAAAAATAATATAATATTATTATAAAAAAACCAAAAAAAATTCAGAAGTCCTTAAAAAAATTTATAATTTTATCATATATTTTTCGATCAATTTTGTATAATATTAGATTGTATTTTTATATTATAAGATACAGATCTGATATTAAAATATCCGATTTTCTCCAAAACATTTCTTAAAAAAAAATTAAAAATTAAAAAAAATCTCAAAACTGTTAAATTACTTTCCCCTATTCAAAAAAAAAAATATTATTTTCATCTATACGGTCAGATTCTAAAAAGTTTTTCAAACATATTTTCATAAAAAATTTGCATTTTTCTTATATTTTTTTAAAAAATAAAAAAAATAGATATCATAACCAGTTAATATTATTCATTAAGATTTGACTAAAATATTAAAAACCTTTCACCAATCATTTTGTACATTTTATATTAGGGTTTAGATGCTGCGTCTCTTAATTTAATTCTATTTCCATTAATGGCAACTCTGAGAACAGTGGTCTTTCTTCACGTTTTGAGAGAGGGAAGTTGTGGCATGTCATTAGCAAAGCAGAACTTGATTTCATAGCTAGCTTGACTATTACCTGTTCTGTGTTTTTTCCTTAATTTCTTTCCTCTGTTTCAGCCACTCACTTAATGGCTATTTTCAATAGCTTCCTTTTGAATTAACGAACAAGGAAACAACAAATTAAAGAGATTACAGCCGAGCAATGAAGTCTAATGTAAGATTAACACTATTTTTGGCTAGTTGGTCTACTGCATGGTTAGCCCCTCTGTGTGAGTGAGTGTAAAAATTGTTTCCCTCAACTGTCTTCTTAACAATATTTTGAAGCTCATAGAAGGTCTCAAGTTTCCAGGATCTTAAGCTTGGCCTTTGTATATCGCCAGCAACTCTGCCTCACCGGAATCAATGAAGGCAGCAGTGCAGGAGAAATAACTCATGAACGCACAACCAATCCCAGCTAGTACTTGTGGAATACTCACTCGCATGGCTTGTTGGAAAAGACTTTTAGTTGTTTTTATTAGCTTCAATATTATATTCTTTCGATTCAAAGCTCGTAGGGCACGAGAGGCACACATACATTAAGAAGAAAAGGAAAGAAACTTGGAAACCAAACAAGATACTAAGTACACAATAATATGCATGATATTGATTACTTGGAAACCAACAGTAGCTATAAGGCTAGATTAACAAAGTACCAGTGGAGTGGAAAGGACTTTTTTCGTGCCAACATGCAGCTTATATGTCAAACTCTTCAAAGACCATATAGGGGAAGATGCTCGACATCGACCCAAACATCTTGCCCCATCAAGACCATCACTTTGCGTTGAGCTCTAACCGTGTACCTCCTGATCATGTCATTACCTTCATCTCTCCCCATGAAGAACACAACCCTGTCTTTGGGGACAAGGCCTTTCTGCTCTACAAAACGGTGCCAAGAAGAGCGTAGAAGAACGGGTTTTGGGTAAGCTCCAGTCATACGTGTTGAGAGACAAAACCTCCATGCATTATCAGTAGCATCGACTGCTTCAAAATTCATCATATGGGCTCCTTCAGGAATTGGAAAAGCCTCAAGGACATGGGTTGGAAATGAAAGAGTATGGCTTATATGGGTTGGTTTTAGTTTCTTCGAGAAGAGATGTACTTGTGCCATCCCTTCTCAGGAGATACAAGAGTTTCTGTGAAGAGAGAAGGGCTAGTGTTGGAGCAGAGATTAGCTCTATTACCTCAAAATCTAAATGGAACCTTTAGGTAGGGGATTGGGGATATATATAAGAGATAGTGAAGAGATTTGCCCCTGTCATGGCCCATGACACATGTCCTTTGTTTTTTTCAAATGTGAACCCGTACCATGACTCTCATTCTTTTTTATCTATTTATACAGGACGCGTATTGTCACTGTACCATGACTCTCATTCTTTTTTTGATTGACGTGGGTTGTTCCATTGATTCTCATTTTCGTTCTCTTTGTTTGTTTCTTAGATTGTAGGGACCAGAGTGTTTTCCCCGCACCACTTCAGATATTGATGGAGTCAATCTACTTTTCATTTTGTTTTGTTATATTCTTTAATTATAACATTGTTTGTTTGCGTGTTAACATCCAACTTCAATCCACAGATCCAATACTTTGTGATTGCATATCATGTTGTATTTTAAGATCCAACTTCAATCCACATAAATTAAATTAAATTTCATTTTAAATGATAGAACTGAAGCTTGGGAAGAGAATTGCTTGCTAATATTATTAATAGAAGATGTATATATAAATACAAATCCTAACCGATTTCTCTACTTTGCAGGAAGACCAGTTCTTTAAGATTACAAACTGCTGCAACTACTGATCAGTCCTAATGAATAACAAACTGTTACAACTATACATTGAATTATCATTAGTTAACATGCCCCCTCAAGATAGGCCACGATCTGAGAGGCCAATCTTGTCACGAAACAATTGAAATGTAGAGGTTGATAGTGGCTTGGTCAGAAAGTCTGCAAGTTGATCAGCAGAAAAGACGTGAGCTACACGTAGCTGACCAGATTGAACTTGATCACGAATGAAATGATAGTCCACTGCAACATGTTTCATGCGAGAATGAAAAATGGGATTTGAACTTAATTGAGTTGCTCCGATGTTGTCACAGTATATCACAGGTGAAGAAGAAAGAGCAACACCAAGTTCTTGAAGCAGAGATTGTACCCAACAGAGCTCAGCAGCAGTGGCAGCAATAGAGCGATACTCAGCCTCTGTTGAAGACCTGGCAATGGTCTTTTGTTTCTTTGAACTCCATGAAATTAAATTACGCCCAAGGTAAACTAGATAAGCACCGATGGATGAATAATCATCTCTATTGCCAGCCCAATCAGCATCCGAAAAGGCATGAAGTTGATTAGCAAAGGCATGAAGATTGTGGGACGAGTCACGGTGCAGAAGAAGACCCTTTTGTAGTGTACCAACAAGGTATCGCAGAATACGCTTAACAAGAATCCAGTGTTCATCGGTTGGCCTGTGCATAAATTGAGACAGTTTGTTCACAACAAATGACACATCTGGTCTTGTAAGAGAAAGATACTGAAGACTCCCTACAACTTCACGATAAACAGTGGGATTCTGTAAAGGCGAGCCAGACAACAAGGAAATAGTAGAGGCAGAACTTGGAATAGGAGTGAGCACTGGTTTGGCGTCCAGCATGTTGAGACGAGTGAGCAGGTCAGTGATGTACCTGCGTTGAGATAGTAGAAGGCCATGTTTGTGAGAAAGAACTTCAACACCCAAGAAGTAGGACAGATTGCCAAGATCCTTAAGAGAAAAGCGTTTGGCAAGGCTGGAAACAAAATCTGATAGAAAGTTATCACTGCTGCCTGTGACAATAATGTCATCCACATAAACCAGTAAAAACAAAACATGCTGAGCACTGTTAAATATGAACAGAGAAGGATCAGAGTGGGAATTGCGGAAACCAGAAGCCAACAGAAATGTGCGCAATTCATGATACCAAGCTCGGGGCCCCTGTTTGAGGCCATAAATGGCTTTATGGAGTTTGCAAACAAATGACGGATTGCCATGATCAACAAATCCAGGAGGTTGCACCATGTAAATGGTTTCAGAGAGATGGCCTTGAAGGAAAGCATTGTTGATGTCTAGCTGTTTAAGGGACCATCCGCGGCAGACAGCAAGACTGAGTACCAAGCGGACAGTTGTTGGCTTCACAACAGAGCTGAAAGTCTCATGATAGTCCACACCGGGACGCTGGTGGAACCCTTTTGCAACAAGCCGTGCCTTAAATCTGTGAATGGAACCATCAGAATGTCTCTTAATGCGGTAGACCCACCTGCAACCAACAATGTTAGTGACACCATCAGGAGGAACAAGTTCCCACGTGCCATTGCAGATTAGAGCATCATATTCCTCAGACATAGCAGCATGCCAGTTTGGATCTGTAAGGGCTTGAGATAGGCTAGAAGGTTTTGTTTGAGAAATGACTGGTTTAATGGTGTGAAGGCTGAGTTTCTGGATTGGTTTTTGGATATTATTTCGAGACCGAGTGATCATTGGGTGTTGGGAATGGTGTGGAGGAGGTGGAACAGGTAAAGACGGAGCTTGAAGTGGAGGATGAAGTTGAGAGGAGGAAGTAGATACCTGTGGAGTGGAAATGATGGAAGGGAGTGCTCCGGCAGTGGTTGAAGGACATGATGAAGAGACCATAGAAGGAGAAACATCTGTATGGCGTTGTGAGGAAGGAGCAGAAAGATCCAGTTGCTATGGAGGTGGAGATGAGACAGAGATGAGTGAAGGCACCCAGTCGGACACAGGGGAAGGAAGATTTGAAGGGGCAGTAGGATAAGAGTTATAAGGAAAAACCGAGTCAATAAATTGTACATGTCGTGAAACATGTAGTTTGCTGATGGATTTGTCAAAGCATAGATATGTACTCTGAGAAAGGGAGTATCCAAGAAAAACACAAGGTTGAGATTTCGATTCAAGTTTATGAGATGTGTATGGACCTAACCAAGGATAACATAAACACCCAAACACTTTAAGTTTAGAAAAATTAGGACTCTTATGAAATATTGACTCATATGGAGAAGACATGTTTTATGTGGGAGTAGGCATCCTATTAATTAGGTAAACAGCAGTGGTGAAGGCATAAGTCCAAAAGGTAGTTGGAATGGAGGCATGAGAAAGAAGGGCAAGACTAGTTTCGACAATGTGAAGATGTCACCGTTCAGAATAACCATTGTGTTCAGGCGTATGTGGTGGAGATGTGAGATGACTAATTCCATGTTCTGAAAGAAATGGTTTGAGAGCAGAGCAATGTATTCACCACCATTATCAGAATAAAGAGAGACAATGGATTGTTGAAAATATTTTTCAACAATTGCTTTGTAGTGTCGAAACACTGTTTGGACATCAGACTTTCTTTTGAAAGGATAAAACCATATGTATTTTGTAAAATGATCAACAAAAATAACATAGTATTTATAACCATCTTGTGAAATAATAGGAGAAGTCCAAACATCAGAAAATACAACTTGAAGAGGACGAGTGGTGAGCAAGGTAGACAGAAAATGGTAGTTTATGACTTTTATTACTTAAGCAAGCATTGCAACAGAAATTCTTTTGAGAAGAAAAATTTAAATGATTGACAGACATAATATGTTTAAGAATGGTAGAAGCTGGATGACCAAGACACTGGTGCCAGATGGACATCGTTGTTTTGACAGCAGAGAAAGCTAGAATGGGAGGAGTAGAAGGGGTGGCAACTGGCCATTCATAAACACCATCCTTAGTGCCGCCCTGCAGAAGAATGTCCCCCGTTTGTAGGTCCTTCACATGAAAACAATGAGGAAAAAGTTCAATCGACACATTATTGGTGATACAGAATAATGCAATAGATATTAATTTTTTTTGCATTTTGAGCACACACAGAACATCTTGTAAGTGGAAGGAAGAATTAGATGTAGGAAGAGATACTGAACCAGTGTGACTTATAGGAAGATTGGAACCATCGCCTAGCATAACATCATCTTGTCCATTATATGGTGCATGGAGAGAAAGATTGTTGAGGTCTGCAGTTATGTGATGGGAAGCTCCACTATCCAATAACCATGACGCAGTGGTGGATGGAGATGGAGAAGAAAAATTTGCCCGGGGATTCCAAGAGGAAGGCATGCCATTGGAGAAGTTGGCACTGGTAGAACCATGAGCAGGAACTAAAGTAAAGGAGGGACAACATTTAGCAGTGTGCCCTTGAGTGCCACATATTTGGCAATGGCCCAAATAAGGACGTGCAGGCAAACGACTATTTCTGACCTAATTAGGAGTCGTGGCAGGTCGAAAGTTGGCGATGGATGGAGAACGAAAATTGTTCCCAATAGGAGAATAGGATGGGCGCCAGTTGGTTCTTGAGGGGCGCCAATTTTTGCTGCTTGAGTTCTTGGTGAAGGAGTTGGCAGTAACCAGACCAAGACGAAAGGAGTGGGACTGTGTTTGAAGTGATGCTTCAAACAAGAGAAGCTTCTCATGTAGTTCATCAAATGAGATAGCAGCCTCGCGAGCTTGGACAACCCGAACAGGTTCTGTGTAATCTTCACCTAAACCATCTAGAATTTGTTCAGTAAGATCATCAGTGTCCATGGGAGCACAAAGAACAGCAAGTTCGTCAGATCGTGATTTGATGAAGTAAACAAAATCTGTGATACTCAGAGAACCTTTTGTAAGATTTTTTAACTAGTTTTTCACCTGACGGATACGTCCACGGGATGGTTTGGCATATGTTGTGGCAAGAACATGCCAAGCATCATGAGAAGAAGTGGTGCGTGCTACAAAGGAGATGAGTGGAGGAGAAAGACTGCCAACGATGGCATTCAAAAGGAGTTGATCTTGCCTCACCCAGAGACTGTATGTAGGATTAGGAATAGTGATATCATCTGTTATGAGAGTTGGTGAAGGACACGGTTTGGAGCCATCGATGTAACCAAGGAGATCGTAGCCAATGAGGAGTGTTTCAAACTGAATTTTCCAGGAAGCATAGTTGGAAGAGGTGAGTTTTAGAGGAGCTTGAGCAGCTGTGTTTATGGTGATAAGGTGGTTTTTTGTGTTTGATGGAATTGAAGTTGACATGGTTATGGAGAAGAGGAAGGAACAGAACCGAAGAACAAGAGGAAATTTTTTTTTGAATAAAGGATCAAGAATGCCCTGATACCATGATAGAACTGAAGCTTGGGAAGAGAATTGCTTGCTAATATTATTAATAGAAGACGTATATATAAATACAAATCCTAACTGATTTCTCTACTTTGCAGGAAGACTTCTCTACTTTGCAAGAAGACCAGTTCTTTAAGATTACAAACTGTTGCAGCTACTGAGTCCTAATGAATAACAAACTGTTACAGCTATACACTGAATTATCATTAGTTAACATTAAATTATTATTATTTTTTTATATTTTTAAATTATTTTAATGAGTTGATATCAAAAATAAAATTTTAAAAATAAAAAATATTAATTTATTATATTTTTAATTAAAAAAATATTTTAAAAAATAACTGGTAATAGAATGATAATTATTATTTAATAAATAGACGGAAGGATTGTGTAAACTTCCCGGTCAAAGGGGTTCCTGGAAAAAAAATTTGTTGAAGACTTGGTCATGGAATGAAAAATGAATTATTGAAGAAATAATGGTGCGTTAAACCTTAAGTGTTTTTTTTTTTAATATAGCTATGAGGTCATGATTGTGTCTGCTTTTCTACATGAAGAATGAGTTTCTTGTTATCATTTACATTCAAAATAAATTAATTAATAATCTACATGGCAAATATGTAAAATAAGGGATGGAAAATGAATTTTTTTTTTTGGTTTAAGAACAATGAGGGATCAAAATGAAGTTTTGTTTGTTTAGATATATTGATGGAAAATGAATGAATACAATTTTTTAGAGGATTTTATCAGCGAAATTCTATCCATTTTGTATTACTTTAATTTTCTCTTTTTATAAAACAAGGAAAATCAAACTTCTGTGTATAAAAAAAGAAAGTTAAAGATTTATTTTCCCTTTTATTTTCTCTCTCTAACATTCAAACAAAGAAAATTATGTGGTTTAATTTATTTATTTTTTATAATATTACTCTTCTTTCCATTCATTTCTCTCAAAACTTACATGCTATAAATCTTTGCGACCAAAATTAACTTAAAAGATTTAAGATTGAAACTTTGAACAATAAATCTAAAACAAATCCACTTATCTTGTGGACCTATTGTTTATTTTTAATACTTTATTTTGGTTTTCAAAGTCTTATTTTAGGCAATTAGGTTCTGATTAAATGCCAATTACTTTTGATTTTTTAGGTAAGGGTGAAACTAGAAAAAAGGTGACCAAACTAAAAATATGTCATGCATGGGTGGCACGTGTCAAAGATTTTGTAAAATATACACTTAGTTCCTCAATATTTAAAAATAACATAATTTATATAATTTAAATCCGTTTAAGTTTTAAATTTTTACTTTTAGGACAAAAGTTCATTTAGATCACTAGCGCAAAAGCGCGCTTTTTTTTTCTAAATTGTGATAATAGACCATGTCCGTCACAATTAATTTTTTTAAAAAATAAAATAAGGTCAAGCGCTATGTGCACGTGGGCCAAGAGTTATGGCGGACCTTGTGCTAGCCTTTTCTCTTTACTTTATTTCTCTTTGTTTTGTTCTTTTACCGCTCCAAGTAAAATTATTTGGATTCATTTATTTTTTAATTTTAATATAGTTCTTAAATATTATTATAAGTTTTTATTTCAGTTTAAATAAATTTTTTAGTTATCATGTATTTATCTGAAAATAACAATGATAATTACAAATTATTTATGAAAAATCGATTGAAATTGGATGTTTATATCATTAAAATGTTTTGTGAGATTTGAAGTATAATCTTTATAATTTTCTTAGCTTTCAACACATAAAATATAAACATATTTTTTTAATTTATTTCAACAATAATGAGATATAAAAAAAAACAAAAAATAATATTTTCATTTAAAAACATTATATTAGTTAAGATAAACAATAATGAGATTTTTTAAAAAATAATATTTTCATTTAAAAACATTATATTAGTTAAGATAAACAATAATGAGATTTTAAAAAAATATAATATTTTCATTGAATTAAGCTAGAGAGTTTTGCACAAAAGCCATTTCCCTGCAAAACCTTACTCAAATTTATACAGACACGATATGCAATAACGAAAGAAGGACTGATCCCTACACTCCCCAACTTAATTTCCTACGCAAAGAATTAATAAACTATGCCTTTTCTATCCTTTATTAACAATTATATTGTTGCTATCTAATTTTTGACCCATTTTTTTTTTAAGTTTTTGAAAAATCTAAAAATAGTGAAAAAACAAAGAAAATCCAAAAAAATTATGTTTTTAATATATTTGCATCATTTTTAGTATTTTCAACGTCTTCTAAAAAAGAATTTAAATTTTCAAAGATCTTTCGAACGCGTTCAAATTTTTACGCGTCATTTTTAAAATCATTGATTTTCCTCGTTTTAGTTGACGTTGATATTGCTCGTTTTAAAAAAAAATACAAAAAATAAAAAAAATTAAAATTTACAAAAAAAGAAAGTTGAGGGACCAATTTTGAGGCCTGAGCAACATTTTACCTATAAATATAGGTCCACAACTCAAAGAGAAGGGGGGTTAATTCTGAACATTTGGGGGTTAATTTTGAACATTAGGCAACACAAAAAAGGAAACCGTAAAAGCTAGGGGTATTCACGGTTCAGTTCGGTTCGGTTTAGACTCAAAAAACCAACCGAACCGAGTTATATTAATTTTATGAAATAGTACCCGAACCAAAATCCGGTTCAAACCGAACCGGTTCGGTTTGGTTAAATCCAGTTTTTTTGACAAAAAACCAGAAAACCGAATCCCTTCACAGATCAAACACTAATTTTTCCTTGTTTGGAATTTTATATTTCCTGCTATTACAATCTTGAGATGACAAGCGAAGAATAATGCAGTTTAGCTAACCATTCAAAGGATTTTGCAATAGATCCGTCTTTGTTGCAGTAAACAACAAAAGCTATAAATTCATCTTCGGTCATTAATCATTGTTTCCTGTTGATATACCGTGGATCCCTGGGCAAACACCAAGTACTGGGTCAAAAATTACCTTGTTATCTTTTCTCTACAGGATCAATCTCCTTCTACTGCAACTGCAACAACTTGCGCAGAAATAAAGAAGGATTGTGCAAAAGTAAAGAGAAGAGAAGTTAAGGAGATGAAGAGAAGTTAAGGAGATGAAGAGATGAGTTTGTGTTTGGCTCACTTTTGAGATGGAGATAAATGTAGATGAAGAGAGGAGAATCACTTTTGAGATGGAGATAAACGTAGATGAAGAGATGGAGGAGGCAGAGCAATTGAAATTTAAAAGGGAAAGGAAGATTGAGATAAATATTCTCAGGGGTCAAGCGGCGGCTTTTAGGGTTAGGTTTCAGTATTTAACTATTTATACCCCTCTTAATTTGTATAGCTTTGGGTTTTTGGTTGGTCCGATTCGGTTTGTCGGTTTCAGTTTTAAAACCGAAATTGAACCGGACCTATTAGAATTTATGATTTTGAATATCGGTTTAATCAGTTTTTTATCTCGGTTCAGTTTTTTCGGTTAATTTTTCTTCGGTTTTCTCGGTTAATCGGTTTTTTTGAACACCCCTACTAAAAGCTAAACTTTTCTTCTCCCTCACCCAAAGCAGCTGCCTCCCCCCCCCTGATTTTTTTTTTCCTTCTTCCTCTCCCCCAGCCGCTGACCAACACCCACTGCCCTCTCCTCTCTCAACCCCCACAAACCAGCCACCCGAAGACCCCACACCGCCTGACCTTCCTTTCTCCTTCGGCCGTTGCTCTCCCTCTCAGCCAAAACAAACCGAGTAGCCCCCTTGGGCGATCTCTTTTCCTTCTCAGCCGGTCTTCCCTTTCGCTGCACCTCTATTTGCCCCATAGCAGCTCCCTCTCACAGAAACCGAGCCGACCGTCCCCACTGACTTCACCCTCTTCATCTCCCTCAACCGGCCTCCAGCTGCAACCCACGAACGACAGCGCCCACAGACGTCGTCCCCTTCCTCACCCACTAGCTCTCATTTGCACAGACCGGCCTCTTTTCCACCTCCTCACTCTAGTAGCGCCCGCAAACCCAACAGCCTCCAGAGGCGGCCCGAACACAACGACACCTACAGATCAGCAGCCATCCTTCCTCCTTCTGCCAACTACCCGAAGCGAAGGGGAAGATGAAAAAACCCATATAAGAGCCGATCTGCAGTGAAGCAGATCTAAAGGAGAAGAGAGAGAGGCATATCCAAAAACCATGAAAGAAGATTAAAATAGTTTGCTTGTTGCGTTTTTTGGTATTTTGCAGGTCACCGCCGGCAAGGAGGGGAAGAAGAGAGGAAGTCGTGACTGACCCTCCTGCTTGCCTAGGTTTTCTTGCGGCGGCGCATGGGTTCATGCGCTGCCAGTGGCGTTGGCGCATGGGGAGACGCGCCGCCACTGTTCCTGCGGTTGCAGAAGGCCTTCCCTGTAATTTCTGGATTTTAAGGGGCTATTTTGTAAAGTTTAAATTATTTAATGTAATTTTTGTTTAGTTTTGAATTTTTTATAATTTGTAGTGTGGATGTACAAAAAAAAAAGAAAGGAAAAGAAAAGAAAAAAAGAAAATATAGTGAAAGTGAATGTGTTGTTCGTATTTTGTTTATGAATGTTTTTTTTTAGGGATAAAATTGTAAAGAATAAAGAAGAATTTAATATTTTGATTTGCTCACGGTTAAAGATTATGAACTTACATGTAAATTGTATTTCTAATAATTGATGAAAGAACAAAAATTTTAAAACTTCTTTTAACACATCAAAGCCACGAAGCAGCTTACCTCATGTAGGGTGCGTTAGGGGTGTTAATACCTTCCCTAACCACAACCAGTTCCTTACCCGTAAATCTCTGACAAGACCAGTACACCCAGGTTTCCTAGTAGCCCTGAATTAAATACTAGGTGGCGACTCCCAACGAATTAAAGCAAACAAAAATTAAAAAAAATCGCTAGCCAATGCCGTGTGCGGCATATATATTGCTCAAAAGTTCATGTAACGTATTTATCCAAAGGAAAAGAAAAATGCTATGACATTCACACACCACAAATAAATCTCTTTCTTTTATAATATATTATTTTAATTTCTGAATTAGGGTCCATGAAGCTATTTATCTAAAGGAAATATACTATTATGAGTTTCAACTAAGGCTAGCATTTTATTAAGATGATCTCTACAGGTTGGCATGTAAGTAAATCAACAAGTTATCTATTGCTCGTCCTCCAGATTGTGGATGACAAGAGAAATTGCTATTATTTTTGTTGTAACCCATTTTTGGGTCCCCCACAAAATATATATATAAAAAATATATATAGCCAAAGGAGGTTAAGAAAAAATAACAGGAGGCAAAAGCGCTCAGAAAATGGTCAGAAAATTGGTCAATGAGGTTAAAAATACAAAGATTGGATTTTTGACAGTATATTCTTGAAGGAGGAGAGCCCTGTTGAGAAGGAAAATTTGAAATTTGAGGAGAAAGCCCAAATTTGGATGTTTATGGACTTAATTGGATTTTTAAATGAATTTATAGGGGATTTGATTGCAAGAAAAATTGATTTTTAAGTCTATTTGTGTTTTAATTAGAAGAAATTTAAGTTCTGGGGCCAAAATATATTTTTTTTGGAATTTATTAGGTCAAATCAGGGGCTTAATTGCATAAATATTGAAGTTTAAAGGCCAATTAGGGACTTAATTGAAGAAATCCAAAACCAAGGACCAAATTGAAGAAGGCGCGTAAGTAGGGGGGCTGGAATTAATTGATTCAGGGGTCTAATTGAAGAAATTGGAAGTTTATTGATCAATTAAGGGCTCAATTGCATAAATCAGAGGCCAAGGACTAGAGTGAAAAACGCGGCCAACAAGAGGGGCGGAGACCGAAATTGGCAGGGACGCAATTGAAGAAAAAAGATGATTAAGGGTTGATGTGAAATTTGGCGCGTTCTGGCGCCATTTTTAAATGAAATGGCGCGTTTTCGCCAAAACGACGCCGTTTCATAATTTAAAAAAAAAAGAGGGAACGGTGTCGTTTTGAACGACACTGTTCCTCTTTCTTCTTCCCCCAGACATTGCAGCAGGGGAAGAAAGAAAAGTGTTGCTTTTCTTTGATTTTGCTGCGTCCCTCTCTCCTGCCGCCTGCCTTGCCAAGACCGAGAGAGCCGCACCTCGCCAGCCACACCCACTGGCCGACCACCCACCGCGCGCCTACCAGAAAAACAGGGAAGCCGTACCTTGCCAGCTACACCCAAATGGCCGATCAACCGCCGCAGCCTTTGCTCCCCATGTGCAACCATAAAAAGCCCCGCCCCTTGGCTCTATAAATAGATGCAAGAACACTGAAAAAAAGGGCCGAAAAAAGAAGACCGAAAAGGAGGAGAAAAAAAGAGAGAGGAAGAAGAAGAAAAAAACTGAAAGGGAGGAGAGAGAGGGGAAGAGTTAGAACGAAGGAGAGAGAAGAAAGAGAGGGGTGAACCGAAAACAAAGAGAAGAGGAACGGGAAGAGAGGAAGGACCAAACCGAAAAAAAAAGAAAAAAAACCAAACCGAAAACGCACCAAACCATTGGAAACAGCCGCAGCGCCGCCGTTCGTGATCCACCGGCCTCCGCCACAGCCTCGCCAGAAACGCAGCAAGCCACCGCCTCCGCGCCAGGTAACTCTTCGTCCCCCCTATTTCAGTTGTTTATTGTTTTCCTTCTCTGCATGCAGAACGAATAGCGTTCTGCATGCAAGGGTGGGGGGGAAATAATTCCCCCCGCCCGTTTTTAATTGCTGGGCCAGGCGGATCCTGGCCCAGCCCTGCCTTTTAGGTCGGGCCTGGCCCAGAAGGCAGCATTAGTTTTTTGGGCTGAAATCGGCCCAATCCATTTTGGGCCGAGATCGGCCCAACACCTTTTGGGCTGAGTCCGGCCCAGTTGGTTGGGCCGGACCAGCCCAGCCCATTTAATATTGTTTTGTATTATTTATATATAGATATATATATAAAAAAAATTTTCTAAAAAAATTATTTCAAAAATATGTGATTTTCTGTAATTTTATTATTGTATTTTGCTTAATATCGGTTTGTATTTTTTATACTGTAAAGATACAAATCCGGTATTAAAATACCCGGTTTTCATCAAAACATTAAAGATTTTCAAAAATAAAAAAATGTCTTTTGCTTTCAAAAATTTTCTAAATATCTTAAAAAATATTGTTGATTTTTCTGCATATTTTTATCAAAGTGGATTAATATTTGGTTGTATTTTTATACCGTAAGGATACCAACCCAGTATTAAAATACCCGATTTGCGTCAAAACATCAAAAAAAAAAATAATTAAAAAGTGTTTTGTTTTAAAATACGGCCTAGTCTCTCCAATATATATATATAAATATAATATTATATTTTCATACAACAAAGAAAGTTTCAAAAACAATATATGTATTAGCATGCATTTTGGCTTTAATAACCAGTTTATTCAAGCCATGAGAACTAGGCCAGTATTTCAAAAATTCTAAAAAAATATTTTTGTCTTCTTCTAGTATATGGGATTATGAATTTATACGTAAAACGTATTCCTGATATTAAATATGTTTTTTTACATAGACGTTAGAACGGTTAGGTTTTACCCGATAAGATAAGGATCTCCTTATTGAAGAGGACTTTTCTTGAACCATTGACGGACCAACAACTAGGAAACACAACGAGACCTTGAATTTTATCAGACAAATAAATAATGCAGCTTACCTTAGGTAGGGCGTATTTGGGGTGCTAATACCTTCCCTTTACCCAACCAGTCCCCGTACCCAATCTCTGAGACCAGTTAGGGTTCCTAGTGACCAAAATACTAGGTGGCGACTCCCATTCCATTTTCTACCAACAAAAGACAATATTTTCTTGTCTCTCCACATTTGCCAAATAGATACCATACACTTTCCTAGTTTTTTAAAGTGGAATATTCGCCGCGACGTCGCGCACCCGCGATAGAATGGTGACTCCACTGGGGACCTTGTGGACTAAGCTTTGTTTTTGTCTGATTTGTTTTTTTGTTTTCGTGTGTTTAATATGCCTTTCCTTTTGTTATTTGCTTATATGCTTTAAATATTTTTACACATATTGTTCATGCATTTGTATAGAACTGTCTCATGCATCTTATAGAACTGTCACATGCATCACATACTTTGATTTTGAGAAGCACACACAAGCTTTAAGTTAGGTGGGGGATTAGCGATCTGCCCTATGACTATTGGTCAGGGTTCAGATGCGTGAAACACCCAACTCATATCTGAGTGCCTGCTTGGTAATGGTGGGTATACTTACCTTAACTATTCCTTGCAACGCCCCCATACTGTCTTTACGAAGAACGTCACTAGGCAGATATGAGACCCTCTCAAAGACCAGATAGAAAACCTACCCGCTCTCACCTAATACATAGAACTTGTCCTTAGGATATCTATCTTACGTTCATTTGCATCATGATTAATAATGTTAAATTCATCAATCCAGGTTTTTGAGCCGAAATCATGACTAAGTACCTATCTTTCCAAGAGTTTGGGCAAGAATCTGAGTTGACTCAAGTAGCTGAAGGAAAATGCCCAAGAATCGATACTAGTAGGTTGCCTGGCATTACCAAAATAAACCACATGGTAAATGACTTGGGGAAGTTAGTGTCTATTATGGAATATATTGACGAGACTATTTTTGAAAGGCGATACGGGAGAATTGCACAACTAATGAGGTTACCCGTACAAGCAGCAGCAATCAAAGCCCTACTGAATTTTTGGGATCCTAGTTATCGGAGTTTTACCTTTGGGAACATTGATATGACACCGACTTTGGAGGAATATGAAAGGATTCTAGATTTTCCAAGCAACAGCCACAGGATCTACCTAAGACGAAGATTTGAAGACACAGCTTCAGAGGTAGTCAGTTTATTAGGCTTGGGAAAGATCAGCCAATGTAGAGTCGCCGAGGGGGGTTTCAAATGGAAGGTCATTGAAGCCCGAATGAAGAAAAATGCTGAAGAAGGCAAGTTGGGAGAGGAACGATACAGGTTGGTGGCCTTCGCCATTTTTGGGCTAATATTGTTCCCTTCCGAGATCGGAGTCATCAGTTTGGAAGCAGCAAGTGTCTTCATAGAATACGAGCGTGACCGGATCAATCCCTCGTCAGCCATTTTGGGAGAAACCATGCTATCACTCAACCACTGCAGAACGCATGGAAAAGGAGCCATGAGATGTTGCATCCCTATGTTGTATTTATGGATTATCAGTCATATCGAAACACTAAGGGACATCTTTAACAACTTTTGGTGGTTTGACTTGAGACCGTTAAAAATTACCATAGATGAGGCGTGGAAGAACTGAGATGAGAAAGCATGGATAGAGAAATATGCAGCATTGCCAAAAAGCAAATTTAAATGGAAAGCACCATGGATGAACAATGCCATTTGCACAATGAGTTGTGGAAGCAAGATATGGGTTCCCTTGATTGGTATAACCGGGTACATCAGTTACGCACCCGCCCTAGTAACAAGGTAGTTGGGTGGAATGCAGTATGCACCAAGAACTCTGGGTTTAGCTGATTTTGTCGGTTTATTCAAGCACCAACCTTTCCTCGAGGAGATGGAACTCATCCGACAAGATTGGGAAAGACCCCTGATGGTAAAAAGGCAAGAAGGGAGTACATTTGAAACATCATTCAGCCAGAACTATGCAGTTTGGAGGAATGAAGAGCTTTCTGAAGTGAAGGGTTTCTCAATACCAAAACATCCAGAATCCACAATAGAGCAACAAAAAAGGAAAAGGACTGATAATGAGGAAGAGTTAAGAAAGCAGCTAGAACAATGTAGAATTTATCTAAGCAAAAGCAATTGGCAGCAACAACAACTAGAAAATCAATTAGAGGAAGAAAATACGATGAGGAATTACTTGAACCAATAGTTGGAAAAATAGGATAAGTAGTTATCATCTTTAAAAGAATGGCAGGAAAGGGCCAAGGTAGCTGAAAAAATAGCTGTCGCACGTCGGAAAATCCGCGCGGCATCGGCTGGCGATCCTTTTCGTTTCTCGTTTTGCTTTGGTTGGTTCGTTGGAGTCGCCACCTAGTAATTAATTGCGGGCTACTAGGAAACCGGATGTACTGGTCTTGTCAGAGATTCGTGGGTAAGGGACTGGTTGTGGTTAGGGAAGGTATTAGCACCCCTAACACACCCTACCTAAGGTAAGCTGCTTCGTGGACTTGATATGTTTTTTAAAAATAAAATTTTAGCTCAATTCTAAGGCTTTGATAAATCAGTTATTGGTTCCCAAAATATATGTAGATACATGTTCTACATTTTCATGGGAAATACAACATGATTTTTTATCTGTCCTTTAGATATTTGTGCATATAAATTAAAATATTAAATTCATTTTTTTCTATTCAATAACATACAAAAGAAAAATACACAAAACACACACACGTCTCTTTTTCTATTATTATTTTCTTTTTCTTTTCCTTTTCTTTTCTTTTCCTTTTTTGTTCTTTTTGTACATCACATTACAAAATTATAAAAAAATTAAACACTGAACAAAAATTACATTACAAAATTTAAAAATTACAAAATAGTCCCTAAACTCCAGAAATTGCAGGGAAGCCCTTCTGCCACGGCAGGAACAGTGGCGGAACACTGGCGGCGCGTGGACCCACACGCCACCGCTGCAACTCCGAAAACGGGTGGATCCGCCCCGCCTTCTCCTTCTCTTCCCTTCTGCAACGCCGGTGACCTGCAAAACAACAAAGAAACGCAACAATCACAGGCAGTTGATTTTAGTTTCTTTTATTTTAGATTTGTTCTTCTCGGGTCCTTTAGATCTGCTCCGGGTCAGCTGTTATGGGTTCATCTTCTTCTCTTCTACTTTGGCGAGATTGGCGACCGGCAGTGAAGGAGATGAAGAAGACGGCGGGGGTTGCTGCAGGAGGCCGGTCTGCGGCCGATTGGTTATGGTATCGCCTTCTCCTCCTCTGTTTCGGCTGGCAGATCGGGTCTGTGTGGAGGAGCTACTGCTGGTTTGTTCAGTTTAAGGAGAAAAGGAAATCAAAGGCAGAGGGGGTAGCAGCCAGTCTCTGTTTTGGATGGGGAGGAGCAGCGGCTGGGCGTCTGCTGTGAGCGGCTGGCGTCTGTGGGTGAGACCAGAGGAGAAGGCGCCGGGGAAGGAAAAATGAGGGAAGCGGCTGAAGAAGATGGTGGAAGGAAATGGTGAAACGGCGTGGAGGAAGAGGAGCGGGTGCAGCTGCTGGAAAAGAAGAAGAAAATGGGGAAACCGGCTGAAGAAGGAAGGAGATGATGGCTGATGGAGGCGGTGAGCGCCAGTTTGAGGGAAAAACAGAGACCACCGAGGGGGGAAAGTGTGCAGCTGGAAATGAAGGGAAATTTTTTTTTTTAACCGGGTGGGGGGCTGCTGCCAAAGATGGAGAAGAGAGGCAGAGATCTGGAAGGCAAATGGAAACCACGGGGGCTGTGTGCAGCCTTGGCCGAAAAATTCAACAGCGGGGGGGGAGGGGGGGGCTGCAAGAAGAAGAAGATTAAGTTTTTTAGGGTTAGGTTTTTTTTCTTTTTTTTTTGTTGTCAAAAATGCCCCCCCCCTTCCCTTTTTATGTGTGTTGAAGGCTGCTATATATAGGCAAAATATTGTTTGGGCCTCAAAATTGGTCCCTCAACTTTCTTTTTTTTTTGTAAATTTTGATTTTTCTTATTTTTTTATATTTTTTGAAAACGAGCAATATCAACGTCGACTTAAATGAGGAAAATCAATGATTTTAAAAATAACGCGTGAAAGTCGAACGCGTTCAAAAACCTTTGAAAACTTAAATTCTTTTTTAGACGACGTTGAAAATGCTAAAAACGATGCAAATATATTAAAAACATATTTTTTTGGATTTTCATTGTTTTTCGCTATTTTTGGATTTTCTGAAAATTTTATAAAAAATGTGGGTCAAAAATTGGGTAACAACAGATGCCCCCTCTTTACAATGCTTACGAAGCAAAACTCCTCGATGTTTCGCATAGTAAGCTTTGTAAAGAAAAGAAAACAAAAATAATCTCATTATCTTGGATGATTTCAAGGGCGACCTGCCCACACACGCTCACAGTGGTCTATTTTCAAGGGCGGCTAGCCCACACATACTCAAAGTGGTCTATTTTCAGGGGTGACCTGCCCACAAACTCACACTGATCTATTTTCACGGGCGGCCTGCCCACACATACTCAAAGTGGTCTATTTTCAGGGGCGACCTGCCCACAAACTCACACTGGTCTATTTTCACGGGCGACCTACCCGCACATACTCACTTTGGTCTATTTTTCAGGGGCAACCTGCCCACACACTCACATGGGTCTATTTTCACGGGCGACCTGCCCTTTTGATTGGGTTTACCTGAGATCCCATCTGGCGATCTAACAAGAACAAAAATTGGTGTCTAGCTCGGTCAACCTGAAATCCCATCTAGCGATTCCCTTTAACCAAAGCTAAATTCTGCATGGTTAGGCTGAACTGAGACCCCTTCGCCGATCCGCTTCAACCAGAACCAAAACTCTTGTGTGCGGTTAGGATAGACTGAGATTCCTTTTGCCAATCCCCTCTAACCAGAACCGAAACTCCTGTATGGTTAGGATAGACTGAGATTCCTTTCGCCAATCCCCTCTAACCAGAACCAAAATCTGTGTGGTTAGGCTGAACTGAGACCCCTTCGCCGATCCCCTTCGACCAGAACCGAAACTCCTTTATGGTTAGGATAGACTGAGATTCCTTTCACCAATCCCCTCTAACCAGAACCAAAATCTATGTGGTTGGGCTGAACTGAGACCCCTTCGCCGATCCCCTTCAACCAGAACCAAAACTCCTTTATGGTTAGGATAGAATGAGATTCCTTTCGCCAATCCCCTCTAACCAGAACCAAAATCTGTGTGGTTAGGCTGAACTGAGACCCCTTCGCCGATCCCCTTCAACCAGAACCGAAACTCCTTTATGGTTAGGATAGACTGAGATTCCTTTCACCAATCCCCTCTAACCAGAACCAAAATCTGTGTGGTTGGGCTGAACTGAGACCCCTTCGCCGATCCCCTTCAACCAGAACCAAAACTCCTTTATGGTTAGGATAGACTGAGATTCCTTTCGCCAATCCCCTCTAACCAGAACCAAAATCTGTGTGGTTGGGATAGACTGAGATTCCTTTCGCCAATCCCCTCTAACCAAAACCAAAACTCCTATGTGGTTAGGATAGACTGAGATTCCTTTCGCCAATCCCCTCTAACCAGAACCAAAATCCTTTGCAGTTAGGTTAAACTAAGATCCCTTCGCCGATCCCCTTTAACCATAACCAAAGTCTCTTCGTGGCTAGGCTAGACTAAGATCCCTTCGCTGATCCCCTCTAACCAGAGTTAAAATCTGTGTGGTTGGGATAGACTGAGATTCCTTTCGCCAATCCCCTCTAACCAGAACCAAAACTCCTATGTGGTTAGGATGAACTGAGATCCCTTCGCCGATCCCCTTCAACCAGAACCAAAATCCTTTGCAGTTAGGTTAAACTGAGGTCCCTTCGCTGATCCCCTTTAACCATAACCAAAGTCTCTTCATGGCTAGGCTAGACTGAGATTCCTTTCGCCAATCCCCTCTAACAAGAACCAAAATCTGTGTGGTTGGGCTGAACTGAGACCCCTTCGCCGATCCCCTTCAACCCGAACCAAAACTGTCTGTGTAGCTCGGTCAACCTGAAATCCCATCTGGCGATTTCCTTTAACCAAAGCTACGTGAGATCCCATCTGGCGACCTCCTTTCCAATACCAAAAAAATGTAAAAAGTGGTCTCATTGTAATGGGTGACCTACCCAGATGAAAGATGATGGTCTGATTACGATGGGTGACCTACCCAAATGAAAGATGGAAAAAATTTGAAGTGGTCTCATTGTTATGGGTGACCTACCCAAAGATAGAATGTGACTTACCTGGCAAAAAGACTTGGTTGGAGTAGTTCTGGCAGGATAAGGCTGACAAACTTGGCACTTTCTAGTTGCAGGTTGACTTGAAGACTCCTCTTGATGACAGGGTTGATCTCCTCGTTTCTTTGAGATTCTCTTATTAGCAGGGTTCATCCCATTCTCTTCTCGTTCTAGGATCTAAACCGATTCTTTATTATCATCAACTCAATGATTCTTTCTTTGTCCACAATCTTGTTGGACTTCATTGAGGATCTTCCTGTAACATTCACAAGTTTGTGCAGTGCTTTGAGGTTAGATGACATGCATGCATCCTTACCTGATTTGAAATATAGGTCCCCCCCTCTTTGATGATCCATCGTCATGGGGTGCCTTTGTTTGCATTCCAAAGCTTTCTTTGTTCTTTCGATGCATTGGCTCATTCATGTGCTAGCCATCCACTCAGTTGTAAGTGCAGTGCCCGTCCTGGGCTGTCTTCGACGGTTACTGCTCTTATTGTTTATCAAGCTTGACTCTGCCCCCAAGTGCGGTGTTGCTTGATTCATCATGAAGGATTTTCTCTCTTGGATTCTTCTGAGAATTATCCTCTGATTGATTGTGTGCATCATGCCAACACCCATCAAGATTGTCAACTAGTCATGAACTTGCCTCCAATTGAAACAATACTTTTCAAGTATATGTTATCATCAACCTTCTTGGAAACTGCCAAGTCATCCGGACATGCATCTCATAACTTGCAATAAAAAACTCATCGTTGTAAACTCAATGTTCTTCTCCATAGATTCCTCTCAGCTTGTCAAATCAGATAGTGGAAAGAAATGTCTCGACATCATCAATGATGTTTGTTGTAACCCAATTTTGGATCCACCAAGATTTTCTCGAATGTTATTTTATTTCTATTATTATTTATAAAAATCCAAAAAAATTAAGAAAAAAGTTTAAAAATTCAAAAATATACTTTTCTCGAGTCAACCGCATCTTTCCATCATAACCGAGTCCACCGCGTCAATACGGGTCAAACCATGTCAACCAGGGTAAAAAATGATTTTCAGGCCGTTTCGGGTCAAAACCATCATTTTCGGTCAAAACCGAGTCCACCGGGTCAATACGGGTCAAACCATGTCAACCAGGGTAAAAAATGAGTTTCGGGCCGTTTTGGGTCAAAACCGTCATTTTTGACCAAAACCGAGTCTACCAGGTCAATACGGGTCAAACCATGTCGACCATGGTAAAAAATGAGTTTCAGGCTGTTTCGGGTCAAAACCGTCATTTTCGGTCAAAACCGAGTCCATCGAGTCAATACGGGTCAAACCATGTCGACCAGGGTAAAAATTAAGTGTCAGGTCGTTTTGGGTCAAAACTGTCATATTCGGTCAAAACCGAGTCCACCGAGTCCATACGGGTCCAACCATGTCGACCGGGGTAAAAAATGAGTTTCCGGTTATTTTGGGTCAAAACTATTATTTTCGGTCATTAAAATTGATTTTTAGCGGTTGAAACGAGATTTTTCTAATACTGATTTGTTTATTATTATATATAATAAAACAAAATTAATAATACAAATTTGTTATATTAGGCGGGCAGTTACACTAATTGTAGGCGGAGTAGTTGTGCGTATACAATTTTTTCTTAAAGCAGATCCGTGTTGTCTCCTGTCATTGGCTATAATAGCCAGTGATAGTTCGCCCAGAAAAAAGACAAAAAAAAAGAAAAAAAAAAGAAAAAAGAAATCTTTACTATTCACGTTTTTTTACTATTTTTTCATGCGAGTAGGATATTGATTTTCAAAAAAAACAATTTGAAAAATACTAAATATATCCTAACCGTTAGATCTATAGTGTTTAGATCTGAACCGTTGATTTAATAGGGTACAATAGGGCTTACCACACCCAATTAAAACCCAAATCAATCTCAGCCCTTAAAACAATTCTCCCTTAGATCCGGTGGCGCCACGTCACACGGTGTACCGAGCTTTCGGTGCACCGCGCCACACCTGATCAAGGCTCCTCTCATCCGGACCGTCCGATCAACTTGCAGATCCATCCAATCGCAGCCGCAGGATCAGTTCAACGACGATCCAACGGTTCATAGCCTTCAGATGCACCGGTGAACCGTGCTCGCGTTTACACCATAGCACATCTCAGAGCCTCTCTCTCCTCTCGCCGGCGACGCTCTCTCTCTCCCATCCGATCTCCACTTTCCGGCCGTATCCAGCCTCTGGACCACCACAGAAAGGTTTCTCCCCTGCTGTAAAGAAAAACCCCGGTGGTTTTCAACGTTTTCACTGCCTCATATGGCCGGAAAAGGGCCGCGATTGTCGGCGGCCACCGAAGCTTCAAACCGACGATTCTCCCTCGTCAGCCATCAACGGCCGTCGAGACCACCGCCATCAGAACCCTCGACATTAGATCTACCAGGATCGACCATCGGTTGGCCAGAAATCTCGCCGGAAAATCTCCCCTCCGCCAACAGTAGCCGCGTGTGTGCCACACGCGCCGCCAGTGGCATTTTCGTAATTTTTGGAGAACTTCAAGGGTATTTCAGTATTTTACCTACACAGTGACACATAGGTAATTTTTTGTGTTTCAACTGGTATTTTTGATATTTTTTATATATAAATGCTTGTAAATTTTCTTACATGTTGTAAAAAATACAAAAATTAAAGTCGACACGTCTCTTTTTTTAAAAGGACCGATGTCAAAAATGTAAATACCAAATATGGATTATGTCCATTATTTTTTTTTGGTAACCCAGACGTAACTCTCCTTTTTATGGACAAACGTCAATATTTTAGACGAGTCTCCTAATTTTTAGGGACTGATGTCATTTTTAACATGTCTCCTATTTTTAGGGACCGACGTTAATCATTTAAAAATAATTACAAATAAGCCCAAAATATAATCGCATTTGAATCAAATAGAAAACACACAAGTAAGGGTAACCTTTCTATTGAAAGGATGTTTTAAGGGTGGTCTCTACCTTCCCTTAATCATAACTAATCCCGTACCTGAATCTCTGGGACCAGTGTCTAATTTGGGATTTCTAGTTCCTTCAAATTACTAGATGGCGACTCCAATAAAATCTTTGTTTCCCCCAATCAAGAAAAAAACCTTTTTTGTTCAAATAAACAAAAAAATGGGAGCCGCCGCCCGACGTCGTGTATCGACAGAATGGCGACTTCACTGGGGACTTAGGGTTGAGCCAACTGCTTGTGTTTGCTTTTCATTTGCTCTTTCTTATTGCTATTTATTTTTGGGCATTTATTTTATTTGCATTATTTATTTTATGCAATATCTACTGTGATTCTTTTCCATTTTCCATATTGCCACATGCATGCATGTTTATTTATTTGTGTCTTCACACACTTCACTGTGAACCCATAAAAGCTCTGGACCCGAGCTCACCCTTTTTAAGATTAGAAAAGAAAGATTCAGGTGGCAAGTGTGACTTATGTCCACTGATGCTCATTTGGACTTTCGCTTGGATTGTAACTCACCCTATGCAACTAGTACTGTGGAGTCTTTCTCCCCTACTCATGTTGTATAAGGTTAAGAGGCCGATTACTTCATGCGTAATTCGGGCAATCTAAGAACCAAAAAATATCTTTAAGGATAGACTAAACTGAGCCAAACCTTATGAGTTAGATCCTATCAAGTAGGATATACCCATTAGGACACGAACAAATGTCAATGCATGAACATACATGTTCATATACATTTCATATGCTCATTAAGTCTCCACCGATCCTTACAGGAAGTGTGAGATGGAAAAACCCATTACTATTGAGGAATTTTTGACCAGATCAGAATTGAGCCAACATGATGAAGGGGATTGTTTGCCATCAAAATTTGAGTCTCAATTACCAGCACATGTTAAATTAGATGACAAACCACTTGGTACAGGACAACTGCTAGACTGCTGAGAAAAGTTATCCTCTCATGATCAAATCACTTTTCAGAAACAATATGGGGATCTATCATATTTACTGAAGATTCGGGTTCAACATGCTTGTTTTGAGGCCATGATAGGGTTTTGGGATCCAGAATATCGGTGCTTCACTTTTGATACTGTGGATATGACTCCTACTATCGAGGAGTATGAATCCCTGCTAAATTGTCCCAAGTCAGAAAAGGTGTACTTTTACACACCTATAGAGCATGCACTTTCTAACTTTGCTTGGATTACCCAGACAGACTGTCAACTAGCAAAATCACATGCAACTAAACGAGGAAATAGCCAGGGTTGGTTTTGGAATGAACTAGAAGCCATATTCAAGAGGAGATTACATGATGAAAGCAATGAAATCCGATTGAGAATTTTGGCCTTAGGCATATATGGGTTGGTTCTTTTCCCATCTGCCGAAGGAATGATCGATTTTGAGGCTGTTAATGTATTCAAAAATGTGGCGACCCTTAAAATTAACCCGGCTATAGCAATATTGGCAGAAACTTTCTCATCCTTAAATTATTGTAGAAAAGTCGGAAGGGGTCGTTTAAGATGTTGCTTGCAGTTGTTGTTTGTCTGGACTGTGAGTCATATGATTGAGGGGAAGATTTCAGGTTTGGTTGTTACCCCATGACATCTTTATTCTAAGCTGGAGAATTTTGCTGAAAAACATTTGCATGAAGTAGGAAGAACCACATGGGAATCAATGTTCCTGAGTCTAAGTAAATCTCAATTTCATTGGAGAAGTCGATACTCTTATTTCAAATCTTATCTGGCGTATTGTGGTGAGTACCCATGGGTCCCGTTGATAGGAGCCCGCTGCTGTATTAGTTACTGTCCCAACATGGTCTTACGACAGTTTGGATTTGAGCAGTTTATTCCAAGGACTACCAAACTGGGAACATTTTATGAAGATTTCAAGACCTCGAAAAAAATTATTGGAGTCAGTAAAGAAGGCATGGAAACATCCTGGTAGAGTTACTTCTGCTAAGAGAGTAGAAGGAAAAACAACTGAAGGATATCCAATATGGCAAAAGAAGAGAGGGAAAGGGTACAAAGTTCCTCCTTTTGAAGGGCCACCCAGGTCTATGATTCAGTCTGCTGAAGACATACACGAAGAAGTCCGCGCCCAACAAGAATCTTATAACCTAAGTTTGAATGCTGTAGTAGAAGAGTTATGGGCTAAAAAAGAAAGTTAGAATCTAGTCTAGCCACTCGAGAGAAAACTTTGGCTATCATAAAACAAGAAAAGGATGACTTGTCAGCTCAGCTACAACATCAACAACTTCAGTTCCAGCAATTACAAGAAAAATATGTACTTTTGTCAGAAGATAAGAGGAAGCAAGATGTCAACATGAAGAGATGGGTTAGAAGAGCATCAAAAGCTGGGGAAATGGTATTAAAATTGGAAGAGAAAAATGAATCACTTCAAGAGCAACATCAAAATCAAGATTTAGTCATTGCCAATTTAGATGAGCATGTCGACCATTTGCTTTCTGTTGAGCAAACCTTATCATCAGAAAAAGAAAATGCAGAAAGAGAAGCAGAACATTGGGCTTCTAAAGCTATGTGCTATCATGTACAAGCAGATGATGCCAAGAATTATGCTTTAGGATTACGAGGCCTAGCCCAACAAGTAGCAGATGGTGAGCCAATGACCAGAAATGAATTCCATCAGTTTTTTGGGTTGATCAGAGATGGAATTAATGAGATCTCAGCATATGACGGTCCAAGGCTTTGGAAAGATTGACTTATTGTACTTTTAATATTATCAATTAATAAAAGGCAATTTCATCATCTTTTTGTTATGAGAAATGTTTATTTTTATTCTGATTTATGGCATCAAATTTCTCCCCCAAATCGGTTCAAGTTCCTGTAGGTTTGGAGTCCTCAGTGAGTTCTTAAGAGAATCTGATCTGGTCTATTCCTCATCATAAGAAAACCTTGAACAAATAACAAGCATGCATAAAACATATGGCATTTTACATCCATTTGTGCATTTCATTCATTTATCAAGCATGCACACGGTTGAAACATAAATTCCCCTACCTGAGGTCTAATGGAATGACGAAGATGGAAAATCAGACAGGGGTTAGCTAGAGGCTCGTTATCAAAAGGAAGTTGAGAGCAGTAAAGGTGAAGTAGCTCAACTCATAAATCTGTTTGAATAAGTGTTGAGCTTCAAGAATGGAAAGGGAACGTTTGCACAGTCTCTTGCTGGGAACACTACTTACCTACGTTCCATTGAATTTGCACCTCTCCTTTTTCGTCGTGAACAATGACAGCAATGCCTTCAGTTATCAATTAATGACGACAACCCTTGTTCTCGTTCAACTGCACTGATAGTCGTTCAAAGCCTTCACATATTCCTAGAGCACATAATAGCTGCTAGCTTTCTGTTCCTGGTGCATTGGCCTTTTTTTCCAGACATCTCTATTGTCAACACCATTCCGGTCCAGCAGCATCAGATGCTGCTCTGAGAAAAAACAAGAGCGGACATTGAAACTTTAACAAAGCATAATTCCCACTATAGGTGTTTGTTTGCTGTACTACCAGTGAGAAATTAAAAAGGAGACAAAAGGGTTTCAGATTCATCATTTTCTCTTCCAGTTGAGACAATGCATGATTCCACACGTCGGCAATGGTGGTGCTGCATGTTTCTGTGTGTTACTAAGATCGCCTGGCTGTTGGAAAGTTTCTACCAATCCACAAATAACCACAATAACATAGGAAGATTGACATGATTTTGTGAGGATTTTCAAAAGAATTGAACAAGCTATGAAGAGGGGAATGAATGAAGATTCTACCAAGAATTCTAGAACAATAATGAGAGATGAATCAAAGGATGACCCTGACGATGGGAAGCCTTAATTATGTGGTCCAACCAGGTCTCACTGTAGCATCAATTGCTCAAATGTCTTTGCTAAGATTGACATACCTCGACCACTCGAGTTTGTCTACCAGTATTTGTTAGACTCTGGACTTATTGCCCTGACTCCACCAATTTACCTCCTTTTGAGTGCGCCTTTGAGCCCTCAACTCCTTTTGAGTGCGCCTTTGTGCCCTCAACTCCATTTTGAGTGCGTCTTTGAGCCCTCATCCCTTAGGTAGTATGTTTTCTAACCCTACCTCCTTTTGAGTGCGCTTTTGAGCCCTCAACTCATTTTGAGTGTGCCTTTGAGCCCTCAACTCCTTTTGAGTGCGCCTCTGAGCCCTTACCTCCATTTTGAGTGCGCCTTTGAGCCCTTAACTCCATTTTGAGTGCGCCTTTGAGCCCTCAACTTATTTTGGGTGCGCCTTTAAGCCCTCATCCCTTTGGTAGTGCGTTTTCTAACGCTACCTCATTTTGGGTGCGCCTTTAAGCCCTCATCCCTTTGGTAGTGCGTTTTCTAACCCTACCTCCTTTTGAGTGCGCCTTTGAGCCCTCAACTCCTTTTGAGTACGCCTTGAGCCCTCATCCTTTAGGTAGTGCGTTTTCTAACCCTACCTCCATTTTGAGTGCGCCTTTGAGCCCTCATCCCTTAGTAAAAGATACATGAATATCATTGGGGGATTTTGTGCCATTCAGTTGAACAGTTGCAAGAATTTCAAGAATCAAGTTGAGTTTGTGCAAAATGACGTCATCGGCCATATTGTCACCTCAACATCCTCAGATTGACAAGTGATCGAAATGCTTGGCAAAACACAGATATTGCCATAAAAGCTGGTCCAAGAAGAGTGTTAAACTGTCGATCCTTTTTGTAATGAGTTTTGTCATTCTGCATTTTATTTTGGGATCACATCTCATCTTTTAATGAAACATGTCTTTTCTTTGTCCCTTTGTTGTTCTGAACGCATGAGATGTTTCTTTCAAAGGTTATTTACAAAATATTTTGATCAAGCTCCAACATGCGTTTAAGATTAGTCAATCTTGAAGATTAAAATTATTTTGCTTGAATGACTCGATGCTTGTTGAAATGACATGAGGTGACCAAGAAACTTTTGAGCTCACATATGAAATTGAACCATACACTATGTAGCTAAGTTTTAGCACTATGCATAATGACATGTAGTGGATTCAATAGTTATGGACTCGTGAATTGTGATTCTTACAAGTCTCAACCATTACATTGGATGAGGTCAAAATTTATCGGTTCTAACCGACCTTGCTTGAAATGAGAAAAGGCCATTTTTGTTTCATCCTTTCACAATGCTTGAAATATATATCCCTTGCAGTCCCATTTTGAGCTGATAGAATATTTTTTTTCATAAAAAAACCCTGACTAGGATCACACCCCACACTGGGGGCAATGAGAATCTTTTCCTAGAAAAGACAAAGACAATGTTAGAGTCGATGGATAAAGGGAAGGCTTAGAACAAAAGTCCAATGATTGAGAAAGGGCTAGAAGAAAAAAGCCAAAGATTGATAAAGACACAACAAATGCCAAAAGTTAACCCGAAAAAGTTCAAGTGTGATGTCTTTTGGTGTGTCTATGATAAAGCCTTTATGATCTTCAAAAGATTAGATTGGCTATTCATCAAAGAAAAGTTGGATTTGCGTTATGACCTATTAACAAGGTTATATGTCACTGTCTTTACAAAGACAACGTGAGGAAAAGAGATTAGTAATTGATGGTGATCCTAGGTTCTTGAAACCCTCAAACACCTTTTGAGATTGTGAAATTCCTTTCTTTCATAACCATGAACCATAACCTACATTATGTGCTTTAGAAAGTCCTTTTTAATCAAGTAAGCAATCTGAACCGATAAATGGCGATCTCAAAACTTGAAGAGTTGTTTCATACAGGTCGTGACTTCATTAATCAAGCTACTGATTATTATGCATGCTGATAAAATTGTTGCTAAGAAAAAGAAACAATCTTTCTTGATAAAGCCTCAAGTTTTGACTCGGGTACCTTGTTTTTCTTGAAATTCATAAAAGGTCACCTCATCACAGACAATCAAAAGATATACCCAAAATTAGAGTTAAAATGGATACAAAGAACCATGGAAAAGGCCATTTTAATCTTACAATGAGTCAATTTCTTTTCTCTAAAAAATACAAGACAATCAAAGGACTACATTGAATAGCGTGTGTTGGATCTTTGACCAACAAAGCTTGATTTCCAAAAATACTTTCAAAAATTGACATCTCTCTGATTTCATTTCAACAATCAGACTTGAATTGACATGATCTTTGAAATGTGAGATTTGATTTCAAAATAAGAAAGATTTTCAAACAAGAAAAACATCGACCGAGTTTGCAAATTCCTGACAGAAATGACATCAATTCTCCTCGACACTGCTGGGGGCAATACAATGACCTTCAAGAAGGAAAACAAACAGTTTTTAAATCAGCTGAGGGGTAGAGATGATCAAATGATGAATCAATGAACTGAGGACAATATGGTTCAAAGAAAGATAATCAGTGAATGAGCACATGCAGATCAATTAAGGGCAATGATGTTCAAGAACAGTTTATGATCCAGTAAACCCCGACAACAATTGAGAGCAAAGATGTACCTGAAGGACATCTTCATATCTTCATCTTGGTTTATCGTCTCCAATATGGCAATGACTATTGAAAGATATTATCACATGATTGCCTTTGAATGAATGTTGGGAGACTAACCGTGGGACCATCTGATTTAAAGCTCAAATGCGCATTGCACCACATGAGTATGGGTGATAAAAGCAACATCATTGATGAGGCTGAGACACTTCTTTTCACAATCTGGTTAGATGAGTTGAGAAAAACTTATTGAGAAAGAAGCTGAGCATACAACGATGAGCTTTGTACTGCAAAGTATGAAATGCAGGTCTGAATAACATGACAGTTCCATGAAAGTGGATGACCGCATATCCTTGAAGGGTATGTTTCAACTAGAGGTGAGTTCATAGCTGATTGACAATCTTGATGGGTGTTGGCACGATGCGCACAATCAATCAGAGAACAATTCTTGAAAGAATCCTAGAGATGAACGATTTGTTAAGCTTTTTAATGATAAATCAAGCAACACCACACTTGGAGGCATTGTCAAGCTTGATAAACAGCGAGAGCAGTAATCATCACGGACAGCCCAAGATGGGCACTACATTTACAACTGAGCGGATGGCTAGCACATGAATGCACATGAATGAGCCAATGCATCGAAAAACAAATAAGGTTTTGGAATGCAAACAAAGCCACCCTATGACGATGAAGCATCAAAGAGAGGGAACCTATATTTCAAAAACAGGTAAGATGCATTGCATATCATCTAACTTCACATGCATTGCATAATTGTTTTGCAGATATTTCACGAAACAATATTCCCACTAGGATCCAACGAGACTCACACGAATTGAAGTTCTTTTAAATCACATCAAAGATGGCAATTCCACAAAAGCAAAATTCATAAATGAAGACAAGAAAGATGGATTTTTATTCATGGGAAAAGGGGTTTACAAGTACAAATGTTAAACAGTGCGAGGACGATCAGGGATATTTTCATCTTGATGGTTAATCATGCCTCGAAATTCCTCAAATTGTTTATGCATACGCTCCATCTCTTCCTCGAACTCAAGGTGTCGTGTGTTAACATAGTCCCGCCAAAAGTCAACACGTGTATTCAGCTCTTGGTTTCTCCTCTCCAAGTTGTTTCTGTGACGTCTCTCATCACGGAGTCTATTCCTAAGAACCTGAGTATTCAACTCAAGTCTTCTGGCATGAAGACGCTCTGCAACGTTCACCAAAGACGAAGTAGCTCTGATACTGAGAGCAAGTGACTGATTCACCGCTTCAATATCGGTCCTGGCAGCTAGCATTATTTCATCACGAGGAAGGATCATGTCTCTAGCCACAGCTACAGCAATAGCTTCATTGTCCATTACAGTATCCTCTATTGTAACCGGACGACCATTCACTTCAAAGGTAGTACGCCAAACTGCAGGCTCTACTGCAGGAACAGGGTTTGGGTTAGCATTGGAAGAAGAGGAAGACATGATTAAAGCTTCAAAAGTTAAGAACTTTGAGAGTATTGAAAATGCAAGAAGTTGATGATGTCTTTTGCCAAATACTGCGTGATTTATAAGGAATTTACTCCTACCATCATTTTGAACGGCAGCTCAAATCTCAACTGTACATACAGACTTTCTTGAGAAGCTTTCCTCATTTTCGGGATCCACAAATCAAATCCCAACCATACATACATGACTTCCTTGAGAAGCTTTCCTCATTTTTGAGATTTACAAATCAGATCCCAACCACACACCAAGACTTTCTTGAGAAGCTTTCCTCATTTTTGGGATCCACAAATCGAATCCCAATCGTACATACAAGACTTTCTTGAGAAGCTTTCCTCATCTTTGGGATCCAATCACAAATCAAATCCCAACCATAGATACAAGACTTTATTGAGAAGCTTTCATCATCTCCGAGATTGATTTACAAATCAGATCTCAACCATACAGGTATGACTTCCTTTAAAAGTTTTCATCAACCGTGAAGCTCATTGCTGAAATCACTTTCATGTATTTCACAAAATTATATTGAAATCACTTTCAAGTATTTCCAATTAGACCACTTGCGAGTTTCCTCGCATTTCACTATCGGGCAGGTCGCCTGGAACAATTAGACCACTTGCGAGTTTCCTCGCATTTTACCATCGGGCAGGTCGCCTAGAACAATTAGACCACTTGCGAGTTTTCTCGCATGATAACATTTTATCATCGGGCAGGTCGCCTGGAACAATTAGACCACTTGTGAGTTTCCTCGCATTTTATCATTGGGCAAGTCGCCTAGCACAATTAGACCACTTGCGAGTTTCCTCGCATTTCACTATCGGGCAGGTCGCCTGGAACAATTAGACCACTTGCGAGTTTCCTCCCATTTTCACCATCGGGCAGGTCGCCTGGAACAATTAGACCACTTGCGAGATTCTTCGCATTTTACTATCGAGCAGGTCGCCTGGAACAATTAGACCACTTGTGAGTTTCCTCGCATTTTATCATCGGGCAGGTCGCCTGGAACAATTAGACCACTTGCGAGTTTCCTCGCATTTTATCATCGGGCAGGTCACTGGCACAATTAGACCACTTGCGAGTTTCCTCGCATTTCACTATCGGGCAGGTCGCCTGGAACAATTAGACCACTTGCGAGTTTCCTCACATTTTCACCATCAGGCAGGTCGCCTGGAACAATTAGACCACTTGCGAGTTTCCTCACATTTTCACCATCAGGCAGGTCGCCTGGAACAATTAGACCACTTGCGAGATTCTTCGTATTTTACTATCGGGCAGGTCGCCTGGAACAATTAGACCACTTGCGAGTTTCCTCGCATTTTCACCATCGGGCAGGTCGCCTGGAACAATTAGACCACTTGCGAGTTTCGTCGCATTTTATCATCGGGCAGGTCGCCTGGAACAATTAGACCACTTGCGAGTTTCGTCGCATTTTATCATCGGGCAGGTCGCCTGGAACAATTAGACCACTTGCGAGTTTCCTCGCATTTTCACCATCGGGCAGGTCGCCTGGAACAATTAGACCACTTGCGAGTTTCTTCGCATTTTATCATTGGGCAGGTCGCCTGGAACAATTAGACCACTTGCGAGTTTCCTTGCATTTTACTATCGGGCAGGTCGCTTGGAACAATTAGACCACTTGTGAGTTTCCTCGCATTTTATCATCGGGCAGGTCGCCTGGAACAATTAGACCACTTGCGAGTTTCCTCGCATTTTATCATCGGGCAGGTCACTGGCACAATTAGACCACTTGCGAGTTTCCTCGCATTTTATCATCGGGCAGGTCGCCTGGAACAATTAGACCACATGCGAGTTTCCTCGCATTTTATCATCGGGCAGGTCGCTTGGAACAATTAGACCACTTGCGAGTTTCCTCGCATTTTATCATCGGGGTGGTCACCTGGAAAATAGGACTATTGTTGAAATCACTTTCATGTATTTCATAATGCTAATCTGAAATCACTTTCATGTATTTCACAACATTAATCTGAAATCACTTTCATGTATTTCACAAAACCAGTATTGAAAACACTTTCATGTTTTTCACTTGGGCAGGTCGCTCATAACAATTAGACCAACCGAAAAATCTGTGCATTTTTCAACACTTCCATCGTTTTTCTTTACAAAACATACTATGCAAAGTCAAAAGAAAATGAATTTTCCAATGCCTTTGCACCGTAAGCATTGTAAAGAGGGGGCAACTGTTGTAACCCAATTTTGGATCCACCAAGATTTTCTCGAATGTTATTTTATTTCTATTATTATTTATAAAAATCCAAAAAAATTAAGAAAAAAGTTTAAAAATTCAAAAATATACTTTTCTCGAGTCAACCGCATCTTTCCATCATAACCGAGTCCACCGCGTCAATACGGGTCAAACCATGTCAACCAGGGTAAAAAATGATTTTCAGGCCGTTTCGGGTCAAAACCATCATTTTCGGTCAAAACCGAGTCCACCGGGTCAATACGGGTCAAACCATGTCAACCAGGGTAAAAAATGAGTTTCGGGCCGTTTTGGGTCAAAACCGTCATTTTTGACCAAAACCGAGTCTACCAGGTCAATACGGGTCAAACCATGTCGACCATGGTAAAAAATGAGTTTCAGGCTGTTTCGGGTCAAAACCGTCATTTTCGGTCAAAACCGAGTCCATCGAGTCAATACGGGTCAAACCATGTCGACCAGGGTAAAAATTAAGTGTCAGGTCGTTTTGGGTCAAAACCGTCATATTCGGTCAAAACCGAGTCCACCGAGTCCATACGGGTCCAACCATGTCGACCGGGGTAAAAAATGAGTTTCCGGTTATTTTGGGTCAAAACTATTATTTTCGGTCATTAAAATTGATTTTTAGCGGTTGAAACGAGATTTTTCTAATACTGATTTGTTTATTATTATATATAATAAAACAAAATTAATAATACAAATTTGTTATATTAGGCGGGCAGTTACACTAATTGTAGGCGGAGTAGTTGTGCGTATACAATTTTTTCTTAAAGCAGATCCGTGTTGTCTCCTGTCATTGGCTATAAATAGCCAGTGATAGTTCGCCCAGAAAAAAGACAAAAAAAAAGAAAAAAAAAAAGAAAAAAGAAATCTTTACTATTCACGTTTTTTTACTATTTTTTCATGCGAGTAGGATATTGATTTTCAAAAAAAACAATTTGAAAAATACTAAATATATCCTAACCGTTAGATCTATAGTGTTTAGATCTGAACCGTTGATTTAATAGGGTACAATAGGGCTTACCACACCCAATTAAAACCCAAATCAATCTCAGCCCTTAAAACAATTCTCCCTTAGATCCGGTGGCGCCACGTCACACGGTGTACCGAGCTTTCGGTGCACCGCGCCACACCTGATCAAGGCTCCTCTCATCCGGACCGTCCGATCAACTTGTAGATCCATCCAATCGCAGCCGCAGGATCAGTTCAACGACGATCCAACGGTTCACAGCCTTCAGATGCACCGGTGAACCGTGCGCGCGTTTACACCATAGCACATCTCAGAGCCTCTCTCTCCTCTCGCCGGCAACGCTCTCTCTGTCCCATCTGATCTCCACTTTCCGGCCGTATCCAGCCTCCGGACCACCACAGAAAGGTTTCTCCCCTGCTGTAAAGAAAAACCCCGGTGGTTTTCAACGTTTTCACCGCCTCATATGGCCGGAAAAGGGCCGCGATTGTCGGCGGCCACCGAAGCTTCAAACCGACGATTCTCCCTCGTCAGCCATCAACGGCCGTCGAGACCACCGCCATCAGAACCCTCGACATCAGATCTACCAGGATCGACCATCGGTTGGCCAGAAATCTCGCCGGAAAATCTCCCCTCCGCCAACAGTAGCCGCGCGTGTGCCACACGCGCCGCCAGTGGTATTTTCGTAATTTTCGGAGAACTTCAAGGGTATTTCAGTATTTTACCTACACAGTGACACATAGGTAATTTTTTGTGTTTCAACTGGTATTTTTGATATTTTTTATATATAAATGCTTGTAAATTTTCTTACATGTTGTAAAAAATACAAAAATTAAAGGCGACACGTCTCTTTTTTTAAAAGGACCGATGTCAAAAATGTAAATACCAAATATGGATTATGTCCTTTTTTTTTTTGGTAACCCAGACGTAACTCTCCTTTTTATGGACAAACGTCAATATTTTAGACGAGTCTCCTAATTTTTAGGGACTGATGTCATTTTTAACGTGTCTCCTATTTTTAGGGACCGACGTTAATCATTTAAAAATAATTACAAATAAGCCCAAAATATAATCGCATTTGAATCAAATAGAAAACACACAAGTAAGGGTAACCTTTCTATTGAAAGGATGTTTTAAGGGTGGTGTCTACCTTCCCTTAATCATAACTAATCCCGTACCCGAATCTCTGGGACCAGTGTCTAATTTGGGATTTCTAGTTCCTTCAAATTACTAGATGGCGACTCCAATAAAATCTTTGTTTCCCCCAATCGAGAAAAAAACCTTTTTTTGTTCAAATAAACAAAAAAGAGGGAGCCGCCGCCCGACGTCGTGTATCGACAATGTTCATGTTATCACCCATATTCATACGGTGAAGTGCATCTTTGGGTTTCAAAACAAATGGCCTCACAGTCAGTCTTAGTAGATGCATCCTTCCAACATTCATTCAAATGTGACTATGTGATAACATCGTTCAAAAGTCATAGTTATGTTGGGGATGATAAACCAAGATGAAGATATGAAAATATCTTTCAAGTGCAGCGTTGCCCATCAATTGCTGCTGAAGTTCACTAAATCATGGACTGTCTTTGAACCACATTGCCCCCAGTATGATCTGAACATGCTCATTCTTCTGTCTATAACCAAATGGTTTTTTGTGATCGCCAGGAATGACTTTGATGGACTTCGCCAACTCATCATTCGATTCTTTCTTTGCCCCAGCTGATCTGAATACCTTTTGCTTTCCTTCTCAGGGTCCATTGTATTGCCCCCAGGTGGTCAACTTTTCAAGGAGTGTCGAGAAGTGTTGATGTCATTCTTTGTCAGGGATTTTGCAAATTCAATCGATGTTTTTCTTGTTTGACAAATCTTCCTTGTTCTGGAATCAAATCTCATCTTTCAAAGATCATGTCTATTCAAGTCTTATTGAAATGAAATCAAAGAGATGTCAATTTTTGAAAAGACCTTTTGAAAATCAAGCTTTTTGATCAAAGACCCAACACACGTTATTCGAAATATACAGTCCTTTGATTGTCCTGTATTTTGAAAATAGAACTTGACCCGTTGTAAGACTAAAATGATTTTTTTTTCTTTCATGGTTCTTTGTATCAGTTTTAACCTTTGATCTTGGGTATATCTTTTGACGGTCTACGATGAGGTGACCTTCTGTGAATTTCAAGAAACAAAAGACTCAAGTCAAAACTTGAGGATTCATCAAGAAAGATTGTTTTCTTTTTTTTTTTGCACCAATTTTATCAGCATGCATAATAACAAGTAGCTTAATCCATGAAGCCACAACCCTTATGGAAAAGCTCTTCAAGTTTTGAGAGCGCCACTTATCGGTTCAAATTGCTTACTTGATCAAAAAGGGCTTTTGAAAGCACGTAATGCAGGCTATGGTTCATGGCTATGAAAGAAAGGAAATTCACAGGCTCAAAAGGTGTTTAAGGGTTTCAAAGACCTAAGATCAACATCAACTATTCATCAACTCTTTTTCTCTTGTTGTCATTGTAGAGAAAGTGACATATAACCTTGTTATTCTCAAAGATCAAAATTCTCTTAACATAAGTCATAATGTAAATCCATCTTTCCTTGATGAATAACCAACCTCAATCATCTGATAACATCAGAGGCTTTATAATAGATACCAAAAGTCACGTTTATAGCTTAGTCTTTTTTTCTGCTATTGACTTTTGTTGTGTCCTTGATTGAAATTTCTTTTGCTCTTCATATACTTGATAGGCGTTCTCCTTCCTTTATCTTTGACTTATCTTTAAGTTAAGGCAATTTCAACTTCTCTGTTTTTTTTTTAATCTCTCTCTTTTTTTTATAGCCTTCCTCAAAAGTTTCTTATATGCCCCCAAGTCTATGTGTTTTTTTTTGTAGCCTTCTCTCAATCATTGGACTTTTGTTCTAAGCCTTCCCTTTATCCATTAATGTCTTCAAAATATCTCTCATTTGCCCCCAGTGTAGGGTGTGATCCTAGTCAGGGTTTCTTTTTGAAAGAAAATATTTTATCAGGCTCAAAATGGGACTGCAAGGGATAATATTTCAAGAAATGTGAAAGGATAACAAAGATGGCCTTTTCTCGTTTCAAGCAAGGTCGGTTAGAACCGATAAATTTTGACCTCATCCAGTGTAATGATTTGGACTTGTAAGAGTCATGATTCACGAGTCTATAACTACTGAATCCACTACATGTCATTATGCATACTACTAAAACTTAGTTATATGATGTGTGGTTCAGTTTCAGGAGGTATGAGTTCAACATTGTTTGGTCACCTCATGTCATTTTCAAGTATCGAGTTATTTCTGTAATCAAAATACTTTTAATCTTCAGGATTGATTAACCTTTATCGCATGTTGGAGTTTGATCAAAATATTTTGTCTGAATAAAATGCTAAACATCTGTTGATTTCAAAACAACCAAAACAAGACATGTTTTGTTGAAGGATGAGATGTGATCCCAAAACAAAATGCAAGATGGCAAAATCCATAACAAAAATGATTGACAGTTTAACCCCTTCTTAGATCAGCCTCTTTGGCAATATCTCTGTTTTGCCAAGCAATTCCGATCACTCGTCATTCTGAGGATGTTCTGGCGACAAAATGATTGATGATAAGCTCCTTCACATATTCCTCTCGTCTTTTGCTCACCAACTTCCGGACTCGATTCTTGCAATTGTTCAATTGAAATGGCTGAGGACCCCACCATGACATCACATCTCTTGTCTGGATTATACCACCTAGAAAATGGTGGTTGCATGGGATTTGTCGGAGTCAGGCAAAAAGTCTGGAGCCTGACAGGTGCTGGTAGGCCAACTTGAGCGGCAGAAGGATGTCAATCTTGGTAAAGACAATTGAGCAGTTGATGTTACAGCGAGACCTGGTTAAACCACATGAATAAGGTTTTCCACCTTCAGAGTTATCTTCTTATTCATCTCTCTTTATTGTTCTGGAATTCATGGCAGAACCTTCAATCTTTCACTTCTTCATGGCTCGTTCAATTCCTTCGACAATCTTCACAACATCATGTCAATCTTCCCATGTTGTTGTGGTCGTTTGTGGATTGTTGGAAACCTTCCAACAGCTAGGTAATCTTGGCAGCGCATAGAATCATGCAGCGCTATCACTGTCAATGTGTGAAATGATGCTTGTTTTTATTGGAGGAGAAACTGATGAATCTGAAACTCCTTTGTCTCCTCTTCGATCCCTCACTGATAGTGCAGCAAACAAACACCTGTAGAGGGAGCTCTGCTCTGTTGAAGTTTCAATCTTCTTCCTATTTTTCAACCGAGGTCTGTCTCTTTTCCCTACTTCCGCGTTTTAATGCTGACACTGGTAGGAGAAACTTGTGGGTGATATGAAACTACTTCATTCCTTCTTCGATTCTCCACTTGCAGAGCCACAAACAGATTTATGTGGAGAGAGCTCTGCCACGGTGAAGTTCTATATTTGCTCCTGTTTTCTAGCTCAAGTCTGGCTTTACTGCCTACTATAGTGTTTCGATGCTGAAACGGGTGGGGTAACTTTTCATATCGTTTGAAACTACTACATCCCCTCTTGCATTCCCCACTTGCAGAGCCATAAACGGGTTTTTGTAGAGATAGCTCTGACACGTCAAAGTTCGACGACTGCTCATGTTTTCAGACTAGGTCTGACTCTTCGACTTACTCCAGTGTTTCAGTGATGAAACTGATGAGTCAAAGTTTTGTAGCATTTGAAAGTACTGCATCCCCTCTTGAATTCCCCACTTGCAGAGCCACAAACGGGTTTTTGTGGAGAGCTCTGCCACGTTAAAGTTTGATGATTGCTCATGTTTTCAGACTAGGTCTGACTCTTCGGCCTACTCCAGTGTTTCAGTGCTGAAACTGATGAGACAAATTTTTGTAGCGTATGAAAGTACTGCATCCCCTCTTGCATTCCCCACTTGCAGATCCCCAAACAAATCTCTACAGAGAGAGCTCTGCCACGTAGAAGTTCAGTGTCTAATCATGTTGAACTGGAATTTAGCTCACAGTGGGGGTAACTTCAAATAAGGCTAATGCACCATGCACATAAGGCTAACAATTGTTTAGTGCCATTGGAAGATGTGATGTGATGAACAATTAACAGGGCAACTGACCAAGAACAAAAGTTGTCATTAGTTGCTGACTGAAGGCATTGTTGTCGTTGTTCATGACTGAAAAGGAGAGGTGCAGCTTCACTGGGACGTGGACGAGCGGTGTTCCCACAGAAGACTGTGCAGACATTCTCTTTTCATTTGATGCTCAACACTTGTTCAAGCAGATCTGAGTCTAGCTACTTCACATTTGCTGCTCTCAACTTCATTTTGACACTGTGCCTCTCTCTAACCCCTTTCCCATCATCTTTGTTCAATCAAGTGTAGCAAAGCTCGAATGGGGGAACCTATTTTTCTTCTCGGTACATGCATGATAAATGTATGAACATGTAAACTATATGATGAACTCGCCCTTCGAGGGGTGACATATGGTCGTAACTCTTGTATGATGAAACAAGAATCTTGATTCTTGCCCAAACTCTACAATGAAAATTTTCTGAGTGACGGCCATTGGGTCACCCAAAAGTCTTGAGTTCAAGATGCCTCAAGAAGGGTTTGCCCTTATGCAAAACAATGTATACGGAGCACACATCCTAAAGGCAGGTTCTCATCTTTTTAAGTGAGACAAAAGGTAGGTTTACTATTTGGTCTCTAAAAAGGGTTTCTTGTTGTCCCAGTGATCACCCTCTTGAAGGCAATATGGGGGCTTGTAGGCAATGAGATGGCACGTGTCCAACTATTACCAGTCTAAGCACTCAACGAAGAGTTGGGGTTTACACAAACTTAAACCTTGACTAAAAGTCGTAAGGTAAGCTGCTAGTCCCCCTCCTAACCTAAAGCTTGTGTGCTTTACAAAATCAAAATATGTGATGCATGAAGCAATTCTATACAATGCATGAATAAAACAAAAATAAAAATAAGACAAAAATGCAAAAACATAAACACATCAAATACACGAAGCTTAGTCCAATAATGTTGAAAACAACACCTTCCCCAGTGGAGTCGCCATTCTGTCGCACGTCGGCAAAATCCGCGCGGCATCGGCTGGCGATCCTTTTCGTTTCTCGTTTTGCTTTGGTTGGTTCGTTGGAGTCGCCACCTAGTAATTAATTGCGGGCTACTAGGAAACCGGATGTACTGGTCTTGTCAGAGATTCGTGGGTAAGGGACTGGTTGTGGTTAGGGAAGGTATTAGCACCCCTAACACACCCTACCTAAGGTAAGCTGCTTCGTGGACTTGATATGTTTTTTAAAAATAAAATTTTAGCTCAATTCTAAGGCTTTGATAAATCAGTTATTGGTTCCCAAAATATATATAGATACATGTTCTACATTTTCATGGGAAATACAACATGATTTTTTATCTGTCCTTTAGATATTTGTGCATATAAATTAAAATATTAAATTCATTTTTTTCTATTCAATAACATACAAAAGAAAAATACACAAAACACACACACGTCTCTTTTTCTATTATTATTTTCTTTTTCTTTTCTTTTCTTTTCCTTTTTTGTTCTTTTTGTACATCACATTACAAAATTATAAAAAAATTAAACACTGAACAAAAATTACATTACAAAATTTAAAAATTACAAAATAGTCCCTAAACTCCAGAAATTGCAGGGAAGCCCTTCTGCCACCGCAGGAACAGTGGCGGAACACTGGCGGCGCGTGGACCCACGCGCCACCGCTGCAACTTCGAAAACAGGCGGATCCGCCCCGCCTTCTCCTTCTCTTCCCTTCTGCAACGCCGGTGACCTGCAAAACAACAAAGAAACGCAACAATCACAGGTAGTTGATTTTAGTTTCTTTTATTTTAGATTTGTTCTTCTCGGGTCCTTTAGATCTGCTCCGGGTCAGCTGTTATGGGTTCATCTTCTTCTCTTCTGCTTCGGCGAGATTGGCGACCGGCGGTGAAGGAGATGAAGAAGACGGCGGGGGTTGCTGCAGGAGGCCGGTCTGCGGCCGATTGGTTATGGGATCGCCTTCTCCTCCTCTGTTTCGGCTGGCAGATCGGGTCTGTGTGGAGGAGCTACTGCTGGTTTGTTCGGTTTAAGGAGAAAAGGAAATCAAAGGCAGAGGGGGTAGCAGCCAGTCTCTGTTTTGGATGGGGAGGAGCAGCGGCTGGGCGTCTGCTGTGAGTGGCTGGCGTCTGTGGGTGAGACCAGAGGAGAAGGCGCCGGGGAAGGAAAAATGAGGGAAGCGGCTGAAGAAGATGGTGGAAGGAAATGGTGAAACGGCGTGGAGGAAGAGGAGCGGGTGCAGCTGCTGGAAAAGAAGAAGAAAATGGGGAAACCGGCTGAAGAAGGAAGGAGATGATGGCTGATGGAGGCGGTGAGCGCCAGTTTGAGGGAAAAACAGAGACCACCGAGGGGAAAGTGTGCAGCTGGAAGTGAAGGGAAAATTTTTTTTTTAACCGGGTGGGGGGCTGCTGCCAAAGATGGAGAAGAGAGGCAGAGATCTGGAAGGCAAATGGAAACCACGGGGGCTGTGTGCAGCCTTGGCCGAAAAATTCAACAGCGGGGGGGGGGGGGGGCGACTGCAAGAAGAAGAAGATTAAGTTTTTTAGGGTTAGGTTTTTTTTCTTTTTTTTTTGTTGTCAAAAATGCCCCCCCTCCCTTTTTATGTGTGTTGAAGGCTGCTATATATAGGCAAAATATTGTTTGGGCCTCAAAATTGGTCCCTCAACTTACTTTTTTTTTGTAAATTTTGATTTTTCTTATTTTTTTATATTTTTTGAAAACGAGCAATATCAACGTCAACTTAAATGAGGAAAATCAATGATTTTAAAAATAACGCGTGAAAGTCGAACGCGTTCAAAAACCTTTGAAAACTTAAATTCTTGTTTAGACGACGTTGAAAATGCTAAAAACGATGCAAATATATTAAAAACGTATTTTTTTGGATTTTCATTGTTTTTCGCTATTTTTGGATTTTCTGAAATTTTTATCAAAAAGGTGGGTCAAAAATTGGGTAACAACAATAGCCATTACTTCGAGATTGGGATACAAGAAGAAGAGTTGAGGCAGTTGAGAAGCCATTACTTCGAGATACGAGAAGAGGAGCTGAGTAAGGCTAAACAAGAGCATTAAGAATGTCAAGACTACATGGACAAACTTACAGTTCAAATTAACTCCAAAATAGCCGAGCTGGATATCGAAAAGGAAGAACTGCAGAGGGTGAGGGATAAGTTGGCCCGGTCAGAGGATATGGTCCGAGTGTTGGAAAGAAGTAATGAAGCCCTAGGAGCCAACAACGAAGTGATAATTGCAGATAACACCGTGTTCCATGATAAGATAAGGCACATAATGAAGCAGGTCGAGCGAGCAGTCTGCTATGCAGAAAGATTGCAACAACAAGCTACCCAAGTTGGAAATAATGCTTCAAAGTATCGAGAATATATGGCGGCCATCACCTGTTTTATTGGGGATTTAGCTAATAGGGGAAACACCTTTTAAAAGGTAACAATGTATAACACCCTGTTTGGTAATCATTGTATTAACGACTTCTATTTATAAGAAGGCCATGACCTATCTTTCTTTCTAATGTGTTTTGGTAAGCTACTATGATAAGAACTTGGCAAACCCTCCTTTACAGTAATCAGGTCAACTCAGAAATCTTGCCTAAAGGATTACGAAAGTCATGAGTCGGCTCTAAAATATACATTGCATGAGCATCATATTTTCATCAAGCATTCATTTTTAATACATCATATGCATGCCAGATCGTGAAACATAGGTCCCACATCCAAAATCCACAACACCCGGTCCAGATCGAGAATGGAGAACGAAGAAAGAGCTCACTTAGAGTCACATTATCAAACCGAGTTGGAGTCCGTAAAGAATGAAGTTTCTCGGCTAACCGACTTACTTGAGCAGCTTTTAACAGCTAAGAATGGGGAGGGAACATCAGCACAACAGCTTGAAGGAGCGCCAGCAGCTCACATCCCTCAAGCATCTCAAAATCAGGGGGCAAACTCGGCCAATGAACAACATTTTGTGCCTATCACCCCTATCCAGCCAACTCACGCTCCAATCACTGTAGACTTAACCATGGAGGGAGTCCCGGATGATAGGTCTCCTAGTTTGATAGACCAAGACAAGCTATTTGCTCTGGAAGAAAGATTAAGGGCAGTTGAGGGTAATGACTGGTTTGACCCTATGCGAGCAGCCGAAGTATGTTTGGTGCCAAACATCGTGGTGCCAAAAGATTTTCGGATACCAGAATTCATTAAGTATACCAGTTTGGAATGCCCAAACACTCACCTTCGATCCTACTGCAACAAAATGGCGGAAGTAATCCGTGATGATAAATTGCTAATCTATTTCTTTCAAGATAGCCTAGCAGGATCCGCTTTAAGCTGGTATATGAGGTTAGATAGCATCAGGATCAAGAGCTGGAGAGACTTGGTGGAGGCTTTCCTCAAACAGTACAAGTTTAACATGGAAATCGCTCCTGATCGAACAAGTCTAATGGCAATGGAGAAAAGGAGCCAGGAGTCAGTAAGGGCTTATGTGCAAAGATGGAGGGATGAGGCAATGCATGTCCAACCCCCTTTGATAGAAACGGAGATGGTGAGCTTGTTTGCCAATACCTTCAAAGCACCTTATTATGAGCACCTAATGGGTAGCTCCTCTCAACATTTCTATGATGCGGTACGCATAGCTGAAAGGATAGAGCAAGGGATTAAAGCCGGACGTATAGCGGTGCCGGTGGAAAAGAAGGGTTTTATTGGAAGAAAGAGAGAAGGCGATATTAACAACTTGGAAGGCGGGTATAAGGGCAAGAAAGTAGATTCCCACAATCCACAAGTACCTACCTCTCAACTCTCACGCATGAACTTTAACCAACCTTTTTCCCTTAATCGAACAAATAACCAGTCAAACAACCAAAATCACTACCAAAGACCCTATATAAGATACACTTCAGAACAACTACCGCCACTACCCATGCCTTTGAAGGACATGTACGCCAAACTATTGAGCATTGGGCACATCGCTCCTATCCCTACACTACCATTACAGCCACCATTCCCAATTTGGTACAAGCCCGAGTTGACTTGTGAGTACCATGCGGGTAATCCCGGGCATGGGATTGAAACCTGTTATTCTTTCAAGAAAAGATTGTTGGAGCTTATTAAGATAGGATGGGTATCCTTTGAAGACAAGCCCAATATTAATTCAACCTCGTTGCCTAAACATGCCTTAAGTAGTAGTGGAATAGGCATGATAGAAGTTGGAAATCAATGCAAGGTGTTGAAGGTGTCTATGGAAAAGATGTACGACATGTTAGTACGATCAGGATTTCTAGAGGCAAATGTGGAAAGCCATCCGGCGGGAGGCGGTTATTGTGAGTTCCATGGAAGAGATGGACACCATATTGAAGATTGCATCGAGTTTTATGAAATGATTGCAAAAATGATAAAAATGAGGCAATTGAGAATTGAACCCATGGAGAGCAGGGGTGAGGTAAGCATGATGGAAGGTCAAGATGAGATGACAGGAGTATGCAGAATCCAACAAACGGCTAATGTGCCCCCAAGGCTAATCTTGGTTAAACCATCCTACACAAAAAGGAATCACAATGCCATGCCTTATAATTATGGTTATACCTCCAACGTTCGAGCTCCTTTTCCTTTATTCCAGACTAAGATAAGTGGTTTGACCAGGAGTGGTCGTTGCTTTATGCCCGAGGAGTTGAGGAAGGCAAAGGGCAAAGAAGTGGTAGATCTGGACAAAGCACTAGAAGTTAATAAGCCAGTAACGGAAGAGGAGTCGAATGAGTTCCTGAAGTTGATCAAGCATAGCGAATATTGCATAGTAGATCAACTAAAGAAGACTCCAGCTAGGATCTCCCTGATGTCCTTGATACTCAGCTCTGAGCCGCATCGAAACGCCTTGCAGAAGGTACTGAATGAGGCATATGTACCCCAAGACATTGAACATAAAACCATGGAGCATCTAGTGGGGAGGATCCATGCAACTAATTACCTGTACTTCACGGCTGATGAACTTGATGCTGAAGGTACCAGACATAATAAGCCCTTATACATTACGGTTAGGTGCAAGGACTGCCTCATAGGAAAAGTACTCATTGATAATGGCTCGGCCCTTAACGTGTTGCCCTTAATATGTATTAGCATGCATTTTGGCTTTAATAACCAGTTTATTCAAGCCATGAGAACTAGGCCAATATTTCAAAAATTCTAAAAGAATCTTTTTGTCTTCTTCTAGTATATGGGATTACGAATTTATACGTAAAACGTATTCCTGATATTAAATATGTTTTTTTACATAGACGTTAGAACGGTTAGGTTTTACCCGATAAGATAAGGATCTCCTTATTGAAGAGGACTTTTCTTGAACCATAGACGGACCAACAACTAGGAAACACAACGAGACCTTGAATTTTATCAGACAAATAACTATGCAGCTTACCTTAGGTAGGGCGTATTTGGGGTGCTAATACCTTCCCTTTACGCAACCAGTCCCCGTACCCAATCTCTAAGACCAGTTAGGGTTCCTAGTGACCAAAATACTAGGTGGCGACTCCCATTCCATTTTCTACCAACAAAAGACAATATTTTCTTGTCTCTCCACATTTGCCAAATAGATACCATACACTTTCCTAGTTTTTTAAAGTGGAATATTCGTCGTAATGTCGCGCACCCGCGGCAATTTTTTTGTCATTTTATGTGTCAAATTAAGCAAAGCCAGACCTTCATCAACAAGACATGCGAGCCTCACAGTCTTTCCTAGCTACTAGTTCATGACTCGCGCGATGCTGCGACTCAATTTTTTTACATAAAAAATATTAAAAAAAGCTAAGATCTAAAAGTATTAGGTTTTTTTGCAAAGCTATATCCAAGAGTCTTAGGTTTGACTGCAACGCCTGACCCAAGAGTAATATTTATAATAACATTAAACTTGAAAGACCCAAGTTTAAGTGGGCCTGGCTGCAATATAAAACCCAATAGTCTTGGATATGGGTCTACCTGCAAGGTTGTGTCATAAAAGTGTGATGCTTAAATAGATTAATTAAAAAGAGAAAAACAAAGAAAAAAAAACCAACATGAAGAAAAAAACTAATGAAGAAAAAGAAAAAAAATCTGAATTAACTTGATTAACCCGTCAAACCTGAGATTCGCGTCATGAAAGTCTGATAACTAAATAGAAAAAAATTTAATATCAACAAACTAAATAAAAAAAAGTTAATTAAAAAGAAAAAAAGAAGGCATCAACCTTTTCACCGTGGACTATACTGTGCAGTCCACAGTGAAAGGCATAAAAAGAAAAAAAAAGCAAAAAAAAAAACTAAAGGCATCAGCCTTTTTACCGTGGACTGCATACAATATTAAAAGATGAAATCGAAAGAACAAAACTAATGACGAAAAAGAAAAAAAAATCTGAATCAACTGGGTTAACCCGTCAAACCAGGTTAACCCATCAAACCTGGGATCCGTGTCATGAAAGTCTAATAATTAAACAAAAAAGATTTAATATTAAGAAACTAAAAAAAAGAATAATTACAAAACAACAAAAAACTAAAGGCATCAAGTTTTTCACTATGGACTGCACTGTGCAGTCCATAGTAAAAGGCTTAAAAAGAAAAGGAAGAAAAAAACAAAGGCATACGCCACGGGTTATTTTTTTTTCTTGCATAAAAATATCAAAAAATGCTAAGATCTAAGAGTGTTATGTCTTTCTACAAAGATATACCCAAGAGCCTTTGATCTAGATGCAACGCTTGACCCAAGAGTAATATTTATAAATTTATAATAATATTAAACTTACATGGCTCAAGTTTAAGTGAGTCTAGTTGTAACACTGGACCCAAGAGCTTTGGATGTGGGTTTGGCTGCAAGGTCGTGTCATAAAAGTGAGATAATTATATAGATTAATTAAAAAGAAAAAAATAAAGAAAAAAACCAACAAGAAGAAAAAAAAACTAATGAAGAAAAAGAAAAAAAATATGAATTAACTGGGTTAACCCTTCAAACCAGGTTAACTCGTCAAACCTTAGATTCGCGTCATGAAAGTTTGATAACTAAATAGAAAAAAAAAATTGACGGGTTAACCCATAATTAACTGGGTTAACCTGTCAAGCTTGAGATATGTGTCATTAAAGTCTGATAATTAAATAGAAGAAATTTAACATTAACAAACTAAACTAAATGAAAAAAATTAATTAAAAAGAAAAAAAAGCAAAAAAAATAAAATTCTGGGTTAACTCGTTAAATCAAGTTAACCCGTCAAACTCAGGATCCGTGTCATGAAAGTATGATAACTAAATAAAAAAAATATCATTAACAAACTAAATTAAACAAAAAAATTCATTAAAAGAAAAAAACACAAAGAAAAAAGCAAAAAAAAACCATAAAGGCATAAAAAAAAAAAAAAAAAAAAAAAACAGAAAAAGAAATGAAAACAAGAAAAATATATATTATAATATAATATAATAATATAATTATTATTATAATTATAATAATAATAATTATTATATATAAGTATAATTAAAAGACATGGAAAACTACTACAGTATTTTTTCCACGCCTTTTATAGTATTGTTAATGATGGATGCCGAAAGTGAACAATGCATGAATGTACTACTTGCCATATGGAATTGATGAATGCCAAAGATGCTCAAAGTGTACATCTGCTGTACAGTACTTATGTGGGGTTTTGTCAACTTATTAGTATGTGCTCATTGCTCTTGTTTTAATTGAATCCACTTGATCATAGATACTTTCCATTCTCAAGTAAATTGTTGCTTTAGCTTTTGTTCTTCCAGTACCGATTGAGTTTTTATCCATCGTATCGCAGTGCAAGCGTCCCTGGAAACAAATCAGACAAGAAAAAAAGGAGTACATCTAAATCTGAACAGTGGAGAATAGTAGATTCTAGTTGTACTATGCTAGTGTCAAATGACTGGAAAGCAAACACAGTCCAATTTAGTGGCACATAAATGTACTATTTCACTGTGTAAAAGCTGTTCCTTTTCGTGAGTGACGATAATATCTTCCGGAAAAAAAAATTAATTTAATTTTTTTTTTAAGTTAAATATACTTTTAAAACACACACCCAAGTAGTTTTAACCATAATATCAAACAATTCTTAAATAAAATAGGCAGCTCCATCCCATCTTATACAGTTCAAAATAAATTAGGGCTTGTTTTCTCGTCCCTAAGTTCTGAGGAAATATTTTGGTATCTTTGATGGAGTCAAGGGGTGGATTAATCCACTCTCACGCAGTCTTATATAAATTGCTTCCCACCGGCACTGGATGAAGGTGGGTTTCCCTAAGCCTTGCAAATATATATATATAAACACAGTGAGCAATTAATTTTTGCTGATATTTTCTGCTGTGTTATTTGAATACTTGAAATTTTCTGATTGAGATCACGGCACTAGCTAGATCATATCATGCACTACGCAGTGTGTTCAAAATGACTGCCTTTTGTCCATCTAAAAACTTATTAATTTTGACACTTTCCCGTTGGATAAGATGAGGTAGGTCTGCTGGTTGTACAGTACTGCTCCCATGTAATGGATTCCTTATGTTTCTCACTTTTCTTTTTTGTTTTTATAGAGATGATCGATCCTCCTTTGGAAAATGGTGGGATGGACATGGCCTTGAGGTGTGCTAGAAACTGCAAAATCATTTTTGATTTGGCTTTTATTACATAAAGTTTCAAAACTATAAGCCCGTTAATTAAATTATATAAGAAATTCATGCACACGTAAAATTATTTCTTGTGCTTCATCAGGAGTGAGTTCATGATCCTTGAATCATAAACAACGTGATCCACAAAAAGAAATTTTTATTCTTTTAAAATATAAGATATTGCTCGACTATCTCTGTCTTTTCTTTTATTGCTTACGTAAAGAAAATACAAAAATATCTTATCAAGTCTCTTTCCACTGGCTTATATATATGTCTGTTTAATATTTTTATCATCCAATCACCAAACAGTATTAGTGGGGGTTCACGGATTAGAGATTCAATTTTCTTTTTTCTTTTTAATTTAATGCTGATGGAATATTTTGAAAAACTTGGTCCCTTTAGATTTTAGAAGTTAAAGGCGAAGAGCATTAGCCCATGTCTTTCTTGTTGTTTTCTAATTAATATTTGATTAAAAAAAAAAAAAGAATAAAGGTATCAAGTCTAGTCTAGTCTCGGGCCTGCCTGCTCTATGACACAAGCATTACATGAGCCATTTTCTGTCTTAATCAATCAACAAAAACACAAACAATCGGATTAGGGTTTTAGTTTTTTTTTTTTTATCATGCTTACGTGTATCTAATTGTTTTTAATTAGGAGACAATTGAAAAGAAGAAAAAAAAGATGTTTTGTTAACATGTAAGTAAGAGCTGGTAACTTTTGGTAACTTTAAAAGGTATATGAAAAATTAAGAAACATCCATTAAATTACTATGTAAGAGTAATGACAAAACATATAATCTCTAAGTGCTGTTTGAAAGTGTGGTTATGGTTGCTTTTCAAAGTATTTTTCACTTAAAAATGTATTAAAATGATTTTTTTTATTTTTAAAAAATTATTTTTGATATCAGCGCATCAAAATGATTTAAAAACACTAAAAATATTAATTTAAAAATAAATTTAATTTTTTTCAAAAACACTTTTAAAACACAAAAATAAACACGACCTAACTATATATAGTTTTCTTCACTTCACTACTTAATAATCTCCAATATCATTTTATATATTTGGTGTAGGAATTAATATATATGTTCTCATTCGCCGCTTTAGGTTTCCAACCTAGTCTTTGGATCAAAAACATATTAGTTTAAATAAAAATTAATTTTTTAAAAAATTAATATGTTTTTGATGTTTTTAAAATTAAAAAACATTTTAAAAAATAACTTTGATTTTATTTTACACCCCCCTCCAAAGACTAGGTTGGAAAAAAAAAATTTAAAATACAATTTCAAACACTCTCTAAGTTAATCAACTATAAAAATTTAGAAAAATAGCTACAAAAATGGGATTTTTGTAGCAGATGGTGTTTTTTCCCGCCATCACAGTATAGGTGAAGATGGGATATATAGAGATGGTGAAGATGGGATTTGAGAAAAAAAAAGAAGAAGAAGAGTTTAACCAATCATTAGAGTGTAATTATTCCTAGCTAATAAATTTGGGATTTAAATCATTTTATATTATCTTTATCTCAGTCATTAATTAATAATAAACATATGGTATGCTATTATTATTATGGTTAAAAGGTTAAACAAAAAGATGAAGATTTATAGTTATCATTACAGTCGTTGAATTGGCCAAAATAATTATATGAGGGAGTTGAGTAGTGGCCGATGTCTTTTTCATCGAATCTAAATTTTTGTTTACTATAATTTTCCTCAGATGAAAACAAGCACTCAGTGCAAGAATTCCAGAGTGTAATTTCATGTGCAAGAATTCGTAGGTTCAGAAAATATATACAATAGTGTTCGCTTCATCGCAGACAAGGTGCGTTCCCTTCATCGCAGACAAGGTGTGTTCCCTTCATCGCAGGCTGCCTAAAAGTCAAAAAGAAGAAAAACAAAGATGATGAAATGATGTGCAACATGAGTGGAATCATACACCAATCAGAAAATATATATATATATAAAAAGAAAGTTAAGGATTTATTTTTCTCTCCTTTATTTTCTATTTCTAGTTTTAGCTTTCAAACAGAGAAAAGTGGTTTTATTTATTTATTTTATAATATTACTCTTCTTTCCATTCATTTCTCTCAAAACTTCCATGTTAGTATTTGGTCACTAGGAACCCTAACTGGTCTTTCAGAGATTCTAAGGTAAGGGACTGGTTGCGTAAAGGGAAGGTATTAGCACCCCTAGTACGCCTTACCTAAGGTAAGCTGCTTGGTGTTTGGTTTGCTTTATAATTGCTATAGTGTTGGTGTTTTCTAATCCCATCAGCTTTTCTAGGTTTGATTCAAACTAAATTTATTAAGATAGAAATCCAAGGAAGTTCCATGTGCTTTAAAAGCTCATTTTCCCCTTGGTATTTCAAGAGTTTGCGACTCGTAAATCGCAAGGAGGAAGGACAAAAATTTAGAAATCTAGAGTGCTTTAAAAAAACTTATTTTTTTGTCTTAGTGTTTTATACTCTCACGGCTCGTAAACCGTGGAGTAAAAAATTGAAATGTCCTCGATTATAATCAAGGCTTCTTTCAAGGATGTGTGCGGATTTATTATTCCTAGAAAATTATTTTGGATATTTACCACTCCGGGTTTCTTTATCCAAATATTAACAGAAAATAATAACAAATTATTCCCAATAATATTTTGGATATTCGTCCTTTAAGGATTTCTTTATCCAAACATTAGCGGTGAATAATAGATGAACTCCCCCCCCCAAAATAAGATTTTTATATTTTTTGGAATATTGGTCAATACCCTTTGGAGTTTTACAAACATGTTGTAAAATCCAGAAATGCAAGAAAATAATTTTTATGTTTAAGAAATCCATGCGGAAACACATTTTCAAAACTTCAAATATTTGTTTTTTTAGAGGAAATTCAAAAAAAGATGTTAGGGTATTGGCCGTAAGCAACACACAAGAAAACAAATTTTGATATATATGTATATTTGTCGTAGTTGCGTCGAAAACCGGATATTCTAAATACGAGATTGATATATATTTTTTTACAACATAAAAAAATTCAGACTTTAAAATAAATATTCCAGAAAATAAATCTCTTTCTCTTTCTTTTATTTTATTCAAAACAAAAAAAGAATTAGGTCCGGCCGGGTCACTTGCCTCAGCAGGGGACCCGGCAGGACACAAAAGTTAGACAAACTGTCTAAGCGAATTATAATTCACTTGAACAGTAACCACAAAAGATTGCACAGTAACATATAATTAAAATGCAAAGCAAAAAGTGCATGGACTTACCTGGCGTTGAAACAGGCGAAGGAGATGGCACTGCAGTTGCTGCACCCGGTCGTATAAAAATAACAAAGGAAGAAACACATCCTCCTCGAGAAGATGAAAAAAAAAAAAGGTTTAAAAGAGTTGTGTTCATGAAAGAATAAGATCTTATCTGAATCTACCTAAAATCAGTACACAATTGTTCACAACTGAAAGCATCGATGTTATTAACAGATCAAAAATTTTAAAATAGAATAAGCCATGACATATTCATATATTCAACTCTGAGAAAGAAAGCTATATGATTACCAGGAAAATCAAGTAAAAAATACAGAAGGAAGAAACACATCCTCCTCGAGAAGATGAAAAAAAAAAGGTTTAAAAGAGTTGTGTTCATGAAAGAATAAGATCTTATCTGAATCTACCTAAAATCAGTACACAATTGTTCACAACTGAAAGCATCGATATTTGATCACAAATTCATATACAGTAGATATATAGAATGAACTGCTATATGGATTTTTTTTTCCCTTTTTATCTGTAACATTCTTAATCCATTATCAATATATGAGTTTCGAAAATCTACATGTAACAAAAGTGTTATATTTCCTCATGGACTACATGTTTTCTTTCCCCCAATGAAAAGACTTGATTCCTGTTGAAAGGTAGCACCTATAACCTCTAGACCATCAGCATTTCAAATCCAAGAAAAGTAACTATGATGCAATCACCCTCCTAGAGGTACGAAGATGATAAACTTGTAGAAACTAAAAGTCTTGAATTTAGATAAGGATTTATTAGATTATATGTATAATCTAATAAATGCATTAATAGTACAAATCTAAATTAAATAGATGATTTAATCATGTTAAACTAGGATAATAACTTAAAAAAATGATAACAAGAAATCCAATTTAGCTAAAAAATTTTCATGTGATTCTATAACTAGGTGTCCTATGAAAGCCACTTTGTTATTTATTGTGTCGCACGTGTGCGGTGTCGCGGCAAATATATCCATCCTCAAAATATATCTAATGTGAAAAATATGGGGAGACAAGGAATTCTTGTCTTTTATTAGTGGAAAAATAGAATGGAAGTCGCGCACCTATTATTTTGATCACTAGGAACCCTAACTGGTCTTAAAGATCGGGTACAAGGACTAGTTGCTTAAAGATAAGGTATTAACATCCCAAATACACCCTATCTAAGGTAGGCTGCATTGTTTATTGTCAAATAAAATCTAAGGTTTTGTCGTGTTTTCTAGTTGTTGGTCCGTCTATGGTTTAAGAAACGTTCTCCTTAGTAAGGAGGTTTTTGTATTATCGAGTAAAACTTAACCGTTCTAACATCAATAAAAGAATTTAATATCCGGAATATGTCTTACGTATAAGGTCGTAACCTCAGATATTAAAAGAAAACAAAATAAATTTTTTGAAATTTTTGAAATACTGGTCAGTTCTCGTGACTTTAATAAACTGTCTATTAAAGCCAAAATGCATGCTAAAAACCCTTTATGTTTTTTATGAAGATACAATATGATTTTTTAAAAATTGTTTTTAGAGAAACTCGGCGGTATGCATGAAAACAAAACATTTTATTTTATTTTATTTTATTTTATTCATTTTTTATTAATTTTTTTCTTTTTTGACAAAAACTAGATATTTAATACTGAATTTGTATCTTTAAAATATAAAAATACAAATCAATATTGATCAAAATACAGTAAAATATTTGCGGAAAATCACATTTTTTAAAAGATTTTTTTTATATTTTAAGGCTGAGCCCAACCCGACCCATGTGGCTGGGCTGGACCCAGCCACCCGTGCATGGTAACTGGCCCAAGCCAGTGACCTAAACAAACCATGCACGCGTAAAATTTTACGTGTGTATGGAACAATGCGAAGGTAATTATATTACCTTCACACTGTTCATACTCATTTTTGCAGATAGCAAAAACGAGCCCCCGTTTCAAGCGCAGAAATTAAAACAAAGGGAATATGATTACCTAAAATGGAGGCGCTGTAGTTCACGGTGCTGGTGGCTCACGGTGGCTTTGGTGGTAAACGCTGCTTCTTCTTCTTCTCTCCTCTGTTTTGGTTATGATGTCTGCTTACTCTATTTTTTTTTTGTTCCCTCCTGTCAACGGTGTTCCTGCCTCTTTGCAGTGGCTTCGTGGAGGTGCTGTTGGTGCTAGCGGTGCCTCTGGTGGCGGCGAAGAGGAGGACGGGTGTGGTACACGGAGGATGCTGCTTCAGTTTTTTTTTTCTGTATTTTCTTCTTCTTCCTCCTGCATTCTCTTGTGCTTCGGTCACTCCCCTCCCTCTCTTTCTCTATCAGATTTTCTTTCTTTTCCCTGTTCTCCTCTCTTCTTATGTTCACGATTTCCCCTTTTTTTTCTTTTCTTTCTCTCTTTGTTTTCCCCCTTCTTCCCCGTTTTCTTTCTCCCCTTGCTCCTGCTCCTCCCTCTCTGTCACTTCCTCCCTCTTCTGGTACGGTTCCTCCTTTGGCTTTATAGCCAGAGGACGCAGGCATTTCTTGGTAATGACAGGTGTGCATCACGGTGGCGTGAAACATACCCCCCAGACTGAAACGGCTCCATTGATAGCGCTCATTCACTATTGAAACCGTTGTAGGTGAAGAAGGTGATAAACAGTTGTCAAGTAAACAACGTCGTTTTATAATTCAAAATGCATATTTTTTATTTGGTCCTTAGATGTTTTTGCAATTTTGTAATCAAGCCCCTGGATAAATTGTAATTGGATACCTTGATTTTAGCGCCTTTTTTGGTTTGGTTCTTGGTTTCATATTGTTTCAATCAAGTCCCTAATTGGCCATCAAACTTCAATGATTATGCAATTAAGTCCCTGATTTTACCAAATCAACTCTTTAAAATTATAATTGGACCCCAGAACTTTAATTTTCACTACAAGATTTCATAGTTTTACCGACGGAAGTACTCCATCGATATGTGATTAAGAGTTCGTCGGTAATTTATTTACCGACATCCTCACCGAAGGAATATGTCCGTCAATTTTTTGTTCGTTGGTAATATCACCGTCCATCGCTATATCGGTCGGCAACATAAAAAAATATTTGCCGATGGTTTTACAGACAGAAATTGCACGCCAAATTTTTTTTTTCCCACTTGAAATATACTGACGGATTTATCCCATCGGTGATAGTGTGACATACCGACGAATACACGCCGTTGGTAAAGTTGTCAGTGAGTGTTTGAAATACTGACCGAAGATATCTGTTTGTACATTCATTAGTCATTGTGGCAGGTACTGTCAAATATCGATGGATTAAGTTTGTCGGTAAAGTTGTCGGTGTGTGTGAAATACCGACCGAATATATCTGTCTGTAAATTCATCGGTGACTGTGGTAGATACTGTCAAATGTCGACGAATATATTCCATTGGTAAAACCCTCTGTGATTATTTTTAAATATTTTTTTAAAAAATTATTTAGAATACATAATATAAAATTATATAAATTAATGGTAATAAAAACCAATTCTGCAAATAAAATTTTTATTAAACATCAAAAACAAAAAAAATAAAGTTAAATAATATTCGTTACAAACTGAATGTGTTTCAAAAAAAATATTAAATGAACTATTAAAGGTAAATAATATTTATTACAAATTAATATAAAGGTAAAGTTGGAGGAGGAGGAGGAGGAGGAGGAGGCTGGTGGTTATACGACCAAAAAGGATGAGGCGCACATCTATCACTACTTTGTGATGCCATGTTCATGACCATTTCACGAAGTTGTTCATGATCCCCTTTGTGTTTTGCATACTCCGTTTTGAGTTGTGCATACTCCGTTTTGAGTTGTGCATACTCCGCTGATAGGTGGTAGTATTTTTTGGTGAGCTGAGCCGTGTGTTGCTGCAAGACCACGAACTCTTTAGATTGGGTGCTCGATACTAATTGGAAGCTCCCAACGGTTGAAACACTATAAGCCAACCGCAAGTTCTCGACTGTAATGTTGGAGAGCCCGTAAACTTGATTTTTATTGGGTCCACCAGCTGATCCAACCTCCATCCACAAATCCGGATCGAATTCTGGATGGGTCAAAGGATCGTCCCCATATCTCTCCCTCAACCGGCTATTATAGGTCTCCTGAAAATAAAATAAAAAGTAATCATCATATTCAATTCAATAAAAATAATAACTTACAAAATAAAATGGTTGAACAAACATACCACGAAGTGTTGAGAATGGTTGTCAACGAATTGTTGCACCTCTTTTTGGCAGTCTTGACTCCACAGGTGCGTCTCCACAAACAACTCCATCGGGCTCGGCTCACGTTCAAGAGACGTAGCCTATAATGAAAAAATATTAATTAACAACAAATTAATTTAATGATATATTTCATTTAAATTAATCTTACCATCCGTTTTGCATATGCAGCAAACAAAATGGAGCCGCCGGTGTGCGTTGTCACCGAGCCATGAATTGGTCGATTCTGGTTGCCAGCACCGGACTGTGAGCGTCATGTGAACCGCTCAGACATCACGTGATCAAGATAGCGAGGGCATATATCTTCCAGGATGTATATCGGTTGAAATCCCTCCAAACCGCTACGTCATTCCAGCCTTGGAGACCCTTATCTCTCACGGGTGTTTTTGCCTTTTTTTGTGATTCATACCAAAAATCATGCAACCTTTTTCCATAGCGAGAAATTAGATGTTGAAAAATAATTTTTTTCTAAAACAATCTTGTATTGTTTTCGATGTTACCTAGTTGCCGCGTGATTTTCCCACACCCTCCTCACAACTTTGTCATGTTGCCTGTCCCAGGCAAATTTGTGCTGTGTATAAAAAATTAGATAAATAAAAATAATAATTTATTTACAATTATATTAAAAAATTATTAGAAATAAGCTGGAAATTAGAAATTAACACCAACCTCAAATCTGTTAAACCATGCATCGATTTGAGGTATCCATTCAGGATGTCTGGATACCTGACTCCATTGAAATAATGGAATCTCCATCGATGATTTAAACGCTGATGATATTACTCGGGCGGCCTCAATGTTTGTGAACCTGAAAATAAATTAAATTAATGAAATATTAATTAGTTGTTAATAAATTATGTTATAATTTAAAAGAAAAAACTAAAACCTTAACAAACTTACATTGAAAGGTCATCCTTCCACTGTACCTCGTACTTGCGTTATGAACCCGCGCTAGAAGAGGCAGCATCGGTTAACGGCGCAGGTGGCGTAGATGCCTCTTCTTGAGAGGCACCTAAGGATACGTCATCCTCGCTGCTAAAAGAACTAGCTGCGACCATACGTGAGCGACCCGCTCTGGTTTTCATTCTGCGCAACTACATAATTTTATACGAATAATTATATAATTAAATTCGAATGTTAAAAAACATTCGACAGCACCTCCCCTATACTGGATACTATCCAAATCCACAAACCTGGAAATATTGACAAAAGCCACAACCAATTGACTCCATCTATACTAATATTGTATATAACATAAAATCTATACATATAACATTCATACTAATTACAGGGTAAATTCAACATTAACAACATATTCAATCATTATATAAATACAAAAAATAAAAAATATTCAATAAATTCAAAAAAAACTCTAGACTAACAATTAAAATTAATGCAAATAATTAAACATAAATCATGTAATAATATAGTAAAATTACTAATTATTCCAATATATTCAATTACTTATTCTAAGGTAAATTCAACATTACAATTATAATTCAAAAAATTATTCAATTATTATGCCAATACAACAATAAAATATATTGAATAAAATTTTTTATAAAAAAACTATAGACTTTAGGAATGAAATATGCTTACCTTAATAATGTGTTTATTTCAAGACTTTATCTACATTATAAAAATACACCAAAACAAAAAACATAACAAAAAAAAATAGCTAAAAAAAACTTTAATGTAAAATGAAATAGAGGAAACACATACCTTTTAATTTGATGAAGATTCAGAAGAAAACTAGTTAGAGATTACAAGTAAAAGTCTCAAAGAAATGAGAGGAAAAAAATCGAAACTGAAAGGTGAAGAATGGAGAAGATGAAAAAATGAACTGAAGGGGCGATCGTAGGGATTTATAACTCATTTTTACTGACGGACTTTAAAAATAATATTATTTTAGTTTATTTTGTCGGTAATTTTTGAATTTCGCACCAACGTTTTGTATTACCCTCCATATTTTTCGCGGTCCGTCGGTAATTCCGTCGGCAAAATGACACGGTCAGAGATGCATTTAATGCACCGCTCTTTGGAATTTGCACAGTCTATCGGTGATGTTGTCAGTAATAGTGACCCGCTGACAACATTGTTGGTTAATTTCGCAAGTGCACGAATCGTAACAAGTAATAAAGTGATGAGTAGAGTA